>NC_083361.1:75404088-75707119 GCF_030254825.1 Meriones unguiculatus | reverse complement strand
CTTCTTCTTCTTCTTCTTCTTCTTCTTCTTCTTCTTCTTTCTTCTCTTTTCTCCTTCTCCTTCTCCGTCTCCTCCACCTCCTTTTTCTTCTTCCTTCACATTTTATAGTATACATGTCTTGTGTTTTAAATACAGTTGATAAAAATACAGCTGTCTGTATAGAAATAAAATTGGAATTCTTCATTAAAAATGAACTCTTATGTGGCTCAGTTGGTAGTGCTTGCCATGCAAGCATGTAAAAAGTCAGACATGGTGGCATGTGTTTGTAATCTCAGCACTAGGGAGGCAGAGACAGGTATACCCTAAGTTTGCTGGGAAGCCAGCTTAGCCAAAAAAGCAAGCTCCAGTCTAATGAGAAATCTGTGGCAAAAAGCAAGGTGGACAGACTCAAGGACTAACCTAAGATTGACTTTTGGCCTCTACAAATACACTTGTGCACTCAGAAATATACTTGATGCTCTTTTTTTTTTTTTTAATTCTGAGCCACAGTCTGAGGCACTCTTAAACTTCCAAGGGCTACATCTAAAGGTAGCTGGGACGTGAACCCTGGACCCTCAGATTCAGGCTCAGGAGCCTTACCAATGGAGCTATCCACGCCTCCTTCACACGTGTACTTGAACATGTACATCTGAATGATGCCTGCGTCCTCCTGTACACACGTGCATGCGTATGTGAATATTCACACTCACGTGCACACGTGGACACACAATTGTTTTCAGCTCTTATGTCCAATCTTTAGCGGTCTTGTTTTGATTCTGTTAACAATGATAGGTCATAATCTTTAACACTTTGAAGTATTTTTTTGAACAAATGTAAAGATAAGCTTAGGTTGGGTACCATTTGCTGCTGCTGAATCTTTGTTTCTCTTAAGTCTAGATGGGAGTGTATGAAAACTCAAATACTTTTCTTATAGAACTTACATATGGAGGCCAAGCAAAAGCTGATTGAAGCAATGTTGACAACATGTTTATGTACTTAACATAGGTACTTAATAGATCTCTACTGTGGGAGTTTAAAGATAACTGTTACGTTCTTGGCTGCAGTAACACTTGTGTTCTTATAGAAGAAGACAGTTCTGTAGATGGTTTATAAGAGCAAAGATAGAGCTGGCAAGATGACTTAGCCAGTAAAAGCACTTGCCTTGCAAGCCTGACAACATGAGTTTGATCCCTGGTTCCCCCATACACACCTCAGTGAAAAAGAGTTCAGACAATTCAGCCTGTTTGAAAAAAAAAAAATAGAAGAGCTATAAGCCAGGTGCAGTGGTGCAGCGCCTTTAATACCAGAACTTGGGAGAGGCAGAGGCATGCAGATCTCTCTGAGTTCAAGGCTATCCTGGTCTACAAAGTTAGTCCAGGACAGCCAAAGCTACACAGAGAAACCCTGTCTCGAAAAACCAAAAAAAAAAAAAAAAAAAAAGATTAGCTGTGAGTGTAAGATTGCTGGGGGAGAAGGGAGAGTAGACAAGGAGTGGGGAGCTGCAGGTGCTTGGGGAAGTACTCTGGATGAGACAGTTGTTCTTCTAGTGACGGGGTAAGTCACAATTTGAGAAGGTGCTGTGCACAGAATGGCATAAGGCAAGAGTGTATGGCAGGGAGAGTAGTTGTGGATCATAAATTGAGGGGCTATCATTAATAGGTCAGCAGTTTTTCATGTGCTTTACGTACAGACCGGTTTGATCATGTTATACTAGAAATGCGAACAGAATTGACTGAGTAAATGGAAGTTTTAAATAAAGAAGTTGAATAATCATGATGCTTATATCTGTATAGAAAACACAAAGTAATTTGATCTGCTATTGTAGTTTTCATTATAAAAATTTCTAATGTATACAGTATTGTATGTGATAAAATATTCTTATCATTTAGCTTAAAAAATGACCAGCGTATGGATATTATTTAGTTTAAATTCCTATTCACTTCTCTGTTTTGATATGACTAGAGTCCTGAATCTATAAATATGTTACTGTCTGTCTATAGAAGATAAATTTTAAGAACCTTAAAAAAAAAAAAGTCTAGGAACATATACCTCAGTGGTCAGAGCACTTGCCTACCCTGGGTTTAAGGCCAAGGGCCACGATGCTGACCTGCCCACAGAATGACTCATCACACCAAATCACTCGCCTGGCGTTAAGGCTTGTGCACCTGTGCAATCTTGTAGGACTTCATCAGGTTTGCCTGGATGGCCTCACCTGTTGGGTGAGAATTCTGTTCCCCTTGTGCCCACACTCTACTCTTCCCGCTGCATCTTCTTTCGTTTCTTGTTCTTCTCAGTCATCCTGTCACCTTGTGATTTCTGAAGCTCTTCAGTCTTTCTTGATGACAGTCTGTCCTGGTTTGCTAGTTCTTCATTCAGTGTCCGGTGTTGCTCTCTCACCCTGTGGTCCTGCCTCTCCTTTGTTATCTATTCTCTTCTATCTCCTCCCCAAGTGTAGGCAACTACTGACCCATTTTCTGATATCATAAAATAATACATATTTTCTAGAATTATATAAATGATATATAATGTAC
Source organism: Meriones unguiculatus (assembly GCF_030254825.1). Classification (NCBI taxonomy): domain Eukaryota; kingdom Metazoa; phylum Chordata; class Mammalia; order Rodentia; family Muridae; genus Meriones; species Meriones unguiculatus. The sequence goes on along the minus strand of NC_083361.1, from coordinate 75,704,609 downwards.
TTTTTTGGGAGGTAGCTTTTTAATTGAGTACAATTAATTATGGAATCATCTATATTTTAGTGTGTATTACTAGTACATTCCTTTTTTGTTGTTGGATTATAATTGTGGCATTTCTACTATGAACCATTGAATTATTTGTGTGTGTGTGTGTGTGTGTTTTCAAGACAGGGTTTCTCTGTGTAGCCTTGGCTGTCCTGGACTCACTTTGTAGACCAGGCTGGCCTTGAACTCACAGAGGTCCACTTGCCTCTGCCTCCTGAGTGCTGGGATTACAGGCCTGTGCCACCATGCCTATATTAATTAATATGTATTTTTTCAAAATACATATTAATGTAAACTGATTCATTTCCCAAAAAGTTCATTGCTAGGAAGTATTCTTTTGGTATCAAGCACATACATTTATTTACCCCCCACACCCAGGATTTGTTTGTTTTGAACTGTGTTGCCTTGGTTGGCCTGGAACTGACTATGTAGAATGATTCTCCTGAACTTACTAAGATCAACCTGTCTGTCACTCCCAGGAGCTGAGATTAAAGGTGTGCACCACCATGCCAGGCTTTCACTAATGGTTTAACAAACAATTGGGATATTTCTAGATAGTTATCATAAAATAAAGCTGCTCAGTAGATAAAGGCACTTGCTGTCAAGCTTGATGGGCTGCACTCAGTCTCTGGGACTCACGTGGTAAAAGAAGAGAACGGATCTCTGAAAGTTGTTCTCTGACCTCCACACCTATACTGTTGCATAAATAAAAATAAAATGTTTGTAAACATATATGAACTTTGGTATGCATTTATTTCTACTTTCAGGTGAGCACTGAGGAGTCTAATGACTGAATAATATAGTACTTGGATATCTTGCTGTTGAAGAAACAACCCTTGATGTGATCTGTCTTAGCATTGTGGGTTTTTTTGGTTGTTGTTGTTTTGTTTTTGAGACAGGGTTTCTCTGGATAGTAGCTCTGTCTGTCCTGGAACTCCCTCTGTAGATCAGGCTGGCCTCAAAGAGATCTGCTTGCCTCTGTCTCCCGAGAGCTAGGATTAAAGGCAGATGCCACCACTGCCTCATTGTGGTTTTAATGAAAAATTTCCTAATGGCTTATGATACTGAGAATTCTTTTTCATGTGCTTTTTTTTCCGCCTTGAAAGACAGGATTTCTCTGTGTAGCCCTAGCTGTCTGGAAAACTTGCTTTGTAGACAGGCTGGCCTCTGTTGTGCACCCCCACACCCGGCTCTTTCTTGTGCCTTTTTGAGGTTGAGTGTTCAAATACTCTTTTTTTTTTTTATGATCTTCCCCCTTCTCCCTTCCTCCCTCTTCATGCTCTCTCTTGCTCTTCTTCCTCTTTTTTTCCTCCACAGTGAGAAGAACTGGCTGTATAGTTTAGGAAGTTTTAACCTTGGATTTTTCTACATTGGCATCCCAGATGCCGGATTACATCATATTCTGCTACTCTGGAAATTAGAGTTTTGAGAGTTGTCCACATGAATTCGTTATCAGATTTATGATCTGAAAATACCTTTCCCTCTGTCTTTGATTACTTTTTTCCTTTTTGTGGTATGTTTATTTAGTAGAAGTATTTTGGCATGATCTGTATGGATTATGTTATTGATTTCTGTCCGGCTCAGGGTATGTTTTGGAAGTCTTTTGTTGTTGTTTTCTCCCTGACATCGAGCATGTTCAGGTATCACTTGGGAGTTCTCACTGCTTTGGTTTAAAGTAAAATATGAACATATGTTATTATCTTGTATAAATTTTCAGTTAAAATTTATACAGTATGTGTGTGTGCATGTGGGCATAAACATGCTGAGGTCAAAGGGCAACTTTTGGGATTTGGTTCTGACCATGTGGATATTAGTTATAGGACTCAGGCCGTCAGGTCTGGTAACAGGCACCTTTACCTATTGAGCATCTTTCGGACTGTATTTATTCAGTTTAATGGGATAGAGGCAACATGGGAAAAATTATAGTGTTTTTAAACAATAGAACCTTAATTTGAAGAGGATGGAAAGATCAGATGCACCTTGGTCTGTATTTGTAGTGTTAAGCAGTGCAGGAGGAGGAACAATTAATTTGTGCAAAGAAAGAATACTTTTGGTTTGGAGTTGAGAAGCCGGGTGACATGCTAGCGGAGCCTTAGGTATAAAGTTGTAGGTTGAATTGTGTGGCAACTCAAAGCCAGAATTTTGCTAATAGATTCATATTTTTAATCTTTGAGATACTCCTTCAAGCCCAGAGTCTTTAGGCTTGATTAGGTTGAGCAAAGCTAATGAATCACGTCAAGGCTGGAGGAGACTGAAGTAGCTTCAGGTAACTGTGGCTGGAATTATTCTCACAATCACCAGCTTTCTAAGGTGGCATTAGGTCAGCTCAGGTTAGTATTTATGTATTTATATGCTTTGCATTAATGGTTTTATTTTGATTATTTTTCTCTGTCTTTGGCACTCTTTATGATTGAATATTTTAAAGTTTATCTGTAAACTATATTTCTTTACAAGTTTTTCCTAGAGATTATCATTTACTTTTTACAACATTTCATGAATTAATATTATAGAAGTAAATAGCTATATATGTTGACAACTATGAAGTGAAATTTGGTAATTTTTATAGTATCTCCAGTTTTTCTTGTTGATTCATTTAGTAAAATTCTGAATACAATGACAAATTTAGCACAAAACATTTTTGATTATTTTGAATTAAAATATGTCACAATTATTATTTTTATATTAAAGTTTAACATTGCTTGTGGGTTTTATTTTTGTTTTTGTTTTTGTTTGTTTTGTCTTTAGAGACAGGGCCCTCTACATACCCCTGGCTGTCCTTCCTGGAACTTAGCACTTAGACCAGGTTGGCATCAAACTCACAGAGGTCTGCCTGCCTCTGCCTCTCTGGTACTAAAGGCGTGTATCACCATGCCCAGCCAACATCGATATTCTTGAAAGGCATCAAAGAAGTCATTCAGTGGGATGCCAGATGTTTTGTTAATATACTCTGCCTGTTTTCTCCACAGTTTGGAGTAAAAAAATAGGCAAAAGGGCTATTTGCTTACTTTTATTTTGAATTAATATGGTCCACCAAAGCATTTCATTTCCAAGTGTTCTGAGAATTTTCTTAGTGGACTACATCTTCACTTTTTTCTATAAAGTCCTTTTACTGGCTATAGTCTTCTCTTTAACATAAAAGGTACTCTAAGAATTCAAAATCCATTTCCACATATATCTAGTGTATCTCTCAAGTTTTATATTAACATCGACTATTGCTTTTTTTCAATTGTTTTTTTAAATGTCATATCTGAGTTCTAAAAGTGGTATCTATCCTTTGTGGTATTAATTTTAAGAATCTGTAGAAAACTTGATACCGCTTTCAGCATTCAGAAGGTCAACTGAAAACTGGTTTCAGGTTAAACATCTGTTAAAGTCTGTAACAGCTCTGATAATGAAATGTGAAATGTTTCGATTTGTCATAAATCAGGTATATGGATATGATATCTTAAAAATTATGCGGTTAAATTTTTGATTCTGAATTTGGAAGTAGAAAGCAGTTTCTCTTGCCAAGATAAGTAAGTACTTAGAAAAAAAATATAATTATGTCTATGCATATTTATGTGCATTTGTCTGTCAAAGATGTTTGCAGAGTTCATATACTGTTAAAGAGTTTGTTGAAGTCACGTGCACATACCCATTCAGACACACAAAGTTCAATTTCAAACCTTCCTTTTCTCTGTAGGTTAACTATTTGTAAAGTGTTTCAAGAGACAAGGAGGAAATAGCGCAATGCCTCAGTCAGGGAGCATTCCAGTGACATCTACTGTGGAGAATTATATGGAGAATGGGAAACAGAAGAGGCCAAGATTGGAAGAGCAGGTGGGGGAGTAGGACCTTAGGTCAGATATGAAAACACTTACATAGAGCTTAACAAATTTTTCATTGTGTTTGCAGCACTTTTAATGTGTTATTATACTAAATAGAATAATAAGAAATAGTTGCTCAAATTGCCTGTGGCATAAGAGAAAATAAATGTTTGTGTGAATACGTACTGTAGTAGGGTTTTATAAACTACAAACTTTGTTATTAGTAAAGGATTATATTTTGGGTTCCAGGCCTCCAGAGTAAATTAGGTACCTTGTAGTTGAGTTTTCCTTTATGCTTACTGTTTTAATCAAAGCCCAGTTGTGGGATGCTCTGAGTCTGAAATTCAGGTTTTTAAAATGCTTGAGCCATCTCAACTTCTAGAGGCCGGAGGCCGGCTCAGTGGTTAAGAGCACTTCCTGATCTTACGGAGAGCCTGGGTCTAGAGGCCGGAGGCCGGCTCAGTGGTTAAGAGCACTTCCTGATCTTACGGAGAGCCTGGGTCTAGTTCTCAGCACCCACGTGGCAGCTCACAATTTGTCTATAACTCTTGCTCCAAAGGGTCTCATTCCCTCCCTGCTCTCACCTCCCTGGGCTCCATGCACACATGCGTGCAGGCACTCATACGTACACATTTAAATGTCTTTAAAAAATCACTTAGACCTTTTTTTGGTGTTAGGGTGTGATATGAATATGAGGCAAACATTCTATCACTGAGTTACATTCCTAATTCTGAACCAGAGATTTACAACTTTATTTTGAAAAAAAGAAACTAGTGGAGAATGTAAGAATTGTACAAAGATTCCTGATACTCTTTTCCCACATTTATTCTCTTTTTTTTTTTGCCCTATTTATCATTATTTAGTTACAAAAATTACACTTACTTAATTTTTTATTTGTGTGTTATGCTTGTGTGTGTGTGCCAGGGTGCATGTGTGTGATCTGGAGATTGCTTCTCTCCTACCATGTAGCTAGATCCCAGGGATTGAACGAAACTTGACAGGCGTGGAAGCAGGTGCATTTACCAATGTTGAGCCCCACATACATTTGTTTTTCTTCTGAACATTTTGAGACTGTGTTATACTCATTGTTCTGCTTTGTTGCTGAATGTGTGAGCTGATAATTTGCAGATCCTTGGTATAATCTTGCCTGTAGAAACACGGTATAATCAAGCTCAGCATTAATGCAGACACAGTACTCTCATCTGATTTGCAGCCTGTGTTAGTTTTTTGTCATTTGTCCCCAAAATGCCTTTTATAACCGTTCTGCCAGGCTTCATCTATGGGCTAAGCAGATCATGCATCCAGGTGTTACATCATTAGTCTCTGATCTGCTACACTCACCCAGCTTTTCTCTGCCCTTTTAAACAGTAACACTAAGCTACCTATGAAGAAAGACTGCCACCAAAGAAGTTTTAGAAAGTATTAAAGTTTGTTTTTTATAAATCCTCATTTGACTTACTCCCCCCCACTTTTGACTTTTTTGAGACATGGTCTCAGTCTCCCTTTGTAGCCCTGGCTGGCCTAGAGCTCCCTTTTAACACCTGACTGGGCTCAGCTCACAGATCTACGTGCCTGTTCAGCATCACACCTGCCCTGAACTACTACTACTATTTTTTTTTTTTTAAGATTTATTTATTCAGTATTTATACAGCATCCGGCCTGCATGTGTGCCAGAAGAGGGCATCAGATCTCACTATAGATGGTTGTGAGCCACCATGTGGTTGCTGGGAATTGAACTTGGGACCTTTGGAAGAACAGTCAGTGCTCTGAACCTCTGAGCTGTCTCTCCAGCCCCCTGAACTACTTTATAATCATGTCCTTGTCTTTTTGGGCTTGTTGCTGTATTTTAATGACATTGCTTTTAGCTTTCCTTACATATAATATTAATGATGTCTTGTTCAATTCAGTTGCCAGAAGGAACACTTAAACTAACTCTAGCTTTGTTGTAAAATTGAGCTGAGTTTGTTTAGAGGATTAGAAAGGCCAGAAACCAGCTCAAGATGCCACTACTAGTCTATGTTCATGGTGCAGGGGTGCGGTGGGGGTGGGGGCTGGTGAGCCATAAGGGCAACCTTGTGCCTTCCCATGCTTCTCCACTCACTTCACTGGACGTTTTCATTGTGAAGTAAGGATGAAAAATGAGTTAGAGTTTGGACCAAAGATTTTGATGGAAATGGGTAGAATAATGAGCTGGAATGGGTATGCATCCTTTTTTTTCTGAGACGGCGTTTCTCACTGTGTAGCCATGCCTGTCCTGGAATTTACTCTATAGACCAGGCTGAACTCACAAAGAACCATCCCTCTGTGCCACCCCTGCCGGGCGTGTGCATTCCTTTTTGACACAGCTGCTTTTGCCCCCCACCCCCGCTTATGATGTTGTTATTGTTTACGTGTGGTGTGTGCACTCGTCTGTTCACCAACATTGAGGCCGTAGCAGGTCTTGAGCTGTCTTTCTTTTTCCCTTCCTCCCTTCTTCTTGAGGGGCAGAACTTGAAACACCGCCTGCTAGAGGGCTTCAGGGATCTCTGTATGTTATGGCCCCTAACCCCTTGTTGCTGTTACAGACACCTACAACCTTAGGTCTAGTTAAGGTCTCTCCTCTATGAGCCATTTTCCCAGTTTCATGGTTTTGGTGGTTTGTTTTTGTTTTTGTTTTTGAGAATTGGTAGCCCAGGCTGGCCCTAAACTCACTTTGTTTGGACTCAAACTTTTGCCTCTCCCTTCCAAGGGCTATGATTATAGGTGCACACTACTACCATGCTCAGCTGTCAAGGAGTCTATATCCTGCCCAAACTGCTCTCAAAACTGAGAAAATATGTTACCATTGTTCAAGTTAGGATATTCACTGACAATAAAGTTTGTTGTTGTTTTTTTTTTTTTAGATTTTATGCATATATTTTATGCATATCAGTGCTCTATCTGCATGTGCACCTGCACACCAAAAGAGGGCAGTAGAAGGTATAGATGGTTGTGAGCCACCATGTGGTTGCTGGGAATTGAACTCAGGACCTCTGGAAGAGCAGACAGTGCTCTTAACCGCTGAGCCATCTCCAGCCCGACAATAAAGTTTTAAAATACACTTTTTGAAACTATGTTAGGGGAAAATGTATTTTCATACTTGTTATTTTACTAATAAATATGGATCAAAGAGTTTTTAACTATACAGATATCTTAATATATATATGTATATTTGATTTCTATCTATCTGTTCAATACTGTCAAGATACTTTCATGTAACTTTGTAGCATATATTATCATATTCAGATGTTCCTACGTGGCAGCTACTTTCCTTTGTCATCAGCATTTTCAGTTTTCTTCCATGGCTGCTGCGTACATATACAGTATCTGAAACAGTGGACTTGTAGCTTTTTAGTTTTTCTCTTGATCAGTTAATTAGATGAATTATATGTCATGATTTTATCTTTTATCTAGGTCTTCCAAAGTACAGAGGGAACCTTGATATATGGGAGTGGATCCTAGGAGACGCCCACCTTGTTTTTTGAGACAGAGTCTTCCATCGCAACTTATGTCTCACCAGCTGTAATAGGTCACTTGGCCAGTGCTGGGATGACAAGGTGAACCATCACATTTCGCTCTTTATGAGCGTGCTGGGGCTTAAACCCAGGTCCTTGTGGTCGTGAGGCAAGCAATTTCCCAACTGAGCCATCTCCACCCCTTTACTTAATAACATTTTTAATAGACTAAGAGCTTATTTTTGTCTTGCAATTACAGAAGTCCAGTGGGTCATTTTTTAAATCTAAGATGTATCTAGGGCTGTGCTTTATGATTCCAGAATCTCATACACTGTGGCATTCAATCAAGGAATTATTTCACTTTCAACTCCTCACTTATTTATTTATTTATTTTTTTCAATGCAGTTTATTCAGGAACCTTGAACAATCATCTGACCCTGGGGAAAGCCAGCCCACAGCTTAAATAGCCTCTGGGTAGCCAACCCTAGCATGCCACGTGGGCAATGCAGATAGGTCCACATACATGGAAGCAAGCCAGATCCTCAGCCTTAGCCAAATGTGGAGTTGTTTGTGACAGAGAGCACTCACCATCGGGAAGGTGGAAGGCGGAAAACAGCTCCATCTTTAAGGCGCGGCATTACACAGCTCTCTACAGTTCCCCCTTTTTGTTTTAGACGCATCAGGCAAGAGTAGAGGTCTGATCTCTGATGTTAGAAATAAATTGGGACTTTGTACTGATGTTCATTTAGGTGTCATCCACCCAAAGAGCATCAGACCCGTCCGATACCTTTTTAACTATGCTAAAAGAAAAGGGGTTGAAATATATTAAGAAAGATGGAGGAATGATGAAATTGTTCATGGCAGATGTTGGCTAGCTCTTTTGTAAAGATTTTAGTTTTTCTAGGCCAAAGGTGGTCTCTATGGCATATTTTGTTTTCTTTTTGAGACAGGGTTTCTCTGTGTAGCTTTGGGTGCCCTGGACTTGCATTTTATAGCAGGCTGGCTTCGAACCCACAGAGATCCGCCTGCCTCTGCCTCTCTGAGTGCTGGGATTACAGGTGTGTGCCACCATGCCTGGTTTGCCATATTGTTCTTTAAACAACTTTAAACATATAAACTGTATATAGGTTGCAGGTCATGCAAAAATGGAATGTGAGCCAGATTTGCCTATGTATTGACATGTAATCTTCATAGAAAAACATTTTTCAGGTTTTTTTTGTTTGTTTGTTTGATTTTTTATTTATTTATTTATTTTTGAGATAAAAGTTTTTTTTTATATCGCCTTGACTGTCCTGGCCTCAAATTCACGAGATCCACCTGCCTTTACCCCACATGCTGGGATTAAAGGCATGTGGAAGCGCTATGCCCAGCTCCAGTTATGCTGCCATCTTTAAAAGAATATAAACACAGACTGGAGACATCTTTATGGCTTTTTTTTTTTTTTTACCTTTTATTAAACAGAATCTGGAATCCACACTTTTCTGACTTAGTTCATGATGGTAAAGAAAGAAGTGGACAGAAGAAGTTTTCTAGGTAGAAAAATGCAAAGGGAAATAAAAGAGAAATGCATTCTAAAATGATAGTGAAGTTGCTTGTGTTAGCGAAATCTTAAATACTGAGTCTTTAGATAACAGTCTCCTCGGCTGAGTTTCTTCAAGTAAGGTTGACCACTGAACTGTTTCTAAGGAACAAAAGGAAATATGGTATTTTACTCAGTCATTTAAGAACTTGAGTATGTGTGAAAAAGATATGTGCAGATCCTGAATGGGTGTTTATATGCAAAGGTAATTGAAATGAAATAGTACAAAAGTGAAATTAAAAAAAAAAATCATGGGTTTCTGTATTACTTACTTGACTGCTTGCTTTGACAAAGCACTTGAACAAAGCAATATAAGGAAGGAATGGGTATCATGCCTGGAAATCATGGCAGCAGGAACTTGAGAACTGTTCTCATTGTATCCATAGTCAATCAGAAATTGATGAATGGCCAGTCAGTGGTAGCTCATGCCCTTAATCTCAGCACTCAGGAGGCAGAGGCAAGTGGAGCTCTGAGTTTGAGGCCAGCCTGGTCTACAGAGCTAGTTCTAGGACAGCCAGAGGTCCACAAGGAGCCCTATCTTGAAAAACAAACAAAAGAGATGGATACTTGTGCTCAGCCTTTTTATTCAGTCCAGGAATCCAGACTACTGTGTCATACCACCACATTCAGGATGGGTGGGTACCTTGTTTAGTCTGAAACATTTCAGTTGACGAAACTTCCTAGATCAGGTTGGTCTGGGACATGCCTGTGAGGGATTGGATTGATTATTAGTTGGTGCAGGAGTGCCTAGCCCACCATGGACAGCACCATTCCTGAGGCATGAGGCTCCCAGCTATACAAGAATGCTAGCTAAGTATGAGCCTGGGAGCAAACCAGCAAGCAGTGTTTCTTTGTGGTTTTGCTTCCACCTTTTTCTTGAGTTCTGGCCCTAACGTCCCTTAATAAATGGACTGTAACCTGGAAGCCAAACAAATAAACATAAATAAATATCAAATAAGTCTCATTTCCTTCTCTAAGTTGCTTTTGGTCAGAGGGTTTTATCACAGCAACAGGAAGAAAACTAGAACCCGGGTCTTCCCATCTCAGTTATCCCAGTGTCGATAATCCCTTACCAGCATGCATGCTTGTTTCTTGGTTCTGCCAAGTTGACAATCAGGGTAACTGTCGTAAATTGGTCATCTTGAAGAGTTGTTTTATTTTATTTTTTATATTTAAATTTTATCCTGTGTGTGTGTGTGTGTGTGTGTGTGTGTGTGTGAGAGAGAGAGAGAGAGAGAGAGAGAGAGAGACATAGCATGTTAGAGGACAGCCTGAAGGAGTCAGTGCTCTTCTTTTACCTTGAGGATCTTGAAGATCATTAGACTCTGTGGCAGGTGCCTTCACCTTCTGAGCTATCTTGCTGGTTCTCTTATTTAATTTTTATTTTTGTTGTTGTTTTGTTTGTTTTTCAAGACAAGGTTTTTCTGTGTAGCCTTAGCTGTGCTGGACTCACTGTGTAGAGGAGGCTGGCCTCTGCCTCCCGAGTGCTGGGATTACAGTTGTGCTGCACTGTGCCTAGCTCCTTATTTAACTTTTTATATCTATTTATTGTTTGTCTGTGTGAGTGCTCCAGATGGTATATGTGGAGGTCAGAGGACAGTTGTAGAGGTTGGTTCTCTTCCGCCATGTGGGACCAAACTCAGCAGGCATGGCAGCAGGCACCTTACCTGCTGTGCCATCTCACTGCCATGTCTGGTCCTTCTTTAAAACGTTTATAAATGTCAAAATGAGAATGTTATGCATATTATGGTTAGAGAAGATGATCTTCCTCACTTTGAAAAAATTATGAGCCATGAAAGGCTTCAGAGTTCTAGGCTTTGAAGAATTGTGCTTGACTGCTTCTACAGAAAAAGATGAGGATGTGACCATAAACAGAACCCATTAGAGATCTGGCTTATAAGATCCATGTCCTTATTTATCTTTGTGTGTGGTGCTGAGACCTATAAGATGGGTATATTTTTTCTATGTTGTGTGACTTCCTGAGGAAACCTGTGTGTTACAGAGAGCTGGGGGCTCATAGTGAAGGACAGCTGGGATGAGGTTCCTTTTAGGTGAACTTGATCAGGAGAGTTAAAGCAATAAGACCTGAAATGGGGAGCAGGCCTTCAGGTCCAAAGCCACCGCCATAAGTAGCATAACAGGAACCTTGACGAGAGACATCCTTATCAGAATCATAGATAAACTTCATACTTCTTAATGTGTTAAATCAGGGAGAGATTCCTCATTTATAGAGAATTTGCATGAGTACAAGTTAGTGTGAAAATTTGTAGCATCTGTAAATGTCTTTCAGGAGAAGGAAGCCAGCACCCATTTGGAGCCATGAATATTGTGCGAACCCCGTCAGTTGCTCAGATTGGCATTTCGGTGGAATTGTTGGACAGTCTGGCTCAGCAGACTCCTGTAGGCAGTGCTGCTGTGTCCTCTGTGGACTCATTTACGCAGGTAATCCATACACATTCCATTTCTTTGTTTGCCCCTCCCCCACTGTGGTATATCTTACAAGACTGTACATTTCTGTGATGTTTACGATAATGTTTCCAGGAGCTGGAGAGATGCCTCAGAAGTTAAGAGAACTGGCTACTCTTCCAGAGGATCTGGGTTCAATTCCCAGCACCCACATGGCAGCTCACAATTGTCTGTAACTCCAGTTCCAGGGGCTCTGACACTCTCACATACACATACAAGCAGGCAGAACATCAATGTACATAAAATAAAAATAAATAATTAAAAATTTAAAAAATATTTAAAATTATCTAAAAGGATAATGTTTCGATATATGTCAAATTTTGTGAAGTAACTAAAGGTAGGTAACATATTATAATGTTGCATTCTTCCTTGTGTAAGTACAGTTAAGATCTGATTCTTAGCAGATCACTATTACACTTCCAGTGTGTAATCTTCTGTTTGTCTGCTTCTGTGAGCTTATAAATTTTTTGAGCTTTTTAATTTAATTTTAATTAATTAATTTCAGTTTATTCACTTTGTATCCCTGCTGCAGCCCCCTCTCTCATCTCCTCCCATCCACCTCCCCTCTTCTCCACCTATGCCCTTTCCCTAGTGCCCTGATAGGGGACAGCCTCCTCCCCTTCTCTCTGACCCTCGTTTATCAGGTCTCATCAAGGCTGGCTGCATCACTTCCTCTGTGGCCTGGCAAGGCTGTACTCCCCTCCCCCCAGAAAGGTGATCAAAGAGCCAGCCACAGAGTTCATGTCAGAGACAGCCCATGTGCACCTTACTAGGAACCTACTTGGAAACTGAGCAGCCTATGGGCTTCCTCTGAATTTTTTGAGCTTTTAAGTAAAGTACTTGTACTTTTATTAACTATTTTATTATGAAATATTTTAAGCATAAAGTATAAAGAAAAAGTTAGGTATTCCACAGATTTTTATTTTGTACTTACTTTGTGCCAAGCATTTTTTAAGCACAGATAAACACAAAGTAGACAAAGTATAATGCCTGTCCTGGCACAATTAAGAGCTCCTTCCCCGCCCCTATTTGTTATATTTTCTCCTATTTACTAATTTCTGGATTTCCCTCTCCTTTCTGTTTTACATATGGCTTTGTTTCCAGCTCTAATTTATGACAGGGTCTGCAAGTATAAATCATACCACTTTGACATTCTTCTGTGGCCATTCCTCTTCCAGCTCTCTGCTTTTTCTTTTAAAAAAATTTTCCCACTGTGAATTGGTTATTTGGGTCTCATATATAATTTGCTTGGGTTGTTTTCTTTCTTTCTTTTTTTTTTTGTTATTGTTTTTAGAGACAGCATTTCTCTATGTAGCCCTGGCTGTCCTGGAGGAGGCTGGCCTCAAACTTAAAAGATCTATCTGCCTCTGCCTCCTGAATGCTGTGGTTAAAGGCGTGAACTAACACCACCAGCTGCCAGTTAAGTCTTACTGTCTAATAGTCCAAGTCCTTTATTGTCATCAGAACAGGCCTAGATATTCTTCCTAATAATTTTAATCACCTTCTTGAGTTCCAGACCGTACCACTCATTCAAATTTTGTGAAAATTTTCATTAGAATTTTGTTGAAAGTAGCAATGAACTTAAGTGTTTAATTTTGGGAGAATTGGTTACATTTCTTAACACATTGTCTAACTATCTGTGTCAGAAAAGGAAAGAAAAAAAACATCTTGTTGGTGTGGAGGGTTGCAGCAAACTTTGTTTCTAATAGTAACCTTTTGGTTAGTGACCTAATTAATTCTTGATGTTAATGATACCTTAATGGTAGATTTTTTTTTTTTAAGATTTGCTTATTTATTATGTATACAATGTGTGTTCGCATGTACACCTGGACGCCAGAAGAGTGCACCAGTTTTAATTTTAGATGGTTGTGAGCCACCATGTGGTTGCTGGGCATTGAACTCGTGACCTTTGGAAGAGTAGCCAGCACTCTTAACCTCTGAGCCATCTCTCCAGCCCATGATAGATCTTCTATCCCATTAAATGAGCAGATTTTAAGACCCTGGTAAGGTAATTTCTTTTGTGAAAAAGATGCATCAGGAACTTTCAGAGCCAGTTTTGTAATTTTGAGAAAGTAATGCTGGGAAGCCCATTTGTTTTAAGTTTATTGTTTTTATTATTATTATTATTATTATTATTATCATCATATCATCATCATTATTAGAGAGTGTGTGTGTGTGTTACACATGTATGAGTAGGCACGAGTGTGCCATGGTGATTGTGGAGGTCAGAAACTTTTGTGAGCTGCTTCTCTTCTACTACTCTGGCTTCCTGGGATAGAAGTCAGGCTATCGGTCTTGCATGTTGCCTTCCTTTAACTTCTTCACCGTCTCTATGGCCTGGAAGAGTGTTTTTGAGTGAGCCCAAAGGAACACTGCCTTTAATTTCTTTACTTTTAGGTTTATTGCCTTTAAGACCACTTGATTTTCATGAAGGATTAATGAGTTTACTTCTGATTTCTACTATAGACACTACAGGATATTAGTCGATTTGATCATTTTATGGTCAGTGAAAAGAGGCAGATTAACAAGTAGAAGAAATGGAATAATACTGTGCCTATCCTGTTCTCTTTTACAGTAATACTACCCAGTAACTGTTTTTTCCTCTCTTCTCCTCCTCCCCACCTCTTTCTTTCTTTTATTTTTATTTATTTTATTTTGAGACAGGTTTTCTCTGTGTCATCCTGGACATTCTGAACTCACTCTGTAGACTCACTCTGGACTTGCTCGGGAGGCACAAGCAGACAAATCTCTGTGATTTTGAGGCCAGTCTGGTCTACAAAGCTAGTCCAGGACAGCCAGGGCTACTCTACAGAGAATCCCTGTCTTGAAACATCACCTCCCCCACCCCCCAAAGTAAAAAAGACATCTGCCTGCCACAGCTCTCAAGTACTGGAATTAAAAATGTGTGCTACCATGCCTGGCTGTCTTAGAATTATATTTCTTAGAACCAAAGGCACCAGAATATGGGAATACTTTAAAAGTATTGAGGCCTAAACTGCATATGAAAATTAACATAACTCACTAAAATCAACTATTAACTTTGCAGTTCACACAGAAGATGTTGGACAACTTCTACAATTTTGCTTCATCATTTGCTCTCTCTCAGGCTCAGATGACACCAAATCCATCTGAAATGTTCATCCCAGCAAATGTGGTTCTGAAATGGTATGAGGAAATTTCCAATCTCTAGTGTTAAGGTTTTAATAACTATTTTGCCTATGAATGTTTTTCTTCTTTGAGAGGTAAACATAGTCATTTATTGTGGATATCAACATCTCTTCATATATTACATGCTAATAATGTTCGTTTTGTAGCCTTCATATCTAGAATAGTTCATACCGTAAATATTCTATTACAAAGTAGCCCTTAGGAATTCATAAAGTCAGGGAAAGACCACTGTGTTTTAGGGATCACTATTAGGGATGATTCATTTTCTGTGTTGAGTTAGAAATACTTTATTAACATTTGAACAATGCTCAAAACATTTTTTCCCTGGGGCTGGAGAAAAGGACTTGGCGATTAAGAGCTTTGCTGCTCTTGTAGAAGACCTGGGTTTCATTCTTAGCTATTGCAACCGTTTTTAACTCCAGTTCCAGAAGGAGGATCTGATGTCGTCCTCTTCTGTCCCCAGTAGATACCACACACATACATGGTACACATAATATGCATACAGGCAAAATGCTCTTACATGTGAAATAAAAATAACAGCATTAACAAATGAAATCGAAAGTCAGTACGCCAAGCATTGTGTGTCTTGAACATGATGACTATTACTTTTCTCTGACTTCTATGTTTTGTTGTCATTTCTTTTCACTTTGAATGTCCAGTGAGGAGATAATAGGAAGTTTTGTAGGAAGTAGTACTCTGCTGTAGCAAGGATACCAGAATATCCTGGGTTTGCATTTTGTCCCAGTGCTGTTGTAACTTTGAGCAAACTGCTTTCAGGAATCTGCAGTCTCTGTGATGATCCCTTTCCTTGGCTTTCTAGCCCTGGCTCTGTCTATTGCTGCTGTCTGCCAAGAGCTGTCAGTCCATCTTATTTTAAGTCACTGCTCTTAACAGTGATAATGTTCAGAATTGCTTCTCCCTTTTTTATCATAGCTTTTGGGAAATGTCATAAAATTATTGTTGATAAAAGTTATTTGGTAAGTCATGAAATTGTGATTGAAATGTTCTGATGTTATTCTGGATTTTCTCTTGTAGGTATGAAAACTTTCAAAGACGATTAGCACAGAACCCTCTCTTTTGGAAAACATAATTTGAATAAAATAATTTGTCATGTCCTGTAAAAGCACGAAGTCAAAGGGTCATGAAGCCTACCTTTCAAAACTGCTTAGCGACTATGAAACTTACTTAAAACCCTTATAAAAATTAGAAACACCGAACAAGGAAAATGTTCAGTATTAATTACCTTTTCCCTTATAAGTATGAAATACTTCTTGGAGACAAACATTTTGTATTGGCTATCATTTATTTCTTAAAATAAATCCTACTTACAGTAGTAGTATTTGAAATAAGCATGTGTAACCTTTTTGTTTATTCTCACAGTACTTTGCTGGAATAGTTAATGTTGTTTGTTGTTTGGTTTTAAGGGTCTCATGTGGCCCAGGACAGCCAGTAATTCACTATGTAGCTAAGTGCTGTAATTGCAGGCTTGATCCACCATGTCCTGCTTAGAGTAGTTAATATTAAGTCTAATATTTCATAATTGGGGAACTTTTGAAACACATGTCAAATGTGTTTTAAGATGGCAAAATTAGCCAGGCGTAGTGGCACATACCTATAATCCCAGCACTCAGAGAGGCAGAAGCAGGTGGATCTCTGTGACTTTGAGGCTATCCTGGTCTACAAAGCAAGTCCAGGACAGCCAAGGCTACACAGAGAAGCCCTGTCTCAACCCCCCCCCCCCCAAAAAAAAAAGAGAATGTTTAAAAAAAATGGCAAAATTATCTTCAGAGAGTTTTTCTTTTCTTTCCTCTTTTTTGGGGGATGGTGGTATTGGTTTTTGAGTCTCAAACTCAAACTAGTCTCAAACTCCCTCTGTAGCTAAGAATGTCCTTGTCCTGATGCTGAGCCCCTGTCTCCTGAGTGTTGGCATTACAGGATATGCCACCACACTTGGTTTCAGGGAGTATTTCTTAAGATTAGCAAGTTTGTTGTTTTTCAATCAAGAAAGGTTGGTTGTGAGTTTTTATATCTGCAGATTGATATACTTTAATAAAATTTCTATGTTAAATACCAGTGAACTTTTATTGAACACTGTTTATGTTAGTTAGCAGTTGTGTATAGAATGTAGAATGTGTAGCCTCAGTACCTTCGCAAATGAAGACAGAGCTTTTTGTCTCATTTAAAAAGGACTCATACTGGTGAAGCATATTGGCTGAAGACCACCAAGATCTCATCTGTATTCGAAGCTTACCCAGTCAAGGAGTATATACAGCAGAGGAGCCACAGGGCCCCTATATAGGAAGAGAACTTAACGGTTTTGGGAGCTTTGAGTTAATGTTTTGCTGTTTTGCCAGATAATTCTAAAAAATTGGAAAATATGTCACTGATGGTACAGTGTCCTTTCTTTACAAAAGGAGTAATATTAAAGTGATCTGAAGAGAAAGCAGAGCATTAATAGTGTCTTTAAAATACATGAGCTTGGGGTCCTGGAGAGATGGCTCATAGATTAAGAGCACTAGCTGTTCTTCCAAAGGTCGTGAGTTCAGTTACCAGCAACCATCTATATTGGTGCCCCCTTCTGGCATGCAGGCTCATGTGCACTCTTTAAAATACAGGAGCCTTGTGCAGGGTTACTAGTCAGATCGGTTTGGGTCTTTTGTTGAAACAACCTTGCCATTTGGAAACTTTGTGAATTGTCAGAGTTTGGTAGACTTTGCATGTGATCTTTTTCTCTAAATTATTCTCGATTCTCTGCCCTTCTTTATCCAGAAACCTAGGTCACTGGGTTATGATTATGTATAGTGATTATGCTCAGTCCTTCTTGTTAATAAGTGGATTGTTTAGTCATGTTCCTTGACAGTGGGTATACAACATCTTTTCCTAATCAAGACAAAAAGCATTGATTAATTTCACTATAATTGACACAACCACAATGATTATTCTACCAGCATATGTGTGCCCAGGATTCTAGATTACCAAACTACAAAACTCTGCCTCAAAGCCCAACTAAGTCTCTTGTAGTCATGTAACCATTAGTTTTTACCTAGTCAAAGCTGTTCTGGGGGCTGGAGAGATGGTTCAGTGGTTAGGAACGCTTGCTGTTCTTTCAGAGGACCTGGTTCGGTTCCTGGCATCCACACAGTGGCCCACAATGATCTGTAGCTCCAGTAACAGGGAGTCTGATACCTTCTGTCCCACAAAGACACCAGACATGCATGTTGTGCACAGACATACATGCAGGCAAAACATCCACATACATGAGCAAATGATCTTTAAAAATCTATTCTGCCTATTCAATGATTTGGTAGACCAGATACAAGTTATTTAACGTAAACTGTTCCTTGGCTTGCTAAGAAGGCAAAGACTTTATAATTATCTATGACAGTTATAGGTCAATGCATTTAAACTAGTTTGTTTGCCTTCCAGAGTAGATGGTGAGAGTTAAATTTTGGATGATATTGTCTAGTTGAATTATTCTTGCTCTTGCATTTTACATAGCACGAACAAAGTAAGTTAGTTTTCATTTCTAAGAACTCTTAGATGTGGCATATCTCTTGGCATGTTGGAGATGCAGTTATCTCCAGGGAAATCAGAAAGAAGGAAGAAAGTTAAGTATCTAAACGATTAAAAAATTACTTTATACAAGATGGATTTTTGTGTAAGCCTGGTTTTGAGATAAGTAATTATTAATAGTACAGAAAATAGTGGGAACATTAATACCATTTATTTTTGGTCTTTTAGTCTAATTACTTCTTTAGAGTAGTCCAAGCTGACTAGGGTGGTATCCAGGAGAAATAAATGTAGTGGCTGGAGAAATGGTTAAGTGGTTAAAAGTTCAGATTGCCCTGGCAAAGGATTTAAGTTCAATTCCCAGAACCTGTGTTGGGTGGCTCACTATCACCTGTAACTCCAGCTTCAGGGGACCTGGCCTCTGTAGGCATATACACAGCCACATACTCATGGCTGCCCTGGAACTTGCTCTGTAGACCAGGCTGGCCTTGAGCTCATAGAGATCTGCCTGCTTCTGCCTCCCGCATGCTGGGATTGAAGGCCACGGCCACCCAGCTATAAATTTTTTTTTAAGAAAGTAATTCTTGTAAAAAATAGAACATAGATGTCAATAGCATTATTCTAAGCAGCCTAAAAAAGTGGAAAACAACTTAGTTGTCCCTCAACTAAGACTAGATATAGTGTGCTGTGGCATATTTTATTTGCCATAAAAAAGAATGAAGGACTAGACATGGCTATTTTGTCATGGATAATTTTGAAAGCATGGTAAGTGAAGGAAGCCAATCCTAAAAGACCACACACTGATTTAATTTGCACAAAATATCTAGAAAAGGCAAATGTGGACATAAAAAGATCAGTGGTTGCTTAGGTCTGTTGCAGATTAGAGGGTAGGATTAAACTTCCTGGGTGTGAGACTTCTTTGGGGGAGGTTGGAAGTGTTTGAGAATAAAAAGGTAGAAGTTACAGAATAGAAAGCGATGTTCAGAAGTCAGACTGCTGCTGCTGGTTCAGCTTGAGTATAATAAAATTACTGTATCCTTTCAGTGGGGAATTGTATGTAGATCATATCTTAAAGCTTTTTTTTTTTAAATAAGGCAAATGCTGAAATAAATATGTACACAAAAGTCATGGAAAAATATGGAATCTACAGAAATAAAAGAATTTTTGATGATTTTAACCGTTTTATTTTTGTGAAAAGTATTGTAAGAATAAGGGATCAAGAAGGAACGACAAGTAGACTTTTAAGAGACTGAAATCCAGCGCAGCATTTTCGGGATCGTCAGTGTTCTTCAATAGCCTGTGTGCTTAGGCTCGGTAAGCTCTTCTAGTGCTCCAGAAGTAGACTCGAAGGTCACAGAGTCGTTGGGGCGTACCCTTTAGGAGGATATTGGGACTTTATTCACTTCATGTCTCTGCTACTTGACTGCTATGAGGTGAAAAACTTTCACCATGTGTCTCCACGACGATACATTCTTTCTTCAGGCCTCAAAGCAATGGGGCCTCACCACCATATACTGAAGCCTCAGAAACTGAACCAAAACAATCTTCCTTCGTTTAAGTTATTTTGTACCAGTGGTAGAAGTTAACACAGCCTTGTTCTAGGTTCATGTATAGTACCTGCTCATGTTGGATATATATATCATAAGCTATGGACATATAGAAAACATTTATGTATCATTATTTAAAACAAGCAAAACATTTATGTATCCTTACTTAAAATGGCTAGCAAAATTTTTTATATACCCATTTCTTTCTTTTCTTTCTTTCCTTCCTTCCTTCCTTCCTTCCTTCCTTCCTTCCTTCCTTCCTTCCTTCTCTCTCTCTCTTTCTTTCTTTTTTTTTCCTGAGATAGGGCCGTACTGTGGTAGCTCTTGCTGTCCTGGAATTCACTATGTAGACGAGGCTGGCCTTCAATTCAAAGAAATCTGCTGCCTACCTCTACCTCCCAAGTACTGATATTAAAGGCGTATGCTACTATGTCCAACCATATAATATTTTTTCTTTTTTTTTTCATATAATATTTTTAAAGTGTTTGAAACACGGTTTTAAGACTCAACCTCTGAGACGGACATTAAAGAGCGCTTAGTTTTTCCTAACGTGCTGAGAGCCAGCAGTGACTGAGATTGGCCTTCAGCCCTTCAGATGTTTTGGCTTAAGCATTTTTCTTGTCCTTTGTTTTTGCCAAATTCAGAGATAATGCTGGATACTGGTAAGATATTTTTTATGCCTGAACTAACTGGTTTCTTTGACTTGTGGATGAAAAGATAAAAGAAGACTTAAAGGTTTGCTTGTTTGTTTGTTTGTTTGTTTGTTTTTCAGATTTTAGGTATTCTAAAAACAACTTTAGGATCCATGACTTTAGAATCCAGCAAAAGGAAAAAAAAATCAGTGAGATATCTTGGCATGTAGAGGCACTTCCTACATAACCTTGACAACTGAGTTTGGGCCCTGAACCCATGGAAGGAGAGAACCAACTCTACCCTTGACCCCCTCCCAATCCTATACACACACACTGATAAAGTTATGGGGCACGTTGAGAGTTTTCATGGTCAACAATGTACTTAGGATAAGCATTAAAATTCTGTAATTTGTTTTATTTATTGTTTTTACCTCAGTAGTGGAATTAATAGGTTCTACTTTCCTACCAAATACAACACACACACACATCCATGCCAAGCCCATGAACAAAAATATCGTTTTCTATAATGGCCTTAGGAAATAAAATCTAGAAGAGACAAAAAAACTGCCATTAAGGAAAATTAGCTTCATCAATGCTGTTTAACAACTGGTCTGTCAGTAGAGCTCCAAGATGACAGTCTTTGGGGCCATTTTCAACTAAATGACATGTATCTTTCCTATGTGGTCAGATAACACCTCCTAACAGAATTTGAGCAGAATATAAGTGTTCTTAGGAATACTCTAGTAGCCAATACCTTGAGGGAGGCAGCTAATCAGACCCCTCACATGAAGATGACAGTGGAAAATGGACACCACCTTCCCAGAGCAACAAGCAAGATGGATTTACTAATACTGTCACGAGCACTGACTGGGTATTGTTCAGGGCTGTCTTCTGAGCCAAACTGCCGCCATCTTTATGAGTTCAGCTCTTCCTGCTTGCAAATGATCACTGTAGTTGGGCTCACTGACAACTGGCCTCTCCTAGAAGGAGGGCTGGGGAGGTCATAAGAGTGTACCCAGATACTCCTCCCAACCAGGCTCTTGTAGTTGGCCTCGGGGTAGTTAGAAGTATATTATATAGGAGTATATAGTACATTAGAAGTATAGGTTGAGAAAGACTAAGGGAGCTTTATGCCACCATGGGGGAGTGGTTAAGATGGGTGCAGATCTTCTAGTGTGATTGTTTAAAGCCACCCAATCTTCTGTGTATAACTCCTGCCCCCGTTATTATTACTAATTGACTCATTGGTTTTTCTAGAGTGAACTTTGGTGAAATTATACCTTGGTTTATCATTGTGACATTCAGGAGAGAAGTAGATGGTTATGTCTCCCCACAGAAGGGATTTTAGCAACACTGATGGCTGTTATTTTGCTTTTTTTGGGGGGGGGGAATCAGTGAGGAGTTGCCTGAACTCAGAAATGTGTGATGCTTATAGGCTAAGCTAAAACTCCAGAGACTTATATAGGTACAGGCCCTGGGAACTAGAGACCTGTGGCTCTAGGCCTTAAAAACCATAGACATATATAGGTAATTGACCAAACACTGGCCATAGGCTGTGTAGTTCATGGCCTCAAGAAATAGATGATTATTGTTCCAAACTTCAAAGGTGCAAGCATCTCTTGAAGTGCCAGTCAGAGGCTTACTGCTGTAAGCTTTGAGTGCCAGTAGCCCTGGAGAATCAGGTTGTGCTATTCATATAATGGTATGATTTATGAGCCTCAATAAGAAGGATCTCCCACATGCACTACAACAGGAATGACATCAGCCAGTTACAAAACCAATTCTGAATTGTTCCACTTCCCTGCAGTATCTAGTATCAAGCATAGGATCAGAAATGGGAATAGTAGTTATCAAGGTGTGTGTGTTGGGATGGGGGAGGTTCCAGGTTTTTTTGTTTTTTAACAATTTATTATTTATACAGTATTCTGCCTGCATGCCAGAAGAGGGCACCAGATCTCGCTATAGGTGATTGTGAGCCACCATGTGGTTGCTGGGAATTGAACTCAGCACCTTCAGAAGAGCCAGTGCTCTGAGCCATCTCTCCAGCCCAAGGTTTCAGTTTTTCAAAAGAAAGTTTTGGGTGTTGCCTGGAACAACACAAATAAGCCTAACCCCATTGTATTTCACTCTTAGAATGGTTAAGATACTACATTTGTGTATATGTGTTTTCTAATTAAAAATTTAAAAAACAGTTTTGTGGCAAAAGTTACTATCTACAATTTCAAAAGTTTTGTTTTATATTCTAGTCACTTACTGAACTTCTGTTAGGGTTTATTCACATACCTGCTTCATTCTTTTGGTTGTATCAAGATGTACTTACCAAGCTCAGTGAGAGACGCATGATAAGCAGCTGCTCACTCCTGGTTAGGTTATTGTTTCAGAGCTCCGATAGTGAGAAGCCAAGACAGAGAAACAGTAATGGGTTCTCTAACTGCTGCATCACATGCAACGTGCGAGGGCCTGATGTTAAAAGCCTGTCTTTATAATTGATAGCAGCCCGGGAGAGTTCATGGAGAGGAAGCCACTGGAAGGGCACAGAAGTACTTTATAATTGATAGCAGCCCGGGAGAGTTCATGGAGAAGAAGTGACAGGAAGGGCACGGAAGTACAAATGCGATTTTGGCAGAAGAGTAGAACCATATTAAAACAATCCTGCCAATGCTGTAAACTACACATGTTACATTTGTGAAGAGCAGTGGGAGAGGCATTGCTGAAGGACTTCCTTTTCTTCTCTCTCTTTTCTCTGAGGTAATGGCCAAAGCTCAGGCATGCTTTTCCTAACATTCTGGACTCTCTCAATTGTCCTTTGAACTCCCCTCCTCTTTTGGGCTGTCATGTACCTGCTTGCTGACCTCCATTGCCAAGCCATTCCAACTTTGTAGTACCTTAGTTCAAAGGCATAGCTTTCTTTTCTCCCTCTCTCAACTCCTGGAAACTGCAGAGGTGAACAGCTTTGACTGCCCTTGTTTTTCTCTTCGACTTTAACTTCATTCTGAGTCTATTTCTGAATTTTTTTTTTCCTTTTTAATTAACAAGACTAAGAACCCAAAAGAGAGAATTCCTTCTTTGGTATTTCCCCAGTAATGTGAGGTGTGCTGCGCTATCATTGTCCTTCTTATTCTCTTGACACCAGCTCTCACCCTGGAGGTGACTCTTCCAGCTAGCCTGGTCAATAAGGCCCAGTGATTTTCCTGTTTCTGCCCTAGACGTAGAGCTATGCTGGGCCATACCTGTATCTGAGGGCTGGGATCTGAATCCTGGTTCTCAGTTTTGCACAGCAAGTGTTCTTCACTCACCGGGCATCTCTCTGCTCCAAGTCCTTCTCTCTAAGTACCGGCTAGAAATCCAGATCTGCCCCTTACCAAGGTGGAGAGCAGCAGTTGGCTTTAACTGCTCTGTCTCTTCCCCACCTTGAATGAGAGCCACGTAAGACTGCATGCAAGAGCTGTCAGGCACCAAACATCTCAAGAACAAGTCTTGCTTCTGGTTTCTTCACTCAAGCTACTCTTAGGCACCAGAATAAAGCTTCAGCCCCATCTGTAGCCCCTAAGCTTTCTTGCTCCATGTACCCATTGGTACCGTACTTGCATAACCCCCATCTGTTTTGTTTCTATTGGCTCTTCTGGGAAAGGAGGATCTTTATGGGGAGTTGGGGCAGGGAAGAAGAGGGGGCAAGCTGAGGAGTCCTTCCCAGCTGCAGCTGTTTTTCTCCTAAAGTAAATGATTTGGTGTGCTGGCAGGTGGATTGATTTCTATCCCAGAACCACACAATCTAATTTACCTTAGGCAAGTCTAATCTCCCTTTTGGCATTTGTTCTTTCTCTGGGTTTTGAGGGATCGTCATGTTAACAGTACACAGTATCGACGGAGCCACAGGAGTAACCTAAGCTAGGATTTAAATTGGTCTCCTTAGTCTGGTCATGTGTGGGAGAATAAATAGCCTGCCTCCTTTGATGCCACCACACTAGTCTGACATTTAGTTGTTTTTTATAAATTTGTAAGCAACAAGGTCACAGATGTTGACTTGAGTTAATTTGAGGGAGCTATTGGAAGTCCGCGGGGGAGGCTACGCAGCGACAGAAGCCGCAAGAGTCAGACAGGAGGGAATGGAAAGAGTTCTCGGAGGTGGTCGTTATGAACCCTGACAGTTGTCTTTAATCTGGGTAGAGAGGAAAGCATGCCGTCGCTGCGTCACTGCCTTCCAGGTTTTCCTGCTGCCTGTGTGTGAACCCGAGTCACCCTCACACCTGCACTTTGGTCACATGCCTGGCTCTGGCCCTGCTGAGTAAGGGAGGGTAAGCTCTGTTCCCTTCAGCTTCCGGCGCGAGTGTGGTCACTGGGAAACAGGTCCCACCGAGGTCACGCACGGCACAGATGTGTGAGTTCCAACAGAACATCTGGATGTTCTTAAGGAGCCAGAACACTGTGAATGCGAGCCGGTGTATTTCTACCAAGTAACTACCAACACGTAGAAGAAAAGGATGGAAGATTTAGGATGTAACAAAATGGGGAGGAAAGCAAAAGAAAATAGGAGTGGGCAAAATAATAGAAAATATTCTCAGAAGTTGTCTGGCCTCAGATGACAATGCTCATGCGTACCACTGTGGCTTTTTCCCCTCTCACTGTGGTTCTCAACCTTCCTAATGCTGAGACCCTTCAATACATTTCCTCGTGATGTGGTGACCCCATTTATAAAATCATTTCGTTGCTATTCATAACTATAAATCTGCCACTGTTGTGAATCTTAATGTAAATGTCTGGTATGCGACCCCCGTGGAGATGGCGACTCACAGCTTCGGAGCCCCTGACCTGTTTCACGAGGTCTCTGAAAACTGAAGTACAAATTAGGCAATCCAGAAGTAGTTACCTCCCTCACCACTAGATGGCGCTTTACGGAGGGCTAGCGTGCGGGGATCCTGGCTAAGTGTCTAGCGAGTTAGCAAGCCTGTTCACCAACCGTTCAAGAAACCCTGAAGAAATTCAAATCCCGAGGAGAGTTACTTACCCCAGTTTTGTGGATGGGCAGAGGAAGGTTCCTAGTAACATTTGCGACTTGGTTACAAGCGCAGGATAGAGGTTGGAATGAGAACTCCGATTAAGAAAGAATCCCAGCCAGCGGTGGCTCACAACTTTCATCCTAGTACTCAGGTGGCAGAGGCATGCAGATCTTTGAGTTCGAGCCCAGCCTGGTGTGAATTCTAGGGCAGCCAGGACTACACAGAGAGAAACCCCATTTCAAAAACACAACAAACAAAAGAATAGAGAGTTAACGGAAAAAAGAAACCATGAATTGGAAAGAACAAGCAGGGGTGTTTGGGAAGGTTGGGGGTGGGAGATGATGTAATTATCATTTCCAAAAAGGGGGGAAAAACAATGAAGAGAGGGCAAGTGTTCTGGGTCTGTAAAATGTGTGGATTTAGATTAGATTATGGCAATTTAATTGTTAGGCTTTTTTTTTTTTTTTAATCTGTCTGTCTCTGCCTCACAAGTGCTGGGATTAAAGATGTGCACTGCCAGGCCTGGTAATTGTTTGCTCTTTATTAGGCTCTTAATTTTGCATTTTAGTTAGAGACCAGACCTTGGGAAGTGGGCTGTGTGGAGTAACTGCTCTGGTTTCATCTCTAATAATTCCTACCACTGGGGTCTGGAGAGATGGCTCAGCGGTTAAGGGCTCTTTCTGCTCTTGCTAAGGGCCCAAGCTTGATTCCCAGCACCTATGTCAAACACCTCAGCCACCTGCAACTCTAGCTTCAAGGGGGCTTGATACCTACTGTCCTTCACAGGCACCCCTCAGAACCCTGAGAACTCTCTCTCTCTCTCTCTCTCTCTCTCTCTCTCTCTCACACACACACTCAAACATACACATAAAACTATATATTTTTTGAGACAGGGTTTCTCTGTGTAGCTCTGCTGACCTGGAACTTGCTGTATACATCAGGATAGCCTCAAATTCACAGAGATCCTCTTGCCTCTGCCCCCTCTGTACTGGGATTAAAGCCGTGTGCCACCTTGCCCAGCCCAAAAATAAATATTAAGAATAAACAAACAAGCAGACAAATAATCAAGCATTCCCATTGCTTTCCTGGATCAATCCTTGTTTACACACTTCCCTGCTTTCTCTTTCAGTGTCTTTGTTCAGCAAAACATGTGGTATTGTGATAAATAAGAGGAACTGCAAATGCTTATGAACCTCTTGACAGTGTCTGTAGAGAAGAAAAAGAAAAGCCTTCGCTTTACAGAATGGAGATTTCCACTCAATGGCTGATTCCATGCTCTTCAACTTGCCCGCTTAGTTTCTATTTTTTATTTATTTTTTGAAATTTATTCTTGGGGCTGGAGAAATGGCTCAGTGGTTAAAAGCACTGCTTGTTCTTCCAAAGGACCCAGGTTCAATTCCCAGCACCCACATGGCAGCTCACAACTGTCTATAACTCCAGGTTCAGGGATTCTGATACCTTTGTACCAATTCACAGAAAATAAAATTAAATGAATTATTAAAGTTATTCTTCTCTTATATATTATATCCTGGCCACAATTTCCTCTCCCTCTACTTCTCCCAGCTGCTCCCTCCTACCTCTTCTCTTCCCCAGATCTGCTCCTTCTCTGTTTCCCTTCAGAGAAGAACAACCCTCCCAGGGATAGCAATCAAACATGCTGATTGGACTAACAAGTTACAATAAGACTAGGCACATGCCCTTATATCAAGGGTAGATGAGGCAACCCAGTAGGAGGAAAAGGGTCCCAAGAGCAGGCAAAAGAGCCAGAGACAACCCTCTGGTTAGGAGTCCCTCAGGAACACCGACCTACACAACCATAACATACATGCAAAGGGCCTGAGTCAGACCCATAGAGACTACCTGCTTGTTGCTTCAGTCTCTGTGGTTCTCAGTGGTCCCTGCTTAGTTGACTCTGTGAGTTTTCTTGTGGTGTTCTTGACTACCTGGCACCTACAATCCTTCCCTTTCTTCTGAGGGGTTCCCCGAGCTGTGCCTAATGTTTGGCTGTGGCTCTGCATCTGCTCCCATCAGTTGCTGGATGAAGCATCTCTGATGACAATTATGCTAGGCTCTGGTTGGTGAGTATAGCAGAATATCATTAGGAATCATTTCATTGACTTTTTTTCCCCTTTGGCCAGTTGTTTGGTTCTATCCTAGTCTCTGGCCATCCAGGAAGTATCAGGCTTGGGCTCCTTTTCTTGGTTGTGGCCCTCAAGTTGGACCATGACTGATTATTTTTCCTTAGCAGGTTTTGAAAGTAGGAGACAGGTCTGACCATACAGTTTTAGTGTTGTGTTTGCTTTCTCCTACTTTGAGAGCATTTCAGAGAATGCATCTGAATAGAATATTAGCCACCTAGTGCATGTCAACGGGGGAGTCCCTAAAGGGTAGGAGAACTGCATCAGTGTGGAGACTGCAAAGCTTCCTGTGGCAAAGAGAGAACCCTGGGATGCAAATAAGGGAAGCCACAAAGGTGATGGCAGCTCTAGAGGACATCAGCACAAGTCACAGGAGGGACACAAATCTACAAATTCAACTGACTCCTGGCAGAGCATCTACCTGGTGGACACCTACTTTACATTTTAGCAGGACCAGAAAGCAGCCACATCAACACTTTAAGATTGCTCTTCTTGTGTTTCTCTCTCTTGGTTTTCTGAGACAAGATTTCTCGGAGTAGCCCTGGCTGTCCTGGAACTTTCTCTCTGTAAACCAGGCTGGTTTGAACTCACAGACATCTACCTGTTTCTGCTTCCCAAGTGCTGGGACTAAAGGCATGTGCCAGCACTGTCTGGCTTTTCTCTCTTTTGTGCTGAAAATCCAACCCAGGGCCTCATGCATGAAAGACAACACTCTACCAACAGAGCTATATCCCCAAACTCTTTTTAGTTTTTTTTTAAGTGTGTGTGTGTGTGTGTGTGTGTGTGTGTGAGAGAGAGAGAGAGAGAGAGAGAGAGAGAGAGAGAGAGATCTTGAAGGTCAGAGGAACAACCTTTAGAAGTTTCTCTCTTCTTCCACTGCCTTGACCCTGGGGACTGAACTCAGTCTTGGTTATTATTGGTTAGTTAGTCTTGGTGACCTCTGAGCCATTGCTGACCCATGCATGGATTGGTTTCACTCCCTCCTAGATCATGTGTTCTGCTTCCCTGAATGCAAGATCCTTTCCCTTGGATGTTAATTGTTAGGAATTTCATTGTGCTCCATTCTTGATATTTTTCTATTTCTGTCCATACCACCGAACACTCTTCTGGACCTCAGTGAAGGCATCTGGAAGCAGGAACTTGCTCTCATCAGTTTAGCTTTGTTGAGAAGAACTGGAGCGGCATTTGGTCCAGGGTTAATTTTCTTTCTTTGCACCAAGTTTCTCTTCAAATAAGAGATTTTCTCCTTCTGTTGCTGGTAACAGACATACTGCTTGGGCCTTTATGATCTAAAGGCACTGTTCTTGTCCCCCCACCAAAAAAACCCCACAAACTTCCTTTGGTTATTTTTTTTAGTACTACAGTTGTCTCCTATATGTGGCTAATCAGCATTTGCTTTCACAGAATTCTGAGTTGCGATTTTGAATAAAGTCTTAATGGAAGTACTTCATTGAAAGTATACATTGTGACAACTTTTAGCAGTTGTGTAATCGTTTGGATGCAGAATACACAGTTCACCCCTTGGCAGTTCATCTTTCTCATAACCTTGTTCCTGTGAACAGCCGATTTCTTGATATGTTATAAAGCTCTTGGCATTTTTAGAGTTTTATAAAGATGAAATCACGCAGTAGGCATTCTTTGTACCTTGGGCCTATCAGCATGATGATTTTGAAGTTTCCTGGTGTTATCTGTAGGAGTTTAGTCTAGATACGATCCTGACAGTATTCCATTGTACGGAACTGTTTGTGGTTCAGCCACTTATTGATACACCCAGCCTGTGTTCATCATCTTTCTGGTGCCGTGACAAAGTAATTGAGAACAACAATTTCAAGAAGGCAATTTCTATTTTGGTTCATAGTTTTTGTCCATAGTTCCTTGGTCCTTGGTTTTGGGCTTGAGACAAGGCATGCATCTTGGCAGGGAGCACCCGGCAAAGCACCTGCGCATCTCTTATTTGAAGAGAAACTTGGTACAAAGAAGAAAAATTAACCCTGGACTAAATGCTGATCCGGTTCTATTCAACAAAGCTAAACTGATGAGAGCAAGTTTTCTTCTTCCAAATGTCTGTACCGAGGTCTAGAAGAGTGTTTGGTGGTATGGGCAGAAATAAAAAAGTATCAAGAATGGAGCACAATAAAATTCCTAGCATCTAACATCCAAGGAAGAGGATCTTTGAAGAAGCCAGGAAGGAGGGAAGTGGAGAGGAGGGGAGCCAAAGAGTAATAACCTTTCAAAGTCACGTTGGCCGTTACTTGTTTCTTCCAGCTAAGCCCTAAGTCTCCTTATCACTCATTTGGCTATGAGTTCATCAGTGAGTTAAATTATTGATGAGATATTGATGAGGGACAGAGCCTGAGTTAGCCACCAATGGCCAATGATTACTCATATCTACAAACTGTTTTTGTTTTGTTTTGTTTTTTTGAGACAGGGTTTCTCTGTGTACCCCTGGTTGTCCTGGAACTCACTAATGTTGGTGACAAGAAAGGGCAGAATACAGGCAAAAGGACATGTCAGAAAAGAGGGTATAATTTATTTTCCTCTGTGTGTTGAAGTAGTAAGAACCATTTTTGCAAAAAAAAAAGAACCATTTTTGCATTCCAAAAGAATCCAACATGGTTGCTTGTTAAAGTTGGACTTTCTTTTTATTTCCACTGACCATTAGTGTGACAAGGATTAGACATGAGTAGTCACTAAAGACATTTTAATCTAAATTTTTAATTTTAATTCTTATATAGTTATTTAAAATCATGCCTTTTATTTTCTGAGATTGTAATGTAGTGAAATTGTTTTTTCCCTTCCCTTTTTTCTCTCCAAGCCTTCCATATAAACCTCCTTGCTCTCTTTTAAATTCATGGCCTTCCTTTCTTTCTTTCTTTCTTCCTTCCTTCCTTCCTTCCTTCCTTTCTTTCTTTCTTTCTTTCTTTCTTTCTTTCTTTCTTTCTTCTTCTTTTTATTTTTTTGTTTGTTTTGTGAGATAAGGTTTCTCTGTGTAACAGAGCACTGGCCGTCCTAGAACTCACTCTATAGACCTGGCTGTTTTGGAACTCACAGAGATCTGCCTGCCTCTGCCTCATGAGATTAAAGGTGTACTTCCTCCTGAGATTAAAGGCATAGGCCACCATGCCCAGCAGGACCTCTCTTTTCATTAATTTTTGTTATGTGTATGTTTGTGTGTGTATGTAAATATAACCTGCTTAGTCTATATAATGCTACCTGTATGTTTGTTTTCAGGGAAAAACATTCAGTATTGAACAAATCTTTCTTCTTTATGTTAAAAAGAATATCAAG
Source organism: Meriones unguiculatus (assembly GCF_030254825.1). NCBI lineage: Eukaryota > Metazoa > Chordata > Mammalia > Rodentia > Muridae > Meriones > Meriones unguiculatus. Next base: position 75,673,963 of record NC_083361.1, on the reverse strand, counting down.
TCATTCTACATAGTTTTATTTAATATGTAAATAACATTGCTATACATAAAATAAAGTATGCTTAAAAATAAACAATCCCCAATATTACATTTATTTCTTCAAAGGATTTATGTTGTTGTTGCTTTTGAGATGGGATGCAGAGTAGCCCAGGCTGGTCTTCAACTTCTTATAGAGCAGAGGCTAGCCTTGAACTTCTGATTCTCTAACTCTGCTTCTCATGTCACCTCAGCTCCTCAAAGGTATCAAGTGTTTCACAGCCAAGCACTATGAACAGACTAAAGGACAAAGGTTAGAAGGGGAAATTATTCTTCTGAAAAAACTAGTTTAAGCTCAAAACTTAGTTCTGAGCTTCTTTTATATAAAAAAAAAATTCACAGTGACTCATTATTATCCTGAAAGGAGATTCACAGATCTTACAGGTTGTCTGCTCATACTATTTAAAGCATTAGCTTACAAGCAATTTGGTTTTATTAGGGAATTTTCTGAACTGGTTTTTTCTCTTCCTGCCCTTTCTCCTTCCTCTCTCCCTGTGCTTGTCCATCCTCAGTGGCCTTTTTTTTCATTTTCGTGTTACACATGCCTTCCCTGTACTCTTTCCCCCCTTTCCCCTTCTATCTAGTTTCATAGCCTATTCCTACTTTTACAACCTTTATTTACGTACAAACACTAAAGTTAGGATCTGCATATGCAAAACAATATTTGCTCTCTTTCTTTTTAAAAAAGATTTATCTATTATGTATAGAGTGTTGTGCCTGCATGTATTCATGGATGCCAGAAGTGGGCATCACGTGGTTGTGAGCCACCATGGGATTGCTGGGAATTGAACTCAGGGCCTTTGGAAGAACAGCCAGTTCTCTTAACCTCTGAGCCACCTCTCCAGCCCTGGCCTTTGTCTTTCAAAGACTGGATCACCTCATTTAACTCTACTTAGAACTCCTTCTTCTTTCTTGAATCTTTCATTTTTCTCTTAACAACAAAATTCCACTGTCTAGATATATACACTACATTTTCTTTATCTATTCTTGTCGATAGACAACTAGCTGGTTCCATTTCCCTGAGGTTGTGAATTGAGTAGCATAAAACACAGACATGTAAGTATCTCTATGGAAGGATAAAGAGTGCTTTGGGTATATGCCCACGAATGGTGGAGCTGACCCAGCATACTTTTAAAAAATGGATACAATATCTCCAGCAAGATATAGATATTAAAAGTAATTCTAGTTCCTTTCCATTGCTGTGATAAAACACCTTGATAAAGAAGCAAATTTGAGGAGAAAAGGGTTTATTTCTGTTCAGAATTCTAGGTTATAGTCCCAGCCTATCTGGAAAGTCAGAAGAGCAGGCACTTCCAGCATCACGGTTAGGGCAGAGAGAAATGAGCGCACAGATGTTTACCTGGTGCTCAGCCCCAAATAACAGTCTAGGACCCCCTGCTGATGGCATGGTGTCACCCATATTGGGCTGTTAATCCCATATCGATTAATGTGATCAAGACAATCCTCACAGGCAGGTCAGTGGGCAAATCTAATCTAGTAAATCCCTCACTGAGACTCTAGCCAAGTGAGTCCACATGGTTTCAAGTTGACAATTAAAACTAGCCATCACAGACACTATATTTCAATGTGTGGTATGTCCAGGTATGGCTACTGGGAGGCACAATTACGCCATTTTGAACTTACATCTGCATAGTAGTCATTATGAATGCAACACATACAGAAGCATGCTGGTTCAGGTGTACGGACTGCAGCGTTTTTACTCTCAGCTGCAAAGCAGCCTTTGTGGCTTTTACGTGGACATCAGATGAGAAGTTTAAAAATGGCGACTGTGGAACACCTCCTTTTCCTTTTAGGTCTGTCATTCCTGGCCTTTGTCCACCTCGCATGCCAATAGCTCCCCTTACCTCTCTATAGCAACCACTACTGTGGAAATGTGCTTGGCTTTATCTAAAGCAATCACACGCCCTCCCCAAGACCTACTCTGAGTTATATACACATCAAAGATGTGTACATATTAGCAAAAGAAAAAAAAAATCTTGTAAGAGGATGCTTGCAGTAGCATTATTCCTAATGTCCACAAATGGAAACTCAAATGCTCAACAGGGGAATGGGTAATAAAAACAAACAAAAAACAACAAATAAACAAACAAAAACTTGTCCTTTATTCACACAGAAACATGCAAGTCAAAATGACAAATAGCTTCTACAGAAACCATAAATGACTATCACACACACACACAAATGTGATAGAGCCAGGCTAAAGAATATGCATTCCATGTCTCCCACAGTTCAAACACAGTCACAGCTAATGCACGACTCTATGCATTAGAAGGTGGGATAATGATTGCAGGGGAACACGTCCGTGGTACTGACAAGCCTTGTTTCTTGACCTGGATGGGGTTGACCCGTGCATGATAAGCAGGAGGGAGACCACTAAAGTCCTCTGTTTAAGGTTTGTCTCGTTCCCTTCTCTATAGGGAAGGGGGGGAAAAAAAGAGAGAGGGAATTAAAACCATACGCTCGGGCCTTCATTCTCCAGCCCCCACCCCCCACCCCCATTTCCTAAGAGGGGAGTCCGGAAGCAAAACAAAGCAAAGCCAGGAAATAAATTTCAGCTAAAACTCAAATCCTCAGATCCATAGTCTAACCTACATTGCCCGTTGGCAAAATGCATCGCTCCCTCCCCCCCACCTGAGGGGAGGACGATTGTAAAACGGACCACCTTCAAGGCCAAGTCTCCTCGCGCCCTGGGTAAGGAACGAACAATTTTTTTTTTTTTTTTTAATTCACTTCCTAAAGCGGCTGTCTGGGAGATTACGTTGCCTGGCCTCGAGGCCCTAGCAACCGAGCAAGTCTTTGTTGCGTCACAGCCACGCTTTCAGCCCTGCCTTTCCCGAAGCCTTCTTGGTTCAGCGACCCTCCAGCCCTCCATGTGCCCGAGGCCCTCGCTGTTTGGGTGGGCGTGGATTTGCACTTCTGGCTTAGCGAGGGACAGCGCTCTGGCTTCGCGTCGGGGGAAACAGGTTATCCGCGAGCCAGACCACCAGGGAGGGACGGCGGCAAAGAACGTGTATTTAAGAAAGAATCATATCGAAACATTTCAAGACTTTTAAAGCACACCCCAAATTCCGGGCAAAGAGGGCTGGAGGGTGGGAAAGGCACTTTAGTGCAAATTCCATCTAACAAAGAAGAGACTAGCCATAGAGAACCCACCACGGAGTCGACCGGGACCGGAGATGCTGGACAGGGTTGCCCCGGCTTTTCAGGACCTGTGCAGGCAGGTGCTGCCCACACTCCCTTCGCTGACCCAAGAGGGTAAGTGGCTTACCGCGGGGACTGGGGGCTGGACCTCACTGCGCGTCCAGCGAGACTCGGAGCTTGTTTCCCTACGGCCAGGCTTGGGCCAGCTCAGGTGTTGTTTTTGTATTTTGTCTCAGGGTTTTTATTAAAAAAAAAAAAAAAAATTCCCCTGTAGTCCCAAATGACACCTTTTCAGGGCTCACGAAGGGCTCAGCCATTAGTATTGCCCCTGGAGTCTTGCAGGTGTGTTAACGAAAAGCGATGCTATAATTACATTTATGATTAGCCATTATAATTTAGAGAGGTTTTTTTTTTTTTTTTTTTTAGCTTTTAGTGAATGCTTTTGGGGTAATAGGAACAATTACTGCTTCTTTCATTTCTCAAGCATCATTCCCAGTTGTTCCTGTCAAGTTTCTGAAAGAAGTAGAAAACAGTTTTATGACTTTAAGAATATTTTCTACCTTCCCTCCATACATATTCCTTCGAGCGTTTTTAAGTCCTACTGTGTGCTGGGCTCTAGAGAACTGGTGGTGACCAAAAGCCCCACCATTTACAATCAGTGGGGAAGGTACACATTAATCAAAACACAAATAAATATCGATTCAACTAAATGCTGCCAAGGAGGAGGTAGATGATGAAATAACTTAAAAAACAGATTGTGTGTGTGTGTGTGTGTGTGTGTGTGTGTGCACTTCTGTGTGTGGAATTCAGAGGAAGCCACAAGATGGTGTCCTGTCAGATGCTAGAGTTACAGGCAGTTGTAAGAATACAGACTTGGGTGCTGGGAGCTGACCCTCAGTCCTCTTCTGGAACAGCTTAACTGCTGAGCTATTTCTCTCGCTTCACGATACAAACTTTAAAGGTTAAGAGGAAGGTAGAGAGATTCCTCACAGACTCGAACAGCATCCCAAAAGTCTCACCATCCCCCGTTAGAGTGGCACAGTTTTTAAGAATGATGAGCTTGCTTTGACTTTGTAGCCACCCTGCCTATAGCCTGTGTTAGGGCCCCTGCTTGGAGTCTTGCTGGCCTGGAAGAGCACACCAGGGTGGCCTCTTGCTTACAGAGCTCTGCCTGCCTCTGCTTTTAACATTTTGTTGGCTATTTTGTGTCTTGCTTCTCCATGTGAGCTTGACAATGATGCTGTCGACACGTGAAACACAGCTCTCTGGAAAGCTGAGACTACCCTGACTCCGTAGAAACCTAACATCTTGACAATGCTGAGCTTTCTTATCCACAAAATGTTCTACCACACAGCTCTTCGAGTTTTTTCATCAGTTTGTTAAATATTTTCTCACAGATTTTATACACTTTTTAAAGATCTATACCCAAGTATTTAAATTTTTTAGAATTCTAATATAAGTTGTATTGTGTTTAATTTTTAAATTCTCCTTATTTATTGCAACTATATAGAGAACATTTTTTATTAACCTTGTTAATTATGATTTAATTGTGAAATAACGCCCATAAGCTTATATGTTTGAATACTTAGATACAGCTGGTGGCACTGTTTGGCAAAGATCAGTTGTTGGGACATTCTTTTGAGGGTTATAGCATGGGCTGGACTCTCTGCTTCCCAATTCACACCAGAGGCCCCTGCTGCCACAGGCTGAAACATTCTACTCACTGTGCCTGCTCTGTCACGATGACCTGCACCCTGAGTCAAAATAACCCTCCCGTCTTATGTTCTTTTGTTGAGTATAGAATATACCGAGAAGTGGAGTCATTCTTGCAATAAACCTGATCATCGGATGCATAGACTTTTGCAACTGGCTTATAGGAGTCTTGAGAAAAGTTCAGAGTTGTGTGTGAGAGAAGCCCCTAGGGATGTTTTCAGAGATTAATGGTCTATTCCAGTGAGAGTTAGAAGACCAAAGTGTGGATAGGAATGTGGAAAATAAGAGACTTGCTCTCGAGATTCAAGAAGAGAAACCAGACTGTATCAGGAATTGAGTGAGAGGCCATTTGTGTTGAAGTCTGGGGTGGGGGTATATGTGGAGTGGTTATGTTCTGCTCATGTGCTGGAGAATTGAGTGAGGGTGAATTCAAGAAGAACACAGTGATTTACTCAGTGGAGGGAGTTTCAAGATGGGGTAACAGTCAGGCTATGCCATGGTCACTTCTCACTACTGATTTTTAGCTTGATTTAGGGTGAGAACTTAAAGGAAACAAAATAGAGCAGAAAAGAGGTGAAGAACATCCAGCGGTGTAGCAAAAGTTTGCTATAAGTGTTAAAGAAAACCCTGCCCTTTATGCTGGGACCACGTGCAAGGTGACTAGAGAGCGACTCATCTAAGACTCTGGGGTGTGAGGAGGCAAGCCCATTTGAAAAAAAAAAACCAAAAAAACAAAAAACAAAGATGCCCCTCTAAAAAGATCATTGAAGAGGTGTCCTCAGACTTCAGAACAACAGTCTTTCCCTTTCTTCTCCCCATCTCTAACTTTATATCTGGCCATACAATCTCACTCACGCACAAACATTCCCACCATCACACAAAGGCCAAATCACTGTGGCTGCTTGATCTTGAACCTGGAACACCTCCAAAACTCTGAGCTAAGTAAGCCTCTCCTGTTTATAAGTTAGTGCGCTCAGAGGTTTTATTGTACTAATGCAAAGCCAGCGAACACACTAGTTTTCTGAGTCTTTTTTTGTAGGATTGCTGGATTTTGTCAAATGTGACTAGACTTTCCCTTTTCTGCCTGATGTCATAGACCACATTTAAATCAATTTTTAGATGGGGTTGAAATCACTTTCATCCTGAGAGTTAGTGTTAATCTTTCTAAAGGTTGGTCAGTCAGAACAAGTTGTTTAGAAATCCTAATTGGCAACATTTACAAATCTATTCTAATTGAGTTGAGGAGGCCTAAAGCCTCTTTCTCCAGTGAGAAATGGCAAACTTCAGTTTGAATAATTAACTTTACTTTTATGTAACTCTGCCTGCCCTACTTTACTGACTGCAACATTACAACAGACTTGGATACACCATCTCTGTGAACAAAGACCATGCTCAAATTCCCAGTTAAATCAAAGACTTTCCATCAGGATTTGGTAACAAAGCATTCAGTTTCTTCTGGCCCTGGTTAAGCCACTTCCTCAGATATCGATAATTTGCCTGAAATATGAGCGGCATGTTATGTCTAGTCATAAATTCTATCAGTTTCGACATCATAAAATTTCTCCATGTAAGTCTGGAGAGTGAGGTTTTTGTTAGTGAGTTAGTGACATTTATGTTTTCACTGAGAGTTTTAGATCGGTATATATAGCTGGGATTGATTGACAGATATAATTCTACCTTGATTTGAAGGCTTCCTATGTTTATTCTATCTATCTATCTATCTATCTATCTATCTATCTATCTATCTATCTATCTATCGTTTTTTTTTTCTTCAAGACAGGGTTTCTCTGTGTAGCCTTGGCTGTCCTGGACTCACTTTGTGTAGATCAGGCTGGCCTCAAACTCACAGAGATCCGCCTGCCTCTGCTTCCCTGAGTGCTGGGATTACAGGTGTGTGCTACCATACCTGGCTCCTATATTTTCTGGTACTCAGTTTGGTTCTCCTTCCCCTAGCCTACCCCTCACCCCCCCCTCCCGCCAAAAAAACCCCCAAATAACAGTTAACAATGCTATAGTGTTAATGTGCAAAATGAATATGTAGTCTGGATGTGGGTAGCACTTAACAACATGGAAAATTCTGTGTAGAGCTCAGTCTAAGTCTAATCAGATGTCATTGGTGGTAATTTCTAATCAGGGACTTTTTACAGTTCAAGTAGGCTGTTTTAGTTATTAAGACAAAAGACTGAGAAAACTTAATAATTCCTACTGGGCTGCCACTTGGGGGCACGGATGAAGCTAGGAACAAAAAGGCCAATTCTTCTCCAACAATGCAAACTTAGTAGTTTTCTCTTAATACTTTAAATTGCTAACTAAAGCAGGAAGACTACAGCTTTCAATTCTGATATATCAGGGCTATAAAGTACTTTTTACTAACCATGCGGCAGAAAAAAGGTGAGTTTGGTGGCTAGGGAGCAGGGCCTCAATCATGGTAAGCCACCCCCATTACTGAGGGCCCCCCCCCGCCTCTCTGTCTCCTTTGTTGTGGTACTGGAGGTTGAACCTAGGCCTCAAACACACTGGGTGAGCCACATTTCCCAGTCCTATTATTGTTCTTATTAAAGCCTTAATTTTGAAACTTAAACTTTAGTTAACAGAAAAGTTAATTTGGGGGAATCATTTTATTTTTTTGTTAGTTCTATATGAATTAGAAGTTAGCATTTAAGGAGTGGGGCATGGTGGCACATGCCTGTAATCCCAGCACTCAGGGAGGCAGACGCAGGAGGGTCTCTGTGAGTTTGAGGCCAGCCTTGTCTACAAAGTGAGTCCAGGGCAGCCAAGGCTACACAGAGAAACCCTGGCTTGAAAAACAAAAACAAAACAAAACAAAAAAGTTACCATTTATTAAACTTTTGCTTACTAGAATGAAAATAATGTCCCATGGTTGTTCCCATAACTTGTTTTCATTTTCCTTTGAATTTCAGAAGTGTCGACTATCTGGGGGAATGTTTCAGATTTTGTGGAACGGCAGCTAACTATGCACAAGGTAGGCTTTTTATGCTTCGATTTAACACAGCAGTCCAAGAGAGAGCTATTTCTTAGGTAGACTTGCCTGCTGTTGTTGGGAGTCGTGACACAGGGTTTAGAGCCGTTCTGTTTTGTCTTCATATTTATTGTATTAGAAGTCACTGCTTTTTAATTTTTATTCTCTGACACATGTAGGATTTGTAGCAATCTGGATATTAACCTTAGGCAATGCATCTTTAGTGATACGGAGAGCACAGGTTGCTCAGTCTGGGTTTGTGTAAAGAAACTAGATGAGGTCTGTTTATAGCTGACAGTTCCTGGAATAGATGTGGAAGGGTATAACCCTTCCTGTTCTGCTGTTTTGCTGGGAATAAATTGTAATTGGAATATATAAATCCAGAAATTAAATTCAGCCAGTGTAAAATAAGAAACTTCCTATGGTTAGACTCTTTCTTCAGGTTGAGTCTTAGATTTGGGTAGGGATTTCAGGAGGAGCTTGGAGGCACTTAGGAAGCTGTGGAAGTTTTATACCCTGCTCACATGTCCTGACTACGACAGTGGGGCTGAATAAACTCTTCAAACTTATTTTCTCTGGTTTGGAAATTTGAATTATTTATCATAATTTAAAATTGGCAGAGTATTTGTAAAGTCTCTGTCTCTCCATTTTCTTGAAAAACCAGCAGGCTTAATGAAATTAGTCTTCGGTTTTTGCATGTGACCATGGCTGCAGCCCATGGTGGGTTCTCCCCTTTACATGAAGTATGTATACATGTCTTGGCCACCATACACTCTAGCTAGCTCCCTTCACTTCCTGCCCCCCCCCCCCCTTTAAAGCTGTTCTTGTAGATTTGAGTTTGTAACCATTGGTGTACAATGTTTTTAGGGTATCACATGTCAACCAAGTTTGAGGTTAAGAGGTATTGCTTTTACTCAGCAGCTGAGATGACATTGTAGGCATGTCTTGGATGCTGGTTTGTCTGTTTTCATTTCATTTTATCTACTTAACCTATTTAATTAGTTAAAACACAAGACACTGGCCTTCATTATGACATTGTCACAATACACAATTGTATTTGCTCGTATTAATCCCTCCACTGCCACTAGTGAATTCTCTGACTTTAAATGGCGACATAAAATCTGAGAGAGTAAGAAAACCAGTATTTCAGTACATTGAAAATGATTGGCTTTATGTCATACAGCTTAGGGCAAGGACTAACACTTGGTATAGATTTGTAGAAGCTATGGTGCCCATAAATATTTTCATAGAAACAGCGCACTCACAGAGGTTACTGAATCTTTAAGCTTAAGTTTAAATTGTCAGTTTCCTTTTGGCAATTGGATGATTATTAATGGAGCCATGTGTGTTCTTCTTGTCTTCTTTTTTTTCTCTCAGGGGGTTCAGATTTCAGGACTTGGGACTTTCACTTTCACGAGGCAGCAGCTTGAGATGGGAAACAAGAAGTTCATTCTGGTGCAGAGGCCGGTGTTCATCATGGCGGAGAAGTTAGTGCAGACCCATGGACTGAAACAAAACAAAGTATTTTCTCCTGGTAAATCATTTTAACAGTTGGGATTTTCCCAGAAACTTACTGGCCTGTGGAGACAAATGGGGTAAAACTTGCTCAGTGCTGCATTACTTTCTGGTTTGAGAGGCTGGTGTTTCACAGGGTACTTTCAGCAGAACATGGAATAAGGGAAGGAAAATTAATGTTTTCCTGAAGCTCATTATATTTACTTTGAAAATGTTAAATATTTATTTTAACATGTGTGTGTGTATGTGTGTGTGTGTGTGTGTTTGTGCCACAGGCTGTGTGTGGAAGTCAGAAGACAACGTATAGCAATCATTGCTCTTAATCCACTATATAGGTTCTAGGGATTGAATTCATGTCCTCAGGCTTGGTGGCACATGCCCTTACTCTATGAGCCATCCTGCCAGCTCCTGGAGTCTACTTTAGACACTAGTAACTTAAGATACAGGCATGGTGATACCTGAGTTCATTTAAAAGCCATGCAACAAAGTTCTACAGGCTTATACTCAAGTTTCAGGTTCTAAGAATTTGTAAGTGGCCATAAAGAAGAGACATCTAATTTATGGTGTCTGGGCAACAACAACAACAACAAAACCCTTGTTCAGTTATCTGTGATAAAATGTCTTTCTATGGTGTATATAATCTAAATTATTAAAAATTAAAATTAAAATTTAATAATGCTTCACTTAATATATATTAACTTAAAGGTTTTTTTAACACCCTAAAACTGTCCTTTCTTCCTTCCTTTTCTCTTTCTTTTTCTGTCCCTCCTTTTCTTTTCTTTCCTTTCTTTCAGAAATGTTTATCAAGGGCCAACGCTATAGGCTCTAACACTAAAGTGGCAAAAACAAGACAAATGTACCCATGTTGTATTTACTCACTTACATGCAGCCTCAGCGTGCGGACTTTACCATCCCCGCCATGGCTGGTTATCCACTGCTGAGGGCTCAGTGCCCAAGGCCTGTGTTCTTTTAGTGTTTCTTAGTCTTCATTTGCATCACAAGTCAGATGTGCTTAAAGAGAAATGGTCTACCCTTGGCGGAAGAGGTAAAAAGCTTATAACTTTTCTTTAAGTTAACTCTCTAGAAAATTTATTTTCAGCCTAGCTCTCTATGAAAAGGAGAAAGCCAGCCAGGTATCCAGGTACAGTGGCTCGTCCCATATCCCTGCACTTGTAAGCCTGAGGCAGGAGGATTGCCACAAATCTGAGGCCACCTGAAGTTACAGTGGGTTCCAGCCTGGCTGGGCCTACAGAGTGAGACCTTGTCTCAAAACTACCAAAACTACCAAACAAGCAAACAAAAACAAACCAAAAAACAAATACCAACAAACTGTGCTTAGAATTTACTTTGCCTATATTCAATATGGTGGGTTTGACAGTTTCAGCCATTCACCTTTTGTTTCATCTAACAGTATGAAAGGAAATCAAGATAAAATGGCCTTCTTTAAAAAATACATTTGCTTTAGAATTAAGAGTTTATTTTTCACCTTGGATCTTGCCTCATCATCTTAAAAAGTAGTTTAGATGTATAACTCATTTTTTTTTTTTTACAGGATGTAGAAATTTCAGAATGAAGTAGTTCAAAAGAACAATGCTGTCTACATCTTAGATTCAGAGTTAAAATTATTCACTAGTAACTAACTAGATAACCAAACACCTTAGAGTGTTTTTTTAGTAATCAGCAAGACATGGTTCTGGCTTTGAAACCCTCAGGCTTTGGTGCCCCACAAGCAGCTCTGGTCAGAACTGGATCAAATATGATGCATGGTAGAGCATGCCTGTCTCCATCTGGGGAGGTTTTGCCAGTGGAAAAGCCATGTCTCAGATATTGTATGAACACAAGACTACGAGAAAGAATGAGCCCTGTTGGGAACATCCTGGGCACTTCATTGTGACCAGGAGTGATGACTGTGGCAAATTGGAGGGACATAATTACTACAAAAATAGTAGGTAAAGATCACACGTGTGATAATGAAATTAGGATTCATCCTCTGGGAACCGCTGACAGGAGATGACTGAATGGGAGCTATTTCAGGTGAGAGCTGATGGGACTAGGTAAAAGTGGGGGAGGTTATTTAGAGTTACTCAGATTTCCTGCTGGGAGAAGAGTGAATGATTGTGGTTATGGATAATGTAGCAAGCTCATGTTGAGACATGTTGAATCTGGCCTTGTCCTAGAGATGTTTAGACAGAGGTGACCCAAGAGCTTAGAAGAGATGTGGAGAACACAGATCTAGGTTTGAATAGGTTTACCTAGGTAAAGATATAAAGAAGCAGATGAGGATAGAGTCCTGTGGAACAACAAAATCTCCCAAATCAACAACATATAAAAATCAAAATGGCCGCTCAAGCCCCTCAGTATAGTTAGGAATAAAAGAAGAGGGAAACCAGAAAATAGACCAAGGAGGAAGTTGGAGAAGCATGTCATGGATATGAGAGAAAAGAGGACATGATCAACAGGTCCGTGAAAGTCATGAGAGGAGAGATTTCCAAGTATCCACTGGCTCATCCACCATGGGAGAAAACATCTTTCTTGACATGAGTGGACTGGAAGACTGACTGCAGAGATGCAATGGGCTATGGGAAAGCAGGCAATCCAGTCTTTGGTTTTATGAATCACACATTAAAAAGAAGCAGACGGAGGTGGTGAATAGTCAGTGTTCATTGTGCAGGAGACTGGGCTGATGTAGTGAAGGCCACATCCCGTTGAACTACTAACTCTTATCATACAGCAGTAACGGGCATTTGAAAGAGTAATTTGTGTTAAGCAAATGCTTGGAGCATGCCTCTCTGGGTCTTGTCCCTCTGCTAGCGGACCTTGTTACTGCTATTTGTTATGGTCATCTCTATCCTCTCTGCTGCTTACTTTTTTCTCTGATCTGTGGACCTTGCACAGATTCTACACCAGTTTCAGTCAAATAGATCCTTGCTTCCTTCAAGGTAGATACAACCTCATTCATTTGCCTTGTCATTTAAGAGCTCTTTGGGAAGGAAAAGCTTTCTGCATTTGTCTAGTCTGATACCTCTGTGTAAGACTTAGTTTCATGAAAAATAACTTCTAGGGAAGGTGGCTAACTTTTCAAACATTGAATATTTACAAATATTTGTAATTATCTAGAGATGATATGGCAGCAGGAAGACTTTCATAAACACTGCTGCAGAGTATTCTGAAAACCTCAGAAAACTCTGAATAGAATAGGGGTCTGTCACTGTTCTGCACCCTAGAGAAGACTAAATTCTTGTTTAGATTATTTAGATAGGCAATTATTTTCATTATCAGCAAATACATTATACTTTTTGGTGAACTTGTGCTGATTAGCATCTTTAATGAGCAGTTATCTTCATTGTCTGTGTTAGCATTACAAGTGTAAGGAGAAATATGGACGATTCTGTTTTTTAATATCAAGAGTCAGGTAATTATTTAAAAGTGTGTGTAATATGCTTTTGTTAGAATCTTCATTATCTGTCTCTAGCATAAACTCCTTCCCTTCCCTCTGCCTTTTTCTTCTCCAGGTGATATTCCAGTTGTCCCGCTCAATTTTGTCATGATATCACTGGAGGGGCCGTTTAACAGGGACACCATAGAAGGATGCGTCAAGGAGACACTACTCTTTTTGTCACGATCCATTTCTGTCAAGCAAAACGTGGAGTTCACATTCAAAGGAATTGGGGTCCTTTCGATCAGAGACAGCAAAGTGAAGATGAGATTTTACAAGGACTTCCTGTGTGCGATGGATGGGAGCGGCACCTTGACCAAAGCTCTTGCAAATGTAAATTGTTTCTTTTTCTAATCTTTGCTTGTTCCGTTCCTATTGCTGTGATAGGACAGCATGACAGACCCATGAAATGGGTTTGTTAGCTCACACTTCCAGGCCACACACCCTCAGAGCGCGGACGTCAAGGTGGCAAGAACTTAATGCAGCTAAGTGGATCACACCCACAGTCTGTGCTCTGGGGCAGTCGAGGGATCAAAGCTAGGGAATGGGGCTGCCCACTTTCAGTCTTCGTTTTTTCCACATTAATAGAGGAAATGAAGATGGTCCCCCACAGGCATGCCAATAGGACATTGAACTAGACAGGCCCTCATGGAGACTGCCTTCCCAGGAATTCTACATCAGATTAAGATGGCAATTAAAATTAGCCATCACCATAATCACTCTTTTCAGTCTGGAGTTCTGAATCAAATGTGGGTGTGCTGTCATTAAGAAACTCTATTTGGGCAGAGTGCAGGGAATCTTATGAAAGAAGGGGGAGATAGAAAGACTTGGAGGGGACAGGAGCTCCATAAGGAAAGAAAAAAAATCTGGGCACAGGGATCTTTTCTGAAACTGATATTCCAACCAAGGACCATGCATGGAGATAACCTAGAACCCCTGCACAGATGTAGCCCATGGCAGCTCAGTGTCTAAGAGGTTTCCCTAGTAAGGGGAACAGGGAGTGTCTCTGACATGAACTGAATGGCCTGCTCTTTGATCATCTCCCCCTGAGGGGGTGCAGCCTTACCAGGCCACAGAGGAAGACAATGCAGTCACTCCTGATGAGACTTGATAGACTAGGATCAGAGGGAAGGAGAGGAGGACCTCCCCTATCAGTGGACTGGGGGAGGGGCATGGGTTGAGAAGAGGAAGAGGGGGTGGGGTTGGGAGGGGATGAAGGAAGGAGCTACAGTTGGGATGCAAAGTGAATAAACTGTAATTAATAAGAAAATAAATTAAAAATTAAAAAAAGAAAGTCTATTTAGGATAGACATGGTGTCACATGCCTTTAATCCCAGCACTCAGAGGAGGCAGGCAGGTGTCTGTGAGTTTGAGGCTACATAGTGAGTTCCAGGACAGCCAGGACTTATGCGGGGAGAGACCCTGTCTCAAATCTCAATGCCTCCCAAAATATCATACAAACAAACAAAAAGATAAAAGAAAAAAGCTTGTGTTGACATATTTTAAGTGACAGTTTTCTCAAGCATGTGGAAATGTGTGCGTATAGATGGACAGTTCCTTGACAAATAAGGTGAAGAACTTCAAATTTTGAGTCAGTTCTAACCAAGGAATGGAAAAAGCAGTAGAAACTCTTAGTTTTGGACATTTTTATAGCACCCTATTACCAACAAAGTTCTCCTGGATGCATTATTTCATCTGAGTCTCAAATTACCACAAAAGCAACACTATCAGATGATCACCCTGATCTTCCAGGCAGAATATGGAGGTTCAGAGATCATATTGTGAAGTTCAAGTGGGTTCTGATAAAGCTAGCAGAGGAAAATTCAAGCCTAGAGTTTATCAGCACTCAGGTTTTGCAGCTTTTACTATTTCATCTTAAGAAAATTTTACAACGAAACTAATTCAAACCAATGCAAACCTATTTCTAAGCTTTTCCTTTTCACTTTATTTTTTATGTGTTTTGCTGGCATGTTTAATGTCCATGGGAGCCAGAAGAGGACACCCGATCCCCCGACAATGGAGTTCCAGACAGTTGTGAGCACTTGTGTAGGGACTGAGGATCAAACCAGGGTCCTCTGCAAGAATAGCCAGTGCTTTTAATTGTTGAGCCATTCTCCTCCCAGTGTAATTTTTAGTTTTTGGTAGAGTGTCAAAACATATTTCATTAACTGTCACCATCATGGTTAACCATTAAGTAGCTGGCATGGTGTTCATGCTGTTAGATTTAGCAGAGCTTAAAGAGTCAAAGAAATAATCAGTAGCGTTTATCCAGTGGTTAATGTGCCTTTTGTACACCTCTGGGTACTAATGAAGATGACAGGAATGAATTGAATCATCACAACATCCCATATAGCTGAAGCTTGATTTATTTATTTTACAATCGAAAGATTACGAAAGTGGTCTAACTGTCCATGTCTCCCTTCATGGACCTCTGCTATGGAGTTTGAAATGGGGCGGTGTGTAAGGAGGCTCCTTATTTTAAGGCTGTGTGCTCTTGGCTGTGTGCTCTTGTACACATTTCCATAGAGTACTCCACTAAGATCCTGCAAGGCAGCTCCGGTTGTTACCCCCACAAGCCTAGTGCCTGGGTACACATAGGAGCTAGCAGTGTGCAAGGGGACAAAAGCTCACTTGACTTCAGGGACCTCTGAACAGCGTAATTTTTGAGTCCTGTGGGTCAAGAATGGAATCCGAGCTGTGCTCATCTCCTGAGCACAGTTTCTGGATGTTTGCTCACTTTCCAAAGATATCTAGAAGGCGCTTCAACTCTTAGGGAAATTTTCAAAAGGAGTAGAGGACTTGAGAAAAAGCAGTGTTTGTGGAACTGCTTTTCAGCTTCCCAGGTGAATTTTGATGAAGGAGGTCACTCCTTACCGGACCTTAATGCAAACAGCATGATGGTAGCATTGTTGTAGAGGCAGCCTGCAGTGTCTTGGTCTGTTCTGGGTTCATGGCTCGGTGTAATCTCTGTCTGTGTCCTCCAGAGGCCTGGCACCATGGACTCTGTGATGTCTAGCAGACAGAGCTATCGGAAGCGCCCCAACAGTGCCCTAGCCTTTCCAAGGTGAGTGTTTTGCTCTGTGGGTTAATCAGGCACCGGCTCTCCTTGCTTATTAGACAGTATTTTTTCTCTAAACTATTTTTCCTCCTTCTCTTCTTTTCTCTGCCTTCATCTCTGTTTCTCTCACCCACTTCCTTCCCCCTATCTACCATCTCTATCTACCAAGCTCCGAGAGTTTATCGCATATCGATTTTCTGTTGTTAAATTTTAGAAAAATGAACCCAAATGATTATGGCCACACGTGCCACTCATCTTAGTTCCTGCAGTATCTGTAAAACTCTCACCTGCTAGGTTGCCTCTGTTTTCTTTCACTTCTTCCCACCCTAGCAGGCATACCTCCTGTCTAAGCACCGACTGTTATGACTGAGGATGTTGATGCTACATCCTCAAGAGGAAGATGGGTGTTCTTGGGGGCTGCTGCTGGCAGTGGTAGCTGTAATAATAGTAGTAGTATCTGCTCTTTAGACGACTGCTCAACCTTTAGGTACTTTATCAATAGTACTATAGTCAATCTTCATTATAATTGTTATATATTAAACAATTATAATATATATCTTGCATTTTTCTCTGGGAATAAAATAGTATGCTACTACGAACACTGAAAGAAGAACCCAGGAGGCTTGAGTTTTGTTTCCTGTGGCTATTACTCATAGCTGTCACTGTGTGCTCTGACTTTTTATTTTTCTGAAATAGGGTCTCTTTGTGTAGCCTTGGCTGTCCTCTAACTCACTCTGTAGACCAGGCTGGCCTGGAACTCACTCTGTAGATCAGGCTGGCCTGGAACTCACAGAGACCTGCCATGTGCCACCACTGCCTGGCATGCTCTGACATTCTTAATCTTTTAAAAAAATTATCTTTATTATTTTTTAATTGTGTGTACATATGTGCTGGTGTCCTTGGAGGCTAGGGGTATCGGATCCTCCCAAAGCTGGAGTTACGAATGGTTGGGAGCTTCTTGATGTGGGTGCTGGGAATTGAGGGCAATGTGAGATCTTAACCATGGAACCACTTTTCCAGCCCCTATGTTCCTAATCTTGATTGCCATGCCATTAATGGCCATTCAGATCAGGAGAAGGAAACTTGGCCACTATGAGCCAACTTCCTAGACTAATGTTTTTCTTAAATAGTTTGCGTCTCTGATATCCTATTGTGCTTAGGTTTGGAACAACGCCCTCCTAGAAGAGCTGGATGACACATGTCATAAAAAGCAGAGTGAGCTCGGAGATGAGCTAGTCCGACCTCTGCATCTTGTAGATGAAATGCCCACAGAGCTAGTGAATGGCAAGGCTAGAAGGAAATGGCTACTTTGCTCCTTAAAAATCAACCAATGGGTTCAAAACATTTGTGATTTCATTGTTCGGGAAGACGCATTTACCTGTCCTCTTTGATGGTTTTGCATTGGTTAATTAGTGTGTGGAGTTGGGCATGCCACTGTGTCATGTGTGGTGGCCCGAGGAGAACTTACAGAAGTTGCTTCTTTACGTCTGCCATGGGTGTTCTGTGGCTTGCTCAGGCCCATCAGGCTTGAAGGCAAGTGCCTTCAGCTATTGAGCTACACTAATGGGAACCTTTTTGGATAATTTTTTGATTGGCACATTCTAGGGGAGTGGTTAGTGAATTCTATATGTGTGAGAATATTGAAATGGGTATGAAGAATCAAATACTCAAATGATAGTTTATTTTTGTGAATTCTGGCCCTTGAGTTTACTTAAAGGCACATAATCTCACTTCAGTGGGAGTGCCCTGAACTCACACCTGAGACCAGAGAAAACCTTTTAACTGCACACACCAACTGGACACTACCTCCCAAAGCATCTCTTTGCAGGTCCTTCCTTTTATTTATTTATAAATAAGTAAAAGAAGATGGGTAGACAGAGAGAAGGTGGAAGGAGAGAAATGGTTACTGCAGGGCTCAATCTGGCTTTCAGGCTATGATTTTGTGACCTTAAGCCAACAGATGTAGAAAGAACAGAGAAGAAAAGAAAAACAAAACAAAACAAAACAAAAACAAAAACAAAAAACAACTAAAGCCAAAGAGGGGGAAAATCTATTGAAGTGTTCAAGCAATATCTGTATATCAAGCTCTTTTGGGGGGCCCATGGTACAAGGGTATGTGGTCCTGGCCAGTTCCCAGATTTGGCCTCAAAGAGATAGATAGATAGATAGAGAGAGAGAGAGAGAGAGAGAGAGAGAGAGAAAGAGATAATGCTACATATTTACCAAGGAAAATATTGCACTCCCTGGAAGGAAGTAGGCTTGTGGTGAAATCAGAGAGGCGGTAGGTTGCTTCCCAGAATTGAGAGTTCATGCGTTCACCTGTTCAGGACCAGTGCAGAGGACAAACATCTTGATTCATTCTTAGGATTGAGCACAAAGAGACGGAGAACAAACCACCCATGGAGGTCATTGTTGAAGAAAGTGGAGAGAACAGACCAAGGAAGATCAAGCCAAAAGACCTGTCAGACAAAGAGGAAGGAACCAGAGGTAGGCCAATGGTTTCTGGGTACCGTCTGTTATCTTTGACTCTTATAAACTAGATGGTGTTGCCTAGTAATTTACATGCTCAAAGTAAATACAGTTAATGTATTAGTTACCTTCCTGGTTGCCATGAAAAAAAGATCTGAAAAGCAATTAAAGGAAGGAAAGGTTTATTCTGATTTGGATTTCAGGGGCTAAGCATGACAGGGCTGGAGGCCAGCTGGTCACATTGTATCTGGAGTCCTGAAGCAGAGAATGGTCAGGAAGCACATCCCACAAGGAAAACCTCAAGGTTCACCTTCAGTGATTTTTTTTTTCCAGCAAGGTTCTACCTTCTTAAAGGATCCACCCTAACCTCCTTAAACAGTGTCACTCACTGGGGGCCAAGGGGGGACATTTCACATTCAAACCACAACTTTTAGATTCATCAATAACCACTGTGTTATTTTGTTTTTCTTTCTTTCTAACCATCTTTTATTCCTGTAACCCCTTACCTTGCTTTAACTCCATGATTTGCAACCTTTTGCACTACTGTTTGGTGGCTAGATCCGTGTTGCTCGATCAGGTCCTGATAAATAGCATAAGTGGATGAGGTGGACCCTGGACATCCTCTGTCTCAGTAGGACAAGAGACACATGAGGAAAAGAGCCCACCCTACATGAAACTTTTCCTTGGTAAAAACTGTCCTAGTTTACCCGTGTGTCTAATTGCCTATTTAGAGGTTTGAGGAATGAAGAGACTGTCGCTTGCATCTGTTCTATATTCTAGATGTCTTGTCGCCCAGGAAACATCGGGACAGGCAATCTATCTCTCCTGCCAAAGTGACAAGCGTCAGCCTGCTGGACAAGATTGAGCGCAGTGGGAACAGTGGGAAGATCCCAGCCTCTGAAAAGTAATCCTTTGGCTTTTTTAGGTTACATCTTACTAAATATAATTTTGAAGCCTTCTATGACACAGGGAATCTTAGTCATTCTTCCATTTCTTTTTTTTAATTGTTCCTGAGAACATTCTCTCTAGGAGGTGATGGGGATTATAGAGGTGACCAGGGCTCATAATCTAAAGGGAAATCAGACACATGTGATGGGTAAGAGGAATACATGTTACTCAGCTGAGGCAGAAATAACACGGGGAAAAGTCAGCGTGCCTGATGGCTTTTAGAAACGACTTCTCAACTCTACAGGCATTGCTGACTTCTGAGTGCTCAGGTATCATATGACAGTTTTATACTGACATCAAATGGAATGTGAGTTTGCCGCACAGGCCTGGCCCTCCACATTTCTTTCTTACCCAGCGTTTCTGACCTATCTACTCTTTGCTGTCTTCCTTTGTCTTCTGTACTGATTCTTTGGGCAAGGTCTCTTGTCTTTTAGGTAGGGTTATTCTTTCTGCTGCTTAAGTGGATTAGTATCATGTTGCTGACTCTTTGCTCATAGTTAATTTTTCCTCAGCATTTTAATGAACTTTCTCTACTTCTGTTAGATGTCCCAAAGAGACATCTGAGCTGTTCCTTCTTGTAGCTTTTGAGAGTTTCCTTTCTTAGTGTTTGCAGTCCTCACTCTTCACAAAAGTTATGATTTTCTAAAAAAAAAATTATTAGTCATTGTTTTCTAGAATATTGTTCTTTACCATTTCCTTTGTTTCATAGTTTGGCTCCTGTGAAATGCACATTAGAGCTCCTGGCTCTGTTTCTGTTTCTCTATTAAATTTTTTTCTTTCTCTTGCCTTTGTGCTGCTTTTAAAGTAACATTCTCAGTCTTATTTTAAATGTAAGTATAAATGGTTTGTGTTTTTACTTATCATATATTTTGCTACTATGTAGGGCGGATTTTCCTTGTCTCTGTTTGTTTTAATTAGGATATCACTTTTAGGAGTCAGTCCTCTTCTTCCACCCTGAGGGATTCAGGGCTTGAACTCAGGTCCTCAGGCTGAGCCCGTGCTCTCCTTCCCCGATACTGGAAGGAGTCTTTGGTCTCTCCTTTACTTTCCTTGCTTTTCTAGTTCTTCTTTAGTGGTAGATTTGTCTCCTGCACCATTGCCTCAATTTCCTTGGTTCTTAATTACCTCACTAGTTGGGATGCTGACAGAGCTTCTCTTGGTTCTTATGTGCTTAAAATGCTTGGCAATTTTGCTTTGAGAGTTTACTTTGTGTAGAAGTATTTTCCCATGCATTTTTCTCTGTTAACATTGTTAGCACAACATTCAGGCTAAAAACACTGGCAAATATTTATAATATTTAAAGCCATTTTCCTCAGTGATGCTGGACACCATTACACATCCTGTGTGACCTCAGCTCTTGGTTTTTGACATGAGCTGGAGCCCCTCTGAAGTAAGAGAATGGGACTATGATGGGGGATTGGCATTGTGGTAGGAAACACTCTGGGCCTAGAGAGAAAGCAAACGTTCCATTCGCTATGAGAAAATTGGGCCAGCTGCACCCCCAACACATCTAGACGACACATCCATGATGCAGCCCCTTCTCATGACCTCTGCCACTACCACCTTGGTCCACACCACTGCCTTTCTTCTGAATTATCAGAACCATCTCTGTTCTACCATCTTTCGGCATTGTTTCTGTGTTACTTTTCCTGTCACTGTAAATAAGTGTCTGATGAAGGCAGCTTAGGAAAGGAAGGTCTTGTTTTGGGTCACAGTTCACGGGTGGGCACGCCACGGCATGGGAGTTTGAAGCAGCTGGTCTCATTCTCCCACAGTCAGGAAGCAGAGAGAGACGAATGCCTGCGCTGAGCTTGTTTTGTTACCTTTGCTTATCCTCGTCATAGAATGGTATCTCCAGCACCAGGCTAACCACCTGGATTAACCCGTTCCAGAAACTCGCTCACAAACCTGCCCAGAGGTTTGTCTCCTAGATTATCCTAGATGCGGGTGAGTTGATATTTAACCACGGTCCTCATTTCATTTTTCCTTAATGCTGTGGCCGAAACAGTCCTGGGTCAGACAGAGGACAGCATCTATTACCTAAACCTTCTATCCCCTCTCCAGTGAGAGGAAAAGTCCTTCTCCTGGCAGCAACAGTCCTGCCCGGCCTCTGACTTCTCCCACGCTTCTCATTTCTTACTCGTCTCCCTCCAGAAACGCAGATCCAAGAACTTTCCCACCTTCAGGACTTTGCTCCCATTTTCTCTTCTGAAAAGTAGTTGCTCTTGTGAAGCCGCATTGTTTATCTCCCTTCCTTCCGGCATTTATGCCAATGTTTTTTTCTTCCTGGTGGGAATATTCTTGGGAATTTGATTTGCGGTTTACTACTCCATTTCTTCAGCGCACAGCCTTTATTGTCATAATGGAATATACTTAGTTATACTATTACTGGCTGGCTATCCCCGAGGACAGGGACTTGTGTGTGAGCCGGTTTTGTTTGCGCTGCATTTCCTGCACCTAGAGGGGTTTATATTTTTGTGAAACGAATGAATTTAAACTCATTTCACAGAGGTTGTAACTGAGGATTTCCAAGATGCCATAGCTTGTCCACGTCAACTACCTCGTAAACTACAAACCGAATTCAAACCTGACTCTTACACAAAGTACATACTCTTTTTTTTTTTTAAAGTACATATTCTTTTTCTTTTTTTTTTTAATGCAGTTTATTCAGGAACCTTGAACAATCATCTGACCCTGGGGAAAGCCAGCCCACAGCTTAAATAGCCTCTGGGTAGCCAACCCAGGCATGCCACGTGGGCAATGCAGATAGGTCCACATGCATGGAAGCAAGCCAGATCCTCAGCCTTAGCCAAATGTGGAATAACTTGAGTGCATGCAGCTATATTCTGAAAAGGAACCACTGAAACACTTTTTTTTCTGTAATTTTTTTTTTTTTTTTTTTTTTTTTTTTAATTTAAGACAAGGTCTCACTATTATGTGTCTCTGGTTGTCCTGTTCTGGCTGTGTAGATCAGGCTGGCCTCGAACTCACAGAGATCTACCTCTGTCGATCTGCCTTTGCCTCAGGAGCCAACATATCTTATGTTTACACTTGTTTCTAAAATTATCACTGGGGCTGGACTTAAGTCCTTGGCTAAGAGAACTTTCTGCTCTTGCAGAGGTCCTTCCTAAGTTTGGTTCCCAGCATTCATGTCAAGTGACTCACAACCGCCTGTTGGATCTAGGGGATCCAACACTTTGCTCTGTAGGCACATATGTGCACATGCGCGCTCACACACACACACACACACACACACTCAAGTTCACATAATGAAAAGATCATTGTTAAAGGCCAGATTGTATTAAACATTAATTTTTGTTCCATTGTCTTTGAAGCTTGTTATCTCCAGTTTGTCAGAGAAATGACAAGGAGAAACTCAGAACATCTCCTGCCCCATCTTGCCAGGATCATAATAAGGCAGGACAGGTACAGTGCCTTCAACTGAATAAAGCCCGGCCAGGCTCCTCCTCTGACCTCTGTCTCTCCAAGAGAATTCTGGGAACCACTTCTTTTTAAATATAATCTATAGGCATACTCAAGTGTCTGTACTGGGATTTGCCTGCTAGTCAGGCTCTCTTACTTAAGAGAAAAGGGATAGGAAATTCCTTCTAATTTTCAGCAATTCTGGGAGTTCATTAAATCTGTTTTATTATTTGTGAGATATATTCTGTAAATCTTCTTTTGCTAATTGTGTGCTAGATATTATATTTCACCAACATATTCTCTTATGAAACGTGTTTCTTGACAAACCCAGGCTTTGGAGAGCTTGTGAAGGGAATAAAGTAAATGAAGAAAAAAAAAAAGTAAAATATACAAATTAATTAGTCCTGAAATTTGGAACTGTAGGAAATGTGCTACGTGTGTTTGCAACGAGCCCAACGAAATTTCCCATTTTTCTATGGAGACGAGAAGAGGAGGAGGGAGATGGAGGATGATCGACTCATGCAACAGTACCAAATTTTGAAAGACCAGGAGGCTTTCATCAAAAGCCAGGTAGCCTAACACTTTGGCTGGAGAGGGTTTGACATGGCTCAGCAGGACATCTTTAGACTCGACTAGATAGATTCCGCACATGCTTGCACAATAACACATTTAGTCATTTGTATGCTGCTGGGCTAAAACTTAGGTGGTATGTTGGTTGGTTTTACATCGACTAGATACAAACCAGAGTCATTTACTAAGAGTGACTTTCCATTGAGAAAATGCCCCCAGAATACTTGCCTGAAGCAAGTCTATATTGCATGATTATGACTGATGTGGGATGGTACAGCTCACGGATGGCAGTGCCTCCCCTGGGCTGGTGGTCCTGAGTTATACAAGGCAGACTGAGCAAGCCATGGAGGACAAGCCAGCAAACAGTGTTCCTGCACGGCTTCTGCTTCAATTCCTTCCTGCCTTCAGGTCCTGGCTTCTGTCCTGGCTTCCCTCAGAGATGGAGTAGAACTTGATAGTTGAACTAAATTCATTTCCTCCCAAACTGCTTTTGGCCATAGTGTTTTATCATGACAATTGATACTCCGGCGAGGATGGGTGCTATCCACGTTTTCACTGGTGAATGTCCCTGTATTTGAGTGTCGGAATACATTCTGGGTCTTCCTCCTCATCCCACAGGGCTGAGTTTTAAAGGTGAAAATGAGCTAGGTATGATGGTGTATGCTTTTAATCTCAGGAGACACACAGACAGAGGGCTGTGAGTTGAAGTCACTCTACATAGTGAGTTTCAGGCTAGACAGCGCTGCATAGTAACACCTTGTCTCAAAAAGGTGAAAATGATGGATTTATATTACTTTTGTGGATTTCTGATAAAATATAAATCTGTCGAACCCTTATACCTTTTATAGTCATGGCCTATCTCAGAAAAAGCAGGGGTTGGGAGGGGGAGTCACAGAATGTCACCTTCACCCTTTTGCAGATTTCTGTGGTCTCCAATAATGATGTTGCTACTGTGTTCTGCATTTGTGGTAAAAATCTTCTATTCGTTTTTACTATTGTTATAGTGATGGTGTCTAGATTCTAAGAGTGGAGAATAAAAAAAACCTGACTTACCTATGTCTACTAGTCTTTAAAGACATCAGGAAGTATCATTGTGTACAAACAGGTTTCTGTGTTGGTTAAAATATGTTGACATAGGATTGAAAGAATGGAACACATAAATGTTAATTAAGAATCAATTAATATAGAATGAAGCGTGTCTGTTTGTTTGTTTGTTTGTTTTATTTTAAGGCAGACTTTTACTGTGTAGCCCTGGCTGTCCTGGATCTTACTCTGTAGACCAGGCTGGCTTCAAAGTCACAGATAAGAGGTGGGCAGCACCACTGCCCCGCAAAATGAAGGATTTTAAAGATCATATTTTGTGATTAAATTAAAAAATAAAAACCCCCACCTGTTTCGCAATAGATGAAAAGTATGGCCACTAGAGAGCAGAACCAGAAAAATGCAGCTTACAATCTTGGAGTCGCTGAAGCTATCAGGAATCACAAGAATGAGAAACCCGAATTTTATGTGAGTCTCTTAAAATTTTTATTGATTGCATATAAGCAACACTAACAAAAAAAAAAGTGTGCGTTTTCTGCCAAATTGTTTCCTATCAAACTTACCATGTAAGCAATACCTTTTTATTGTACAATTTGGATTTTTTCAATTGCTAGTTTTTCAAATTGTTTATTTAAATACATGTTTCTCTGTGTGAAATGGAGTGACTTTTCATAAGTATTTGTAATTCCTCTTGGGGGACCTCTCTGTTTCTGGGTGGTTGCCGTGGTCCTATTCAGAAGCTGGGCCACGAGGTGCTCAGCAGTTAGTGCCTGCACTGGAGTTCTGCCAGATGCGCTGGGGTAGTATTAAGGCAACAGTCATCTCTTTGCATTTTATTAAAATTGTACCTGTTTTAATTACATCAAAAACGCTATTGCTAGTACTGCCTCACCTGTAAGGTTGTGCCATATAAAGTAACTAAGTTGGAAAGTGGCCCGTGTAGGTCTGTCTTCACCACATTCACAGTCACAGTATCATTTCTATTAATGGCTACAGCGCGTTAATTCTAGTCTTTGCCTATCAGGCCCCGGGGGCAGGTGAGAGGGGCGGGAGCCTGACACCCAAGCCGAGGATCTGAAGAGAAAGCAGCAGCACTGACATCTCGCGGGAGCTTGCTAGGAATGAAAAGGTTTAGAGACTCACCCTAGATCCCTCCCTGTGCATTTGGATGGGTGAGATCGCCAGGTGATCTGAGAGCGCCGACACCTGAGGAGATGTACTCCCAATGGAGGCAGGCTACTCCCTTCACTTCATGTCTCCAACCATCAAGTCCACCTTGTCTCTGTCTGAATCTTTTTTTTTTTTTTTTTGTACCATTATTAATACAACCTGATAGTCTCCACACAGAAATAAGAGAATTGTACTTCAATCATCATTGGACACACACTGAGCTCCTCTGACCTGGCCATCCTGTTGTCATCTAACAGTAAAAGTTCCTATTCTGATGAGGTCTCTGTCTAGGGGCGACAGACACTCAAGGAGATGAGTGCAGTACATCCACCATGTAAATCTTTGAGAAGAGCACTTATATGAGCAAAGAGGTCACTTCATCCCGACTAGGAATCTAGGAATGTTTCATGCATGTAAAGAGTCAGGCAAAGAAGAGAAGGAAAGAAGAGATTTTCAGGCATGGACATCAGGGAGGAAAAAAGCCCTGGGCCCTTGGTCTTTGGACCTGATCACGGCCTTTCTACAGTATAAACTAGATTACAGTTCTGACTCCACTTGGTGCCTCTTCATAGAAAGACTAAGAAGTTCTGATTCTATCCTAATCTGGTCTTCGCTGTCTTTTCATATGAATAAGTTAGCTGGACATTGCCAATGTCACAGAATTAAGCTTCTATTGCATGCTGCCATCACCATTCAGCAAGTTACACAAACACTCCATGGAGGAGTGATTGATTTCCCGTTCTTTATCGCTCCCTTAAATGCAACTATCTACAAGTCTGGTTGCATTCATCTCCCAAGTATAGCCAATATTTGCCCCAATCTCTTTGTCATCACTGTTACCATCTTTCTCCAGGACACGCTACAGACAAACTTCTGTTCTATTCCTCCCAATTATTTCTCCCTTCCAACAAGTTCTTCACACCAAAGCCAAATTGATCTTTAAAAATTCCTAATCAGAGTATATTACTCTCCCATTTAACTTCTCTAACGTTATCCCACTGAATCAAAATGAAATCCAAATTGCTGTGGATTTTTTTATATTGGTGAATTGCTCTGCCTTATCAGACCCTGTGTGGCTGCCCTTGCCCCCATCTCTCTGAACTCATTTACTTTTGCTTCTTGTTCACTGTACTTCAGCAACGCATCCCTCATTTTCTCTCCCTTTGCCATGCCTGGTCTCTTAGCACACATGACCCTTCTGTTTGGGCCACAGGTCCCCTTTGTGTTTGCAGTGGAGGCAATTATTCCTCTCCACGAAAACATGCCAGGCAGTTTCACCCGTCCTCAGACTCTTTCTATGGCTGGGGTTTTGCAGCACTGACTATAACATTAAATGGCCAGACAGCTTTGTCACTATTTCTCAGGGCAGAATGGAGCTGGTGAGGAAGGGTAAGAGCTATGACCTTGACCACAGATCAGCACTTCTGCAATGTCTAGGCGCACAATAGATATTCAGCAACCTCTCTTTCCATTTCTGCGGTGCCCTTTTCATGCACACGCAGTTCCCTCTTCTGTCTGGCTGTTGTCATTGTCAGCTCAGGATCTTTTCAGAAAGAGGCTGGGAACTTACTTTAGCTCAGCTTTGTCCTGAAATGCTCATACCATTATCCTCTGTGTTCTCTAAATACTAGCCGGTTACTGTTTGGGGGGCAGCTGGGCAAACGTTAGATGTTAAGTTATGCTTTTATTTTAATTTGTATTGTTAACTTTACTCTTTGAAACATGAGCATAAGAGAATTGCTTGGGTTTCATTTCAGAAATCCTACCTGTTTGATAAACGACCTCTTAGTCCTGAGATTAATGCTTGTAAGCAAGATGGATATTCCCAAAGTCTTCTGAAACAAATGGAAAGCAAACGGGAAAAGGAAATAAAGCAAAAACAAAACAGAGAGTTGATGGACCGCTTGGAACAAGTGCAGCTCACTGAGGAGTGAGTCCACCACAAGGGGTTGGAAAGATGGAAGTTTTGTGTGAAGCTAATTTCCATGGGGGATTGAAAAACCATTCAAAATTATGTTAGCACCTCTGTAGCCAGTTGTACAAACTAACCTAACTAACAAGCCAGTACCACAGTGTAACTGCATTACCATAGTTACAGCAATGACTGACAATCTAAAAATCCTGTATTTATAGAACAGCATTTTGTACTGTTTGTGATTGCTAGTACGGGTAGATAAGGAAGAAAGGAACATATCTTGAACAGGCATCATTTTTAACAGTGAGATGCTCAAGTGACCTTATGGCAAAGCTGAGGTCTTATTGTAAGCATGTAGCATTTTCCATAAAACCTGGGGACACATATGTATGGGGGACCCAGGTGACACTAGAAGCAGGGACTGAAAAGTAGTGTGTTTTCTCTCTGATTATGCTCACAGCTTTTTAGTTAGCATCATTTTAGGTCCTTTTTTTTTTTTTCAACTATTTTATTTGGAGTTCCTTAAGCCTCTACCTCTCCTCCAATTTCCCAACCCTAGGTAGAAGAGAAAGAAAGTTAAAAGGGGAAGGGGTCATAGACCTCTTTAGACTTAGCTCTGGCTGGTTAGAGTCATTGCATTCTTTGGAGAAACACCTATCACAGTCCTCAAGAAATCTAGTAGCCCAGCAAATGGCAAAATTAGCAAGATGAACAAGTAGGAACAAGCAGAATTTCTTCTTCCTCCGCCCGTCTCCTCGAAGCCCTTTCCTCTCTCTGGACTCTGGCATTTATATTTTCCCAGAGTCCTCAGAATTCCAGGAACTACAGCTGGCAAAGACCACACTCCTCTCCACACGAGGCTGTTACCAGTTGTAGATAAACCAAGGCAGTCCCATATCCCACCCTTGGGATTAAAACAGAAACCCGTTTACATAACATAACTGATTTGTTTTTTAAAAGAAACCAAAACTTCGACTCCACATCACCTTTATCCCACCTTGAACCTGGACAATATTAGTCTCAATTCTAAATTTTCAGGGGGGAGACTCTGATTGCTCAGATTGGGTCTTCTGATGCCTGAGGCAGGATGACTGCCATGAAATTCACGCCTACCTTAGGGAGCTCCTGCTTTTGCTGCTGAAGCCAGGGCAGTAATTTTGTAGCATGTGCAGGGACTGCCACAATAGACAATAAGGTAGTTTCCGTGTCCCTGAGAATATGTTGCTCTAAAATCTATCTGCTCCATTATGCCAATTTTATTGATCATACAGGTCTTTGGTAAGTTTTATATGATGACTGTAAGTTGTAATAGAGCAGATTAATTTTTTTAAGATTTATCTTATTTTATGTATGTACACCTGCATGCCAAAAAAGTGTATCAGATCACATTGTAGATAGTTGTGAGCCACGATGTGGTTGCCAGGAATTGAACTCAGGACCTCTGGAAGAGCAGACAGCGCTCTTAACCTCTGCACCATCTCTCTAGCCCAGTTTATTTTTTCTTTTTTTTTTTTCTTTTTTTTATCTTTACTATGTTATTTATTGAGTATATACATGTTTGTGTATTTGTGCACATGTGAGGGTCAGAGGACAACATTGTGCAGCTAGTTCTCTCCTGTTTTTACATGGGTATTGATAGTCTCAGCACACTGGACTTGGCTTTAAGCACCGTGACCCATTTGGCCATCTTTTTTTTTTTTTCAATGCAGTTTATTCAGGAACATTGAACAATCCTCGGACCCCGGGGAAAGCCAGCCCACAGCTTAAATAGCCTCTGGGTAGCCAACCCAGGCGTGCCACGGGGGCAATGCAGATAGGTCCACATACATGGAAGCAAGCCAGATCCTCAGCCTTAGCCAAATGTGGAATTGTTCATGACAGAGAGCACTCACCATCGGGAAGGTGGAAGGCGGAAACCAGCTCCATCTTTAAGGCATAGCATTCCGCAGCTCTCTACAGTTCCCCCTTTTTGTTTTAGACGCATCAGGCAAGAGTAGAGGTCTGATCTCTGATATTAGAAATAAATTGGGACTTTGTACAGATGTTCATTTAGGTGTCATCCACCCAAAGAGCATCATATATTGAATCTGATTATAGAAAGTATAGTCCCACCCTTCTTATGTGTCTAGATTTTAAAAAAGACTTGTGTATGTGGGCAAGGTACCCGCCATATTCATCTCATCTGGACAATATGGCCACCATCTTGCTTATACCTGTTCTGTCTGCCCTGTGTGCAACGAAGTGTCCAATAGCCTTGACTTACTTTTTTATTATAATGAGAGTACCCAGAATGAAAGGGAAATTTGTATGTACATGTGCACATTTCTATTAACACCGAGCATGTTTTTATAGTGCTAACTTGTGGCGCTGTACTGTATTTAGACTGTGTGAAATGGCTCTCTCACCTTCTCTGCTTCTTGAATACCAGGCTCGCTGCACAGAGGGCTCAATACATAAAAGAGAAGATGGAAGAAATGCAGTGCTACAAGAGAGCTTTGGATGCACAGGTAGGGGGATAATCATTACTTTGAAACTATGCGCAGCACCAACACTGTTCTGTAAGTAAGCACATGATGCTGTGAGCACGCATCTGTGTTATAGATTTGGTAGGTTTTGAGGCCCTTGTTCATTTCCATAAGCCTTGGCGTTGGTATTTTACCAAGTTGTAGAACTGTCTGTCATGTGCTTCTCATTTCAGATAAAGAACAAACCCTCCCAGTTGCCCATGTTTGAACCTGACTCTGCTGAGCCCATCTTTGGTAAGAATGAGGGAGAAATGGAGTTGGATAGGCGAAGGCGAGAGCAGAGTTGCATGAAGCATCAGATGGAGGCAGCTGCCAGCCTCAAGAGGAACACCATCCTGAACCAGCTGGTGGACCAGAGGCGAGATCTGCAGATGCTTCAGAGGACGCAGAGAGAGTAAGGAGAGCCTGGGGCGGTCTCCCTTCTCTCCTCCCCTTCTGCCTCTCCCCCTACTTTCTTTCTTAGCAGAAAACAAAAGTAACTAACATATTGAGGAGTTACGCTGTTCTAAATTTGTTACACATCTCACTTTGTTTTATCCTTATCATTCATCCAATGAAGAGAATGTTAAGAAATTAAAAATGCCCCTCTTGGTCTCCACTTCTCCTTTAAGTTCCCACTCCACATTTCCCCTTACATCACAGTATATAACAACAACTTCTCCTCCTCCTCTTCTGTTATTTTGAGACAGATGTAGCCCTGGCTGTCCTGGAACTTGCTTTGTGGACCAGGGTGGGCGCCAACTCAGAGATTTGTCTGCCTTTGTCTCACAAGTGCTGAGATTAAAGGCATGCACTACCACAGCCAGCAACAGCATAACTTCTTAAAAGAATCCTAAGACCAGCACTACCCATTGGATGTACAAAATGAGCCAAAAAATGCTGTCAAACTCAAGTAGATAAAGACCTAACACTGGTCCTCAGGGTTACACTCTGCTCCCATCGTGGAATGGTGGTGAATTGAAGGTGTCAGGATGGGCAAATGAGTTCTGTCTTAGTGCCCGGATCTCTGAGTTCAAGCATCAGACACTTAATTCCTTCTAATGTCCACCTGGTCACCTAACTGGTGGGAAATTTTAAAGGCCCCACCAGCTTTCAGCCTCACAGCATCTTCTTGTTTCCTTCTTAGCCGTCCATCATCCATTTCCTACTTCCTGCCTCCACCAAGATTTCACAGGAAATTAGTTTCTTCTTTGTTAATGTTCCTCAATTCTTACATCTTTGATTAACCCAAAGTTATCAAGGTTCTTGGGAGTTTCAAGAAGGCTTTTGGCCAAAACCCCCACTTTTTAGAAGGTAGCGTACTTATAAAAAGTCATATTATTAATTTTTGTAAATATTAGAAATGGTCCCAGTAGGATAGTATAGGGTTTGTTATATTCCGTGCCAGTTTTGCTAGGCATGAGTTGACTGATATATGACACAATGATAAGAGTGGGTTTGACCGTTGGTAAGGAAAGTGTGGGAGGAGTTAAATTGTGAAGTTTATTCCCCACTAGAATCATAATTTACATGTAAATTATTTTAATAAAAAATGAGTCACATCTAATCTGTACAAGGATAAGAGCACTGCCTTCATATATATCACATTTCTAAAATCTTGACGTATTTTCATATTCAGTGATAGGGACCGTTGTTCCAAGCCTAGCATGTACACCCTTTCTACCTTAGCTGTCGCGACTCTTTCTCTCATCTCTGACTTCAGCCTCTCGCTGTGCTCCCAGACTACGTCTCAAAATGCATTCTGATTGCCTGGCATGTTTTTGTCACTGTATTGTGTTATGTAGGTTACATCCTTTTGAGGGCACTGGCTTTCTTTTTGTACTAGGGCTAATACAAGCATCTACCTCTTGATGGTTCAAAGTTAAGTAATTCCTGCAAATAACTTAGCATAGAGCTTGTCCCAGAGTCAATAAGGAGAGCTACTGCTTTTACAGAAAGGAAACTGGTGTGTGTGTGTGCTGGTCTCTTGCTGAACTATAAATCGGTATATAATTCTACATCATATCAGGTTAAGTGGGTAATCTTTTAGATATTTATTATTTGTGCATGAATGTATGTATGTATGCATGTTTGTATGTTTGTGCTGTGTGTATGCATGCATGCTTACAGTGTACATTCAAGGGTCAGAGGGTCATTTATAAGGGTGAGTTCTCTCCTTCCACTATGTGAAAATTAGCTTTCTCCTGCTAGAGAGCAAACTCAGGGCATCAGGTTTGGCAACAAGAGGCTTTAACTGCTGACCCATCATGCTGGACAGTTTTATGTCAACTTGATACCAGCTAAGGTCCACAAGATCAGGCTGAAAGCAAGTCTGTAGGACATTTTTAAAACTAGTGATTAATAGGAGAGGTTTCAGCCCATTGCAGTGGTGCCATCCCTGGGCTGGTCCTGGATCCTCTAAGAAAGCAGGCTGAGCTAGTCATGAGGAGCAAGCCAGCAAGCAGCAACCCCCCATGGCCCCACATCAGTTCCTGTTTCCTGATTCTTCCCACTGGAGTTTTTGTCCTGACTTCCTTCATTAATGAACAGTGTAAGTCAAATAAGCCTCTTCCTCTCCAACTTGCTCTTTGGTCTTGTTTCATCACATTAATAAAAACCCTAACTAAGACATCTGTCTTGGGGTCCTCCTTTGGACTGACTCCCTATAGATCTGTTGATTTTAGCATATCAAAACAGGTGGTCCCAAGTAAGTTACCTCGAGTAGACAGTGCTAAAGTCTTTATTAAATTGACCAAAGGATTGGCTGCAGAGAAGGCTACAGTAGCTGCTTCTTCTGTGCAGGGTGGTGACGTGGTGGTGTGGTCACTGAGTAGACAGCCAGCAAAGCGCTACATGGTGAAGACCTCATTCTGCTCTCGGTGGCAGTGGTAAATGCAAATGCCAGAGGCTTTCCCAGACCTTTAACTCTGCATCCTTTGCTGGTAAATGCAAATGCCAGAGGCTTTCCCAGACCTTTAACTCTGCATCCTTTGCCATGACTCTGAGAGTCTGAGAGCCTATGAAATTTCCTCTTGTTTTTTTTTTTTTTTCCTTAACCAAACTTGCTGTTTTGCTTTCAACAGATTTGTGGGTTAGAAATGATCAGATTTTGCTGTTTACAGCGTCAAAGGTTAAAAGGCTTTATAGGCATTTGCATGGTGGGGAGGAGAAACGGTGACAGCCAGAGAAGATTTTTGAAAACATTGTCAAACCTGAGAGAAGGCATAGCTTTACTAATGACTTTTAAAAAATCCTTTAAAAAAATAACTGTTGAGATGTAATTGACATGTAATGAGTTGATGGGGTTTGCTTACCTATGCCGTCACACGTGAACAGAGCACTCAGTCTTTGTAATTGCATGTGCCCATCACCCACAGAGTTTCCTCTTGCCCCTTTGTAACATTCCCCAACTCGGCCCCATCAAGAACTCATTCTAAAGTAACCCCTGAGTTGCTTTCTGCCATTCTGGGCCAAATTTGCATTTCCTTGGGTTTTGTGTAAGTGGAATCCTATGGTGAGTTCATAATTTCATCCGGCTCGTCTCAGTAATGACTCAGAGCCATCACACTCTTGGGTGTAACAGTGTAACAGTAGTTTTGTCCCTCCCACCCCCGCCCCAATGAAAACATACAGGGAAAAGTTTTGGGGGGAAAGTAGGTATCTGTCAAAGATTCCCAGTCATTGATGGGTATGACACATTTGGGTCTATTTTATCACCTCGTCTTCACGATAGCCCCACAATAGCAATTAGTTTAATGCTTGCTTGAGAAAAAGGTGGTTTTAGGAGAAAGTGGCCCAGGTGAAGACAGTATTGATTTTTGTCAGCGGGCCCTGACACCAAGTGGCAGTCCTCATTTTCACACAGCCTGTCAGAGTGGTCTGACTCAGTGCTCACCTTTAGGGAAGCTCCTGTAAGACCTAAATGAGAACTGATGGCGAAAGTTTCGTTTTTTGGCAAAAATAGACTCACATAATGATTTGAACCAATAGTAACAGCACGTTGGGATCCGGGGATGGAAACAACTACCAAGAGTGAGGCACTGCAGTCTTTTCTTGACGACATGCCCTTCATCAAGCATTTCTGTCTTCCCCATGTCCCCGTCTGCCCCCATGCTGGATAACGACCTGTCTCCTTTCTCTTGCTTACAAGTCATCTCTCTCCCTTCTCCTCTTCCTGCACTTTCCTTTGTATGGCTCTCTACATTGTCTCACAAAATGACTGTGGTGCCTAAGCGTGACCGCGCACTTCTGTAACACCAGCACCCTCAAGGCTGAGACAGGAAGATCTACAGTTTAAGGCCACCCTGAGAGACACACAAGAGACCTTCTCTCAAAAGGGAAGGAAAAAAAAAAAAACCCAAAGAACCAAATGCCTGTGACAACTTGTAGGCAGCAGAGAGGGTGGAAAGAAACACGCAGTGTAAGAAAATCTACTTGGGATGATTCTTCAGATGAGTTAAATTAGCTTCAAAGAACATTAATGGCTTTGGAAGCTGAAGTTGTTAAATGGAATAGGACTTAAATCCTGCTAATTTAAACCAGGAAGGAAGATCAAAGATTCTAGAGCCATCCATTATTTGACAGCTAGCAGTTTCACTGCGCTTTTTCAGCATCCGTGTCTTGTGCATATTATGGAGTCAGGCTGTTCCTTTCTCTCCAGGCACTTGGCAGACAGAGCTGTCGAGCTGGATCGAGTCAACAGGATTAACCAGGGCTTGCAGGAAGACTGGAACAGGAGCCTGGCAATGAAGAGGCAGCGGGACTTAGAGGAAAAGGCCTTTGAGCGGTAAGACCTAATGGGAACCAGACGGCCTTTGCTTGCAAGAAACTTCACTGTAAATGGGCTCCATGTTTCCTTTCCTCTAACTAAGTGGGTCTCAACCTTCCTAATGCTGCAACCCTTTAACGCAGTTCCTCATGTGGTGTGGACCCGCAGCTACTTCGTAACTGTGATTTTGCTACTGTTATCAATGAATGAATTTGTTAAGAATGAATCTGATATGCAGGATATCTGATATGCCACAGCCAAAGGGGTCTTGACCCACAGGATGAGAACCAATTTGAGTTTAATTCTGGGATGGCAGAGGGTTCAGGTGCCAACCCGAGTCAATTAGTATTGCCCTTTACAAGACTTTGTGGGAAGAACAAATCTGCAGCAATTGATTTGAAATGTCTTTTGTGGAGAAATGCTGCTGCTTGATTCAAAATGGGGCTGGACAATACTGTGCTGTAAGTTAAGATTTTAGTGACCCTGCTCTTCGTTTTTGCTTTGGTGCTTCCACTTTGTTGAGGGTTGCGGTTCTCTTTGGATTGAGTACTTTGACACAGGGTGAGTTTCTGCTTTGAACACTCCCAAAGCTTATGGAAAGTTTTTGGATGGTTCTTCTTTTCTTTCTTTCTTTCTTTCTTTCTTTCTTTCTTTCTTTCTTTCTTTCTTTCTTTCTTTCTTTCTTTCTTTTTTTTTTTAAGTTAATTAACTAACTTTACATCCCAACCTCAGCTTCTCCTTTCTCTCCTCCTGGTAGAATAATTTTTCTTTTGAGATAGGATATTACTCTGTAGTCCTTGCTGGACCGGAACTTACTTTATAGAGCAGGCTGGCCTCTAACTCACAGAGATTCATCTGCCTCTGCCTCCCGAGTGCTTGGATTAAAGGTGGACACTACTATGTCTGGCCTTTATGGATGGGGTTTAAGAAGGGCAGAGTCAAGGAAATGTTGAAAATGGGAAAAATGAGGCGGACACAGCAGAGCAAGGCCCCACTCCAGTTGTGTATTTGCAGTTCGAATCTGCCGTTTATAGTTAGCACTGACTTTGGAAAGGCTGCTAGTGTTCGTCATGTTTTTAAATTTGTAAACTGTGAATGTGAACAATTGCCTGACTGAACTAGCCCAGGAGTTTTAGGGATTAAAAACTGAAAAGACGGGAAAGTATTGTACTTTGAAAACAACAGAAATCCTTTAGAAATTTAAGGTAAGATTTTTTAAAATGAAAAAAAAAAAAGATTTTATAAAATGTTAAAAATCCAATGAAATGGGTCCAACTGATACAGATTATCAGGACTACACAAAACAATAAATAGTTTAAATGGCTACTTTTCACTACTGTTTTAGATTTAACATTTCCTTCTTGTGTGTGTGTGTGTGTGTGTGTGTGTGTGTATGTGTGTGTACATGTGTGCGTGCACGTGGGCACATGTTTACATGTACCCGAGGAGGCCAGGAGAGAGTGTCAGATCCCGTGGTGTTGGGGTTCAGGCAGCTGAGTCGTTTTTGGTTCTGGGAACCAAACGCAGGTCCTCTGGAAAGGTAGCAATGCATTCTTAAATGCTGAGCCATCTCTCCAGCCCCAACTTAATTAAAAAAAATATTTATTTTACATATAATTTTTTTTTGCCTCCATATATATATATGTGCTTCCCTTGTTTGTCCAGCATCCAAGGAGGCCAGAAGAAGGTTATAGGATCGCCTGGACCCGGAGTTAGCGGATGGTTATGAGCCACCATGTGGATGCTGGGAATCGAACCTGGGTCCTCTGGAAGAACAGCCTGTGTTCTTAATGCAGCTGCCTCTCCAGGTCCAGCACTGTTGGTTTTCCAGTCATGGCTCTTCATCGGCCAGTCTTTCCTGTAGAGTTTCTTGACAGGCGCTCCTCGTCTGATCTTCTAATTGTGGAGTGTAGAACGTATGAGGGATAACATGATGAACAGGAGAAGTGGGGCTGTTTGAGCCAGAGAAGAGTGTGGGAGTTGGAGAGTTCAAACTACGTTTTCTTGAAAAAAAAAAAAAAACAAAAAACAAAAAACAAAACAAAACAAAACAAAAAAACAGGGAGAAGCAGCGAGGCGAATGCCAGCAGTTTTGTTTGGATTCAGGAAGAACGCTTGGCCAACGTAATGATAACAGAGGAGTCACGGGAAATAATTGTGAGCTCAAGTTAGCAAATATGCTCCTAGGGGCATAACACAGCAGAAAGGCTACCTCACTACCCAGGCCAGGCTGTGGTGGGCGGTGGCTCAAGCAGGCAGCAGTTAGGAAGAAGGAAGTCGTTGATGTAAAAAGGAAACCAAGCAAAAACAAAAGCAAGATTCATGTTTATGCAGTTGGCGTATGACAACTCTGTCCCATTTCTAGTGTAATGCAAATAGGTCTTGCATATTTCCAAGATTCTTTTCTCTAAGGGTTTTCTTAGATACTGTGCATGTGCGTGCATGCATGTGTGTGTGTGGGGATGCATGTGCCCTTGTGTGCATTGGCCTGTGGAGGCCAGAGGTCAGCTTTAAATGGGACTGTCCATCTTGCTTTTTGAGACAGGTTCTCTCATGGCCTGAAGCTTGTCAAATAAGCTGGCTGGCCGGTACATGGGTTCTGGGAATCAAACTCAAGCCCTCATGCTTGTATGGCAAACACTTTTTTGATATCCTTCCTCCGGCCCCTTATAGTTGAAAGCCAACTTTTTCCTGCTGCTGAGGTGGGGGTTGGGGTAGGGGTATTGACCTAGCCTTGTGCTTTCTACAGAATTCTGTCCTTGCAGAAATGTTGATGGGTCCTGGGAGCATACTTGGGACTGGCTTGCAGAACTGGGAACTTTTAAAGTGGAATATCAGTCACTGTTGGCCTTCATCTCCACTTCCTGTTTTGTTTCCCCATCTTTGGGCCTACTTTCTGTCCCCTTTATTTTCATTTGTTTGTTTTGCTCTGTTTACCAGACAGGGTTTCGATGTGTAGCCTTAGCTGCCCTGGACTCACTTTGTAGACCAGGTTGACCTCGAACTCACAGAGATTCACCTGCCTCTGCCTGGATGAGTGCTGGGATTACAGGCATGTGTCATGGTCCTTGATTTTTGGTTCTGTGCTTAACTCTCCAGACACTCTGGCCTCCTGGGACTTGTCTTTTTCAAGTTCTTAGTTCTTTGCACATGTTGAATATTACCAGCAGCTTAATGGCATCATTCCTTTCTCAAACAAGGTCCCTAGGGAGTGAGAAGGAAGCAGTGCAAATATGGCGGAACACCAAAGCTTTGGGGCCACCTTAGATGGTGGGGTAACCTTGGACTTTATGTGCTCAGGGTTAGGCTAGGCATGAAGGAAGGGTCAAATGCTGGGAAGGCACACGGCTCTTGACTGGGATGGAGCCGACAGTAGATGCGAGAATCCACTGGGGTAAGCAACAGGCGGCAGAGTGAGGCCCTGGGGACTCTAAGAGCCTTGAGAGCAAAGACCAGGCACCATTTTTTTTTCTCTCTCTGGGGCTAGGGACTTGGGGAGTACCTGATGATGTCAGCTTTTGCTTTCCTCTCCCCAGGGCTTCCGACAAGCTGTTCCTCTTGGACCAGTGTGAGAAATATCGGCGCTGCAGGCAGTGCCAGAGGCGCACCTCCAACGAGGGTGAGAGCAATGTGTGGCCCCTAAATAAGTTCCTGCAGGGCTCACGATTGCTTCTGTAGAGCTCAGCATTTGAACCCATGTTTCCTGAGGAACATTTGTTTGGAGAGATTGATATTTATTTTGTATAGTTGTACCCCAGAGGAAAAAAGAGATTGCTTTAAAACCCTTTCTTTAATTTATGTCTACTGACTGTTCTCTGCATATCCCCTGAATTTGGTTCTGATGGCTGTGGAAATATGCTTAGCCTAGAGCCCCTTGCTATGGGGGCTGGGAGCGGGACACAACTTCTTGCTGGAGGCTGAGACAGTGTGGATCCAGGTCTGTGACTTTCTTTTAGAAACTTCATATTTTTCCATCTGTAAAGAATATATTATAATAAATGTTTTCTAAGTGCTGGCTATCCATGGTGATTTATAATGGTACGTTTTATCCCCTCCCCAACTTTTAAAACATTTTTACTTATTCTTTGAAAATATCATGTACTTCTACTATGTATTTTGATTGCCACCTTTCTCCAATTTCTGCATCCTACCTAACATCCCTCCCTCATGCCCTCTGTTGTTTTTGTTATCAATAACCTCTTGAGTCCAATTAACACTGAACACTGAACTTGAATGTGAGGCTATCCAGGGGAGCATGGGCAGATCCCCAATGGAGAATGACTTTCCCTCCTTCAGTAGCCATCAACTGTCAACAGCTCCTCCTCCAGGGGTGGGGCCCCAGGAACTCTTCCCTCCTCCATCAGATGACCCACTAGAATTTCGACTCACTGATATTAGGCGGGTCTTCTGCAGACAACCACAGCTGCTGTGAACTGACGTGTGCATTAGCTATGTCATGAAGCCGACACAGCACAGTTCTCCCTATCTGCCATCTCTTTCATCCTTTCTACCTCTTCTTCAGCAATATTCGCCAGGTCTTTGTTGAGCCCTGCTTTTAAGGTCAAAGTCTGGCATTACTGAACAGGCCCTGAGCTCAGTGCTAAAGTGATGGACTCCCTTCCTCAGCTGGGTTCCCTTCTCTCTGCCTGATCTGAGGAAAGAAAGTCCAGGTCCTCGAAGGAGTGTCACATAGCCCTCAGGAGATTACAGACCCAACCTTTCCTGATAAGAAACCCATTCAGTGTTCACCTGGGGATTCCCGAAGTTCCCCAGCCCCCATGCTAATGAGCTGTCTTGGTACCTTAGCTTTCAGCCAATGTCCTTTTTCCATACCTGGAGTTTTTCTCCACCATCCATAAGATAATTATGTACTGCATTTCCCTTCTTATGACAGGACTGTGCTGCTGTGTGTAAATGAAGTATCTCTGGTGCTCATAGCCCCAGCGAATCAAACACATTCACCCCCCAAAACCCTCCTACTGCCCAAGGTTTATAATGTCCCTGGTTCATGAAATAAACTCTCCCTCTCTCCCTCCATTCCTCCACCATGACTGTCTGAGACTTGTCATTTATTCTGGGGAAAGAAGGGCTCCCCTTCTCCCCAGAGTTCACTGCTGCACCCAGGCTTGACTGCTCCACGTGCTACCGGCTGCCGTGAGCTTCCACTACTCTCTGGCATGTCAGCAAGGATTGCTGCCATGTTTCTCCGGCCGTTCTACGCACCACAGTGTCCATCTGTGAAGGCAAGTGGCCAGCTGTTCTCCAAGCGGCCATTCTCTTGGTTTCGGAGATCCAAGCCTCTGTTACAGGCTGTTCTTGAAGCAGCCACGGACTCTCCTGAGTCAGGCCAGGCTGTGGTTTTGGAGCCCAGAATTCATTGCTGCCAAGTGGCCTGGTGCTGCCAGCCAGCAAAAAGAGCAGTAACGTTTATTGCAGAGACATCTTTTCTCCTGCACTTCCGGTTGAACTGGAGGTTTTCCGGTTCGGATCTCGGTTGTGCATTCCACCCTTCTCAGCCGGCAGACCTGCCTTTGTGTGAGAGGTGGAACTTTTGACCCCAAGCTTCACTCTTTTCTGCCCGGAAGCCCATGGCAGGCGCTCGGGCCTTCCCGAGGGAGAATTGCGCACTCTGGCAGGGTGGCCTCCTGTCCTTCCGGCCTCCTGGGAGATGCGGAATAACAAATCTTGGGTAGAGGGAGATTGGTAGAGTTGTCTCATCCACGGCTGAGCACTCACACTGGGACTTGGCATGTTGTCCAGCTTAGTCTCTGCATTACCCGCTAACCACTGGAGGAGAAAAGCTGGCCTGGTCAAAGTTTCTGAGAGCACTCATCTATGGGCACAAGCATACACGATCATTTAGTCAAACAACAGTAAATTTCCCCAGTAGGGCCTATGAGTTCCAGATACAGGCTTTTGACCAGGTTTACTTCATCTGAGACTATTTTTCCTCTATTCTTGAAGGAGACTTTTCTCGGATATATGAATGTGGGTGGGTCGTTATTTTCTTTCAGTATTTTAAACAAGCTAGTCGGTGGCATCTGCTGCAATGGGTTCTGAGGAGAGCTGTCCAGTGATTGTACTTGTAATTCCCTGTATGCACATGCTGCTTTATCTGTTTTCAGGATTTTCCTCTTGACTCTTGGTTTTCAGTAGTTTGGCTACGATAGATTTTACAGAGTGGTCTTGCTTTATGTGGTTTGTGTGTGCCTGTGTACGGGTATGTGAATGGGAGTGCAGGTGGCCTTGGAGGCTAGAAGAGGGCACCATCTCCCCTGGAGCTGGAGTTTCAGGGGTTTGTGAACGGCCTGACCGTGGTGCTGAACACCCATCCTCTGAAGGAGCTCTGAATGCTCTTCACTGCTGAGCCTCCCTCTAGCCCAGGATAATTCCTGTTAGTCTGTGTTCAATTACGCTGAGGTATGTTTAATGTTAGACCCCCCTCATATGTGTATATAATGTATCTTTAATCATATGCAATCCAGATTCCTCTTCCTACTTCCTCTCTGGAACTTTACCTTCATGCTCCCTGCCCCCTTAAAATAATCCACTGAGTCCAAACTGAGTGTGGGGTTATCCACTGGGGACAAAATGAAACTACCAGAGGCCATGCTACTAAAGAAAAATGCCTTTTCTTCCCCCAGAAGCCATCGATGGCTGATAGTTCCTCACTCATGAGCCCTTCACCCATCCATGCTGCAATGCTGGCTGACTTGGTCTTGCCTCGTGCAGGTAACCACTGCTGCTGTTAGTTCATGAGTGCAGTGGTCCCATTCCTTGTCCCGAAGCCGGCATTTTGCAGCACTCCTCCCTATTCTGCATTCCCCTCTCTAAATGTGTTTTGAACCATGGGTGGTGGTGGTTTGACATAAATGTTCCATTTAGGCTTGAATACTCAATAGTCACATATCCTCATCGCTTTAAATAGTGATCATTGATGCTGTTCATACCAGAAGAAGCATCTCGAGGTTCATATTTTAACTCTAGCAAACAACATCTTTTGGATTTTTCCCCCAATTCACTACACACACACCCCTCAGGATCTCCTGTAGCCAAGGATAGCTTGAACTCAAAATGTAGCCAAGGATAGCTTCGAAGCCCTCACTCTAGCTTCTCTTACGAGAGCTGAGAGCGCAGGCGGGCACGGTCCTCTGATGCAGCGTTGGGAATGGAAAGCAGAGCTTCCGTGTATGGTAAGCAAGCGCTGTACCAACCTGAGAGCAGCACCGTTTCAAGGTATAAACACCAATATAAGGCTATTTGACAGCATTGACCACATAGTAAAACAGCAGTAGGAGGTCCCATCTCCTCCATGAACTGTGATCTCCTTTCGACCTGTGTATACAAGCTTGAAATTATTCCTGTGGCACAGGGCTCAGATCCATTCAGAAAGCCGCTGGTTTCCCGTGATAATTATGCCTCTATGGCATCTGTCGGCAGACTTTGCCAGACAGGGGGGGGGTATTGTGGCACACACAGTCCAGCGCTGATGAGACCGTTGCTGCCTGTTCTCTCCTAGGCAGTCTGCATGGTGTCTTCTGACAGAGAAATTTCTGGTCGATTCCAGCTTGATTACATAGTCTATGCTCTGCAACCAGAGTGTTGTATTTTTACCACTAGGGTCTCGCCATCTAGCCATGGTGGGAAATCGAGAGTAATGGTGATGGCTTGTGTTGTTTTGGGGGATGTCTCTGGTATCTCCCTGACCAACAGTTTGTAGGAAAGTATCCCAAGCCTGCCACCAACGTTTTCATTTAATGACCCATTAATTAAATGTGCACGGCTCAGTACTCGGGGGACATGCTTGCTGCCAGGTGTGGGGACCTAAATGTGATCCCCAGGACCTACCCCGCAGAAGGGGAGAACTGAGCCTTGTAAGTGATGTCCACAGGATGAGCACACACAAATAACGTAATAAAGGCGGCAGGCAGGGAAGGGAGTGGGAGAACGAAGGGAAGGTCAGGGGCGGGGGATGTGGTTCATGTTGGTACAGCGCTTGCTTACCATACACGGAAGCTCTGCTTTCCATTCCCAACGCTGCATCAGAGGACCGTGCCCGCCTGCGCTCTCAGCTCTCGTAAGAGAAGCTAGAGTGAGGGCTTCGAAGCTATCCTTGGCTACATTTTGAGTTCAAGCTATCCTTGGCTACAGGAGATCCTGAGGGGTGTGTGTGTAGTGAATTGGGGGAAAAAATCCAAAAGATGTTGTTTGCTAGAGTTAAAATATGAAGCAGGCACAACTACTCAGACCTTCTGCGGTCCTACTGCTTCCTATCCTCGCATACCCGCGTCTCCCTCTAGCAGGCTTTGTCCCTGACTCTGTCCAGCCTCCCTAGCTTTTTCCTCACCACCCCAGCACTTCCCGCTTCAGCATAGATGACATCAGAGGAAGGGTCCAACGAACCCGGGGCTCATTGGCTCTGGGTCCTTCACAGCGGCTGGTGAGGAGGTGCTCAGATCCACTTGGGCTCTGAAGGCGATGGCTTGGGACTCGGGAAAGTGGGAGCGCCCTGACTGGTTCCCTCTGCAGCTCCTCCAGCTTCTGGGCCAGGGGAGATAGTGCTTGGTTGTTGCAGTCCATCTGCAATGACCCCACGATGTTGCTGCCTGTGTCTCCAGCATCGGGCTGGCTGTACGCTTAGGACATGGCCCTTCATGCCTGAGTAAGTCAGTTCCCTTTGGTAGCACTGATGCTCACCCACTTATGGAGCTTCTGCTGGAAATTCCCGTCAGGCACCGCGCGACCTCAGTGGACTGGAGGGAGCCATCAGCGCTCCAGCAGGACGCCATTAAAGTAGAGTCACGGGTTGGTCACCAGGTTCAGAGTGGCCGGGGCTAACTTCTATGCCTTGCTTCTGTGTTACAACACTTTGATGACCCACCCACCTGCTGTGGAGTTCACTTACAGGATTATGAGATTCTCTTACCACACATAACCCAACCAGTGCAACCCGGAAGAGATTTAGAGGGGCTTAAGAGCTACAGAATTACCACGAGAGTAGGAGTGGGTGAAGCAATGTATAACATGGCTCTTGTTGAGAAAGAAGGCGTCCAGACTCTAGACTGGCCTTTTGACGATGGTTCATCACTGTCCAAGCAGATGGTGGACACTGTTAAGTCTTGCGAACATGAAATTAGGGAGGAGCCTGATTGTTGTAGCGCTGTACCTGCGCTGCAGGTCTGGGGAGAACGCTGGTGCTTGTTGCCTTAGCAGACACTGGAAGGACAGTGAAAAAGGAAGACCAGCTACCAGCTACAGCCTATAAAACAAAAGCAGGCGCAGAGCTTTCAACAGCAAGCAGCTTTTGCACTAGGAGAAACATTGTTCTAAAATGTGGCTGCTTTTCAGGCTCCATTGGAAACAAGTGTTCAATAAAAGATGGCTGCTTGATGCTGTTTCCTTGGGAGTGAAGCTTGAGATACGACCTAACGTATTGCGAGTGTTAGCCAATAATAAAGGCTTAATGAATGAGTTTCGTAATGTTTTCATGGGAATGTTAAAGCTACAAGCTTGATAGAAATGCAACATCTGTTATGCTTATTACTACTATCACATGCAAGATATGTAAGAAATTTAGTGAGATTGGCCACCAAGACATAACACAGTACTTGTCTATTTTCAGTAATACAGAATTAAAATTCCAAAAGTATTTAAACAGCATTCCAGGCCTTATGTGGTTTATTCCTTAGGTGAATTTTCAAACATTGCAAGTATACAGTTATTTGTCTGCTCTTCAGTGTTCATCTCCTTGTCTATGCACTGGTGTGCATCAAGACTGTGCAAGAGTTGCTTCTGTGGGACTCTGAGTTTCACAGTGACCAAATGCATTTCCATAAATTTCATTTTATGCTGTTTTAAAACCTCTATTTTGAAAAGCCAGTTTTGGTAGAAGCTCCTGCAAGATCCATTCTGCACAGAAGCAGTGTGTTTAATGTCTTCTGATAAAAATGCCTTGCCATAAATGTTTATATTTGGTGTACAAATTAAAGGAGGAGGGTTGAGGACAGAATGGGAA
Organism: Meriones unguiculatus; assembly: GCF_030254825.1. Lineage (NCBI taxonomy): Eukaryota > Metazoa > Chordata > Mammalia > Rodentia > Muridae > Meriones > Meriones unguiculatus. Next base: position 75,629,241 of record NC_083361.1, on the reverse strand, counting down.
AAGATTATGAAATAAAAAAAATGTGCAGGATATAAAGTTTTTAATTTAGTAAGTAATTTGCATGTGTTTATGTGGCTGTGTGTGTGTGTTTGTGTGTGTGTGTGTGTGTGCATGCGTGCCAGAGATTAACCTCGGAGATCGAGTGGCTTTGTCAGTTGCTCTCTCCCTGGTGTTTTGAAATAGGGTCTCTCAACTTTTACCTGGAGCTTGCTAGGCTGGTTGGTCAGTGAGCCTCAGGGACCAGCTGTGTCTGCTTCCCCAGTGCTGGGAAGACAAGTGCATCTGGCCACTCTCAGCTTTTTCACATAGGGATTGGACTCAGGTTTGCATGGCCAGCTCATTACTTGCTGAGCCATTTATAAAAGGTAGAGTTGTGTTGTCTTTGGAGCTAAACCAGTGCTTAATTATCTAGTTTCTGAAACTCTTTTTTTTTGGTCAAACATTAGAAATTACTTAGTACCTATTACTTTGCTTTAAAGTCTTATATTTTCCCAACCAACCAAAAACACGTTTCTACTAATTAACTGGACATTTAATATTTTATGTTTTTAAAATTATGTGACTTAAAATTAGGGTTCTTGATAATTATTTTTATTGTAAAATTGACGAAATGATTCTACGTTTTAATGTTGAGACAGCCGTATTTTTACTACGGGGAAGAATAGTTTGAGTTCTGTGGGAGAAACAGCTGGAAGGGTGTTTTCCATCGCCAAGCACTGTCCAAGCTTAAACATCTGAATAATGAATCACAAGAGAGACGTCCAAGATATCTGATATCCAAGATATGGTATGATAGAACAAATGCATTATTAAGTAAATTACAAAGATTTGCAGTCGTGAGTTGACTGTAAGTTATAACAATTCTGAACCCCGAACATCTAACAATACTGGGCTAAAAGATAAAGTAAGTATGGTCATGGCTATACGAAAGATTGAAGTGTCCCGGAACTCTAACATTTATCTATATAGGTTGCATAGACAGAAAGTCAGTAATGTGTAGAACTGAGTAAAATAATAATCCCCCAAACGAAGAGTATTTCATCCATTCATGTTGTTGTGAATATCCTTTTGAAGAGGGTGTGGTGGCACATGCCTTTAATCCCAGCCCTGAGGGAGGCAGAGGCAGGTGGATCGCTGTGAATTCAAGGCCAGCCTGGTCCTCAAAGCAAGTCCAGGACAGCCAAGGCTACATAGAGAAACCCTGTCTTGAAAGAGGGAATGTGAAATGTTTTCTGAAATTTGACGCTAACATTTGACAAAAAAATTCCTCAACAAATTTAAAAATATTTCAGTAAGTCATAACATATTCTCAGACTATAATTGAGTGATATTAGGAACACATTTTGAATTTTTAAAATCTATGTCTAGAGCCTTCTACTTTGTACATGGATGTAGTAGATGATGGAATCACAAGACACTGCACCAATTAACCATAGGGCTCTCCGGACCCACCAATGATTAAATAATGACACAGACTTATTAATATTTATTATAGTTTAGGCCTTTGGCTGGGCCCTTAGCTAGCTCAATCTAAATTGACCTGCCTATTCTAGCCTCATGTCCTACCATGTGGCTAGTTCTTTTCATCTCTTTCAGTCGAGATATGTCTGTGCCTTTCCATGTCCTGCTGGCAAATCTCCAGTCTCTCAGTTCTTCTCCTAGACTTCCTATCTCTGCTCCAAAGTCCCACCTTCCACTTCCTACTCAACCATCGGCCGTCAGCTCTTTATGAAAAGCCAGTAGGGAACTACCAAGATCCAGCTAGTGCTTAGCTCTCTGCCGGTATCAGTCAACAAGTGACAAGGCAGAGACACACCTTCATACAATGCACCCCAACAAAGAAAATATGAAGACATTTCAAAAGTCATACACTTAGAGATATGTGAAAGCTATGGGAGGAATATGGACTAGCAGTACAGGAATTCCTTGGAGGGAGCTTTTCTGACGTAAGCAGCCATTTTCTTCACTGTGTGCACTACTGATTCTGGACAAGGAATAGGTTGGGTCCAGGCAGATTATTTCTCCCTTCGAAATGAGACATCCAACAAGGCTATTAGTGGTCATGTGGGTTGATGCAATAGATCAGAAAATTGAAAACCTCAGCCAGTTTCTTCCATCTTTTGTAAATTGTATTTCCTGGGACACAGGCATTAAATGTGAGACCGTAAATCAGAGATTTACTGGGGAGTCTTCACTAGGACTCACTACTTTGTTCTTTTCTAGACATGTATAGTTTTACTTATTACATTTAGGTCTGCGCTTTGGGGATATTATTGGCTGAGTACTAGCACCAAAGACGCTAATGTTGGAAGAATAAGACCCAAACAAGAGGTGATTGAATCATGACTTTGCTAAACACTCTTCATGGATCTTAATAGTTTCCCTGGCTTGTACTGAGAGACAAGCAAACAGGAACAACACATTGTATGCAGTGAGAATCCTGGCTGAGTAGACGGCAGGGGTAGGTCTTAGGCATGATTTATACAGTTAAAGGAGATAGGCCATAGGAGAAGCTCCAAGTCTTTCTTTTCTGTTTGTCTTGCAGTGTGTGTACTCCCAAACATGGGGGAGGTAGAAGTTTTCATGAAACTGGCTTAAGAAACACCCGGGACAGACTGAAGTCACCTCTACATAAAAGCTGCTTTGGATGGCTCAATTATTTCAATGTGATGGATGGAAGGGAGAGAGTGTTCCAGAGCCTGGGACACTAAGTCAAGTCTCCTTTAGCCATTAAATCAACACATTTTCCACGGTGTTCCCTCTTATTGCTTCTTTTTTTCCCTCGTTCTTTGGCATGCTGACCCTTCCCACCCCTATTTCTCTAATTTTCCTTTTAGTAATGATGAAAAAGTACAGTACCCAGCAAACCAAAGGGCAGTGGCCATTCTTGATGAGCCTCTAGTCACTCAGCCCCCACATCATACTGAGTCTTGAAGCCAATGTATTCTTCTGAAAGGGATTAACTCCCTGATGGGTGGACCTCTTTTTTTTTTTTTTTTTTCCCAGCAGGTTGGCTTTGCTTACATTTCTTAAGTCCTTATGACTTAACTCATCCTTTACTCTTGGGGCAAAGGACAAACACTGCTTTCTGTTCTTGTCTTCATAGACAAAAACTTCTTCTCTCTTTTATATGAACATGTTTTTCAAGGACATAACTACTCTCTTATGAAAGAGGACTTGTTTGATTCTAGACCCTTGAGCTCTACAAAAGTGGGATTCTAGGCAGAATTTCCCACAAGGCTTGGTTAGTAATCAGCAATTAATAGCAAAGGAAACATTTGGAAGGGAATTCAGAAAACGGTTATAGACAAGTGAGCTTCCAGGGCCTTCAGGAACAAAGCTGTTATCTGATCTATGCCTTAGCATCTCCCCAAACACACAAAGGAAAACAAGCAACAAACGAAAATAACCATGGCAGAAAGGCTGGCCATTTTGGAACCTGTTTATATTGTATTTCTTCATTCATCCCCAACAAGCCCAGGAGATTACATCAGACCTTCTGAACATTCATAGCTTCCTTAGGCCAACTGTAGGTGTCTAGAGTGAAGGAGTCATAGTCTGGAGTGTAGATCAGGGATCTTATAAATGCCTCCTTGTCCTTGGGCTCTGGATAGTAGGAGGCCAGGTTGTGTTTGTACGCATAGTCGAGGACCTAGGAAAAACATGTTTAGGTAAGGAACTAGATCTATAGCCAGGTGCAAAGAATATACCCTGAAGAATCAGACATATAATCTCTTCACCTATAGCACCACTGGAAGGGGAGGATTAAAACTTTTTCCCTAGACAGTACTTGCTTCTTTTCCCAAGGGGTCAGTAGTCCCCCTTTTCCTAAGCTCTAAAGATGAAGGATTTATACCCAGTGCCTGGGCCAGGCTTAAAGAGGCCCAGCCTATCACACCTGCTTCTCACTCCCTGAGGGTTTCTGGCCGTGATAGTCCTCATGCGTGCTTCAGTCTACTGGTTGGGAAGCAGAGTAATGATAACCGTTTTCTAGAGTGATGTGAATATAATTAGCAACAATCACCCCATTAACCCACTCCCATGTAGGCTGAAGTGGATGAACTGGATGGTCATCCTGTGGACAAATCGGCCCCAATGACAAGTGGGTTGGCTGAGTCGGACTGGGGCCCGCATTGTTGGACTTTATAGCTGCCCTGGATGACTCACGGGGACTATGTATTGTTGTGTAGTATACTTTCCAAAATTGTCATTCTTGCAGAAAATTCATATACACTCATGGAAATGGTATCACACACCCACTGCCCAGCTTAGAAGCTTTTGGGGGAAATGCAGGAGCTTCCCTAGCATTGGCTTGAGGGGTGTTTGGGGTGGGGCTCAGGCTGTATGGCAGGAAGGAGTCTGTCACTCTGTCTTTGGGTTGCATGCAGGGACCCTTAGCTCCCCTGAGTCACAGGACAAGGTGGAGCCTTACTACCTGTATTAGAGGGGTACGAGTAGGATGCCCCTTACTTTGACTGCAATTCTCAGTGACACATCTCGGATGGTGCTGAGCGGTGGGTACAGTCTTCCCTGGGACAGGTGCTGCTCAGATACTTCCTGGGCAATTTGCTAGACAGAGAGAGGGGGGGACAGGGGAGAGTTTCTTCCTGCTCAGAACAACAGAACAAATTCATCCCGTTATCCCAAAGCTTGCCCAGGTACTGCAGCCATTGCCACACATAGCCCCAAGGAAGCTTAATGCTTAGGGTTATTCTTTCTATAGTAACCCCGGCTGAAGTTTAAAATAGCACGGGGCTCCTTGAATTCTAAAAGGGAATCGAGAAGACCAAGAAGAATAAACCCATGACTGGCAAATAAAGACTCTGTCCTCCGGTTGCTCACAGCCTGTTATACAGGACTCTCTGGGCCCCTTAATTTTTGGGTCCTAGTCTCCTCCTCCTCTTGTTATTCTAGATGGCCACTCTCTGTTCATGGTCCTATGAGCTTTCCTTTTCAGCCTTGTTTCTGTTCTGATACCAGGGTTGGGGGGGTGAGTGGGTAGAAAAAATAAGGGAGGACAAATCTAGGGGTCACTGGGCTTGATCCACCAACCCTATTAGAAACATCCTAGGGAGAAAAGACAGCGGTACCTCTGCTGTCAAGAGGAAGATTTCATCTGGGATGTGTCGGATCCCACCGGCGATGACGCCCAGTGCCACCCCAGGAAACACGTAGGCGTTGTTACCCTGACCGGGAGTGAATGTCCTGCCATCTTCCAGAGTCACACTCTTGAAAGGACTTCCACTGGCAAAGATCGCTCGGCCCTGGAGGTGGGAAGAAAAGCAGAGTTGGAGCTTGGAGACAGGTTTGGGACAGTCCTCATAGTCTATTCTTATCTCTTAAACGCTGGGTCCATCTTCACCTTCCCCTAACGTCCAGAACTGTAGTGAGAACTTTGTACATATTCTAGGAACAATTTATTTATTTGACTAGGAAGCTAAGCCCTACCTCCCTTCAAGTAGAGATCATGGTGCCTCTCCCCCCAATATCTGGGATGGCCAACCCAAGACAGTTGTCTAGAGAATACAGAGGCCACGGGTTTGGACAAAGCTCCGTTGTATGGGGGAACCTTGAAAAGTGCAGTATCATGGAAAGAGCTTTAGTTTTGGAGTTAGATTTAGGTTTGAGGGGCTAGCTCTATTCTTTATTAGCATGATGATCTTGGGAAGGCTGATTTATCTTTCTAAACCTCAGTTTGCTCACAGTGACGGGGCACTCTTTGTCACCCTTAGAGGGTTGCTGGTAGTAACTGCTACTACTTTCTCTCAGCCGGTGGGAGGAAGGACTCCCCGCTGACCTCGGTGACCCGGTAGCACTTCTCAGCTGTGCACTCAGCCTTGCTGGTGGGGTTGCTCAGGGCAAAGATGATAGGGCGCTCATGGAAGGAAGCCATGTCCCTCAGAATCTGCTCCGTGAAGGCTCCTGCGATGGCAGCAACACCTACGGGGAAAAGGGGGGGGGTAGTGGGGGAATGCCTACTCTGTACAAACATTCCATTTCTCTTCTTGTGGCACTGGCAAGGGAACTAGGTACCCCATGGCAGACTTGGAAATCCCCGGGGTTAGAATCTGCCATAGGAGCTAAGAGAGCAGAAGGGAGAAAGAACCCTTTTGCTTGAGTTGGCTGAGACCTCTTGTTCGTTGCATGGAGACCACTGGTTCATTTTAGGCCTGTGATCTCTAAGGCGTACCTTGAAGGCATTCCTGAACGTTGTTGAGAGCAGAGTGTCCCTCTAGTACAGACACAGGGGCCAGGGTCTCTGTCTTGGGGTGGAAGGAGTGCCCATCTTCATGCTAGAGAGCATGCTCTCCTAGTGTATTATATCACTCTGTGTTAACAAGTCCCAACTCTGGTCCCTCATATCTATAGTCTGTATACAGAAGTCACTCAATAAACATTTATGGCATTGAACCAGGCACAGAAAAGGGAAAACAATTGTACTTCATTGGCTGTTTATGACTCTTCGCTGAGTCTCAGACTCTCCATCTGCAAGTCAAGAGGGTTAGCTGGGCTGGTAGTAGGGCCCCTCCTTCCTCCTACCTATAATTGCCGTGGGCTTCACCAGCCTCACTACCTCCTCCAGGGAGTTGACTTCAGCATGGTCTTGGGCAAACATCTCCTTTTCATGGTTCAGGTGGCTCCTACCCTGTGGGAAAAGGAGGATGGAGCAGCTGGAGTGTTGAGGGCCTACTGTTAGGATTCAACAGTGTTTCTGACTGAGCCTCATGATTTGGTCTGAGCCTTCGGAAGAGTTGAGGCCCAGACCCTTGATCAGATTTCTCAATAGGACCTAAAGTGAATCCTAAGGAAAGGTATGCACGTGTTTCTTTTAAAAAACATTTATTTTAATTGCATGGGTGTTTCTGCCTGCTTGTGAGCATGCTTCATGAGCATGTAGTGACTGCCAAGGCTATACGAGGGCCCTGGCACCTATGAAAGTGAACTTACAAGCAGTTGTTAGCCACCGTGTGTGTGCTGGGAACCAAGTCAGGTCAAATCAAATCAAATCAAATCAAATCAAATCAAATCAAATCAAATCAAATCAAACCTGGGTCCCCTTAAAGAACAAACAAGTCCTCCAAGCCATCTCCTTAGCCACACAGAAGATGGCTCAATAAATCATCCTTTATTTTTATTTTTAGCTGTTGGGGGTTATGGCTTCCTGGGCTAAGATAGAAAGACTCCTGGGATATTTGTTAGCCTCATCGAATCCCTTGGCCACAAGAAATGCAGTCCACAGTTTCATGGCAGGACAGGGGCTTGAGCTCTAGTACCAGAGAGCTAATGTGAACGGACCTAATAGGATCCACTATTCTCCCTGAGAGCATCATGAAGCTGAGTCTAGGACAGGGTGATCATGCCATCTGTGCTTGAGAAGATCCAGATGTATTTCCATCTCTTCAAACAGAAGCCTGGTAGTGACAGGCTGGCCCAAGTTCTGGTAAATGAGTGTGATCTGACTGGTCCAGCTGGCCTCGGGAATGCCAGAGTGATGATGCCAAGCCTACGGTAGCTCCTGGATTATTAGGGTGAATGAAATGATGCTGGAAAATGAGCAAGTAAGAGGAGTCACCAGTGTCTGGTAACCTGCTCAGAAGAGACCGTTCTCTGGAATGATGGGGGATGGCAAGACGCATCCGCAGGCTCAAGTTCCTTCACCGTGGTCTGGCTGTGCAAAATTATGGAAGGGCGAGAACATGTGTCTTCTGGAGGAGACTAACCCAAGGCAGGAACTGGTAACAGAAAAGACTGAAGGGGGTATTCAGGTACCCATACATGCAGACACACACACACACACACACACACACACACACACACACACACCTCAGTACTTTTGGACAACAGCAATTAAAGCTTTTACTTTGGAAATTTCTTTTTGCTTTCCGTTCTAAGCACTCTGCCCTTTGAAGATCTCTCTTTTTTTTTCTCTTTCTCTCTCCCTCCCTCCCTCCTCTGTCTTTTTCCTCCTTTTTTTTTTTTTTTTTTTTTTTTTGATATAGTGGTGTTTCTTTGTGTAACCCTTGCTGTCCTGAAATATGCTCTGTAGACCAGGCTGGCCCCAAACTCAGAGATCTGCCTGTCTCTGCCTCCTAGCCTCCCTGCTGGGATTAGAGGAATGCACCACCATGCCTGGCTGGAGAACTCTTTCAGTTTAGTTGTTGGTGCTCTAGCTGTGCGGAAACCTGTAGCTTTTCAGCCCGGAACAGTACCTTGACAATGAGACCCTTGGAATCCACCATCCAGATTTTCCTTATGGCCTCTGCCTTGGGTACACCTTCCTTCTCCAGCGCCATGACAAGGAGGTGGGCGATGCCCATGGCTGCCTGGGAGTGTGGGGGGGGAAGCATTAGGATGATGTTTAGACTCAGATCACACAGCTGTTCAGCACATACCAGATGTTTTACCAAGCGGAGCCCTTCTTTTTTTTTTTTGGTCCTCCAGCCCCACAATTACTAGGCAGCCTAGTTAAATATGTACTTTGAGAAACTCAAACGCTGAGACTCAAAAAGCCGAGATGATCAGAATACATTCATACTGCTTCCTCTCGTCGGAATCCCAGACCACCCCTCCCTGTGAATACTACGCCACCCATCCTTACTGTTCTTGAAAAAGCGCGTAGAGCCCTTCTGATAGTACTTACCTCACCCGCACCCTGGAAAACAAACACGTGATTGGAGAGCCTGTTCTTGGTGATTCTCAGAGCAGCCAGGATCCCTGCCACAGCTACAGAGGCTGTCCCTGCAACAGAGCGGACCACATCAATCTACAGCTTCTAGCGCTCAATCCCAACATCTAAGCAGAACTCCCAACATCTAGGACCTGTGGGAGAAGACGCTCCTTGACAATTAAAGAAATCCTATCTGCAGGTAAATGAGTTCCGTCTCCTCCCTTCTCCTGTAAACAACTGTTTGAAAATGGTCCCTGGGATTGTTACTTACCTGTGGGAGAGACAGCCAGCTAGCCAGGAGCTGCTACTTCTATTATTACCAAATGAAGTAATAGGGTAGTTGTAATTAATCGATGCCCAAAATGAAGTGTGATCCCCATATGTGGGGGCAGTGGATGGAATGCAGAGAGAATGGGTACAGCTGACATGGGCACAGCCATGCCAGGAACCTCAGTACCTTAGCCCCGTGGGAATGGACAAAGCCTTCCCCTGGTCTGTGTGGGACAACGAACATCTACTGCAGCTTTCTTCTGTCTCATGTTTACAGCTTGAGACTCTGCCCCATAGAGGCCTCCCACTGAGACTAACTAACCCCTTCTCCTGGGCTGTCCATAATAGGCAGGCTGAGTCTTGCTCACTCTGTAATCCTGGTGCCCTCCATCACGGTGAATCTAGCACATCAAATCCCCTGAGTCTCTCTTTGTGTGTCTGTCGTTCCTTCATTGCCTATCATTTCACCATTCACGTTGGCATCCCAGTCAGGTTTCCATGACCAAGTCAGGCAGGACATGGTGCCCATAGAATTATTCATTTAAGGGTTAAAAACATTTAAAGGTGAGACATGGTGGGACCACAAGACACCAAGTGTCTGGTGTCATGACCTGTCCATGTTACCACGGGATAAGGTTGTGCATGGTAACAGTCTGTAAACCATGAGCTGTTACAGCAAACAATATATTGTGCCCTTTCTCTCACAGCCAGAACACACCAGATAACTCACTTACAGAATTTACGCTTCCTGTGGTTTCGAGTTTGTGCTCTGCCTGATTAGAGGCCTTACCTCCCAGGAAAGAAAAACTTCCTTTAGAAATCACAGCAAGCTTCTATTGAGTTGGGGAGACTTCCCTTGCACTAAACTAGGAAGCAAAGAAGACCCCGTTTTTCTGGCTATGAGGACTGATCCTAATAACCAAGAGGAAGACAGCTAGCAGGAAGAACTCAGCTGCTGATGAGGCACCCTCCGGGGATATCTCAATATTTCCGTGCTTGTTAGTAAGTTTCAGTGAACTTGACAACCAAAGATAGGCAGGACTATCCTTCCTTCAGAAATGCAAGGGCCTTCCTTCAGAAATGCAGGGTTAGGCCTCCTTATTGAGTGAAGAACCCTGGCCAGGTAAAGTCCTGTCTGATGACAAGAAAGCATGGAATGGCTGAGGAAGAGCTTTATGAGCAGAGGTGACATCATGACTGGCTACAGAAGCCAACAAGCAGACACACACTTTTTTCTTGGTTATATGGCAATTGGTAATGGAAGGTGTTAGCTAATTCCTCCTTCCTTCTTTTCCCCTTGATCATCTTATGAATTTTTAAAAGTTAATTCTGTGCTTTAATCTTGGGGTAACTGGGTTTTCAATTGTGACTGGATTTGAAGAGCCAGTTAATTTTCCTAGCGATGGTTAGGACTCTCTTGCAGTAACTGTCAAGACGCATCTCTTCTTATTTTGGGGAGAAGGTGAGACAGTTTTCATTTGTTAGAGTTGCTTCTGTCATCTGGGACTACAAACGGAATTATGTGCAAGGACGCTGAGTGAACAAGAGAGTGGACTGTGCCAATTAACACATTACTTTCTGAGCTTACTCTGATTCAAGTGCAAACTACCAACTGGCTTTATGCAGGGATCTGCCAGAAGGGGGCACTAGAGAGCAACTGAAAGGCCACAGAGGGCGAAAAGAACACTATTTCCAGCGTTGCCTCCGTCTTCATAGGGCATTTAACAACATTTGAATTCTGGATAAAAGCAATTTTGCATGGGTTTACCCTGTGAAACATTAATATAATTTTTAAAGCATCATTTGTTTGACAATGGAATTTAAAAGCAGCCATAGTCTTGCTTTTGCTAAGTCAGAGAACCCCACAGACTTGAGCTTTCCCTTCTTCCACTGTGGCAGTCGAATTTCCGTAGTTCACCCATCATTTAGTTCACTACCTCACAGCGTGCCCATCAGCACCAGCCAGTTGCTCCCTCTTCTCTTTTGTTCCTCAGCCGCAGGGGGTGGTAGCAGAGTCTTATTGTTCCTTTTCTGCTTTTCAACGCTCTAATATACACTTAACACTTTTTATGTTGAGTGGTTTCGGTGTAAGCCTCTGTCCAGATCCTGACTGGTACTGAGAGCGCACAATAAAGCTGCAGTCACACTGTCAATGTTAAGCCTCCATGATGCGGTCAAAGGAAGGAGAATTGAAGTTAATGGTCTGCTTTAATTTCAACAGTTAGAAAACAAAAACGAGGTTATCTGTGGCTGGTGACTGAGCAATGAAAAGTGGGAGGCTCCACAATTTTTTTCAATTGAAAGAGTGACTTTTTTTTTTTCCTTTTAGAATATGGTTTCCTCATATAAATCCAGGGCATAAACTGTTTTTGACCTTTGACTTTAAACTTCTACTTTTGGAAATCGATGTGTGGGAAACTCTGAAGTAGGTGCACTGGAACAGTTAGGCCAGTGTTATTTGTAAAACACAGTGACTGGAAATAATCTAAACTAAACATTTAACAAAGAAAAAAATGATTTAGTAAGTTGGCTAGGATAGACACCCAGGAGAATGTTTCCATCTATTAAAAATGACCACCGCAGGGGGCTAGAGATGGCTCAGCAGTGAAGAGCACTGGCTGCTCTCACTGGGGCTGGGGAGATGGCTTACTCTGTAAGGTGCTTTCTTCTCAAGCGTGAGGACCCGAGTTTGGGTCCTCAGCATCTGTGTGCGAGCTGGGCTCGCTAGTGTGTGTCTGTAACCGCAGAATAAAGTCAGGAGGATCCCGGAGGCTCACAGGCGCCCTAGCCAAAATGGCAAACACCATGTTAAGCACAACACTGTGTCTCAAAGAATAAGGTGCAACATGACAAAGGAATGGACTCAGCGTCCACCCCTGGCCTATACCCTTGTGTGAACGGGAGCACACACGTGCACAGACCTCATGCAAACATTTTTATTAAACGTTTCATGAAGATTGCACAGCAACCCAGGAAATGCTGCAAGTAATTAACTAGCATATACGTTTCTAAAGCTGTCTGGATTTTAGGTGTGCTCCATCGATGCTGGGTGGGGTGGCTTCTCCCACTGAGGCATCGGCTCTCTGCCCTCTGGAATCAGTTTTCTGTTCCTTAGAGTGCTTTCTGCTTTCAGGGAGGCAGTTTGCAAATCATGCACCAGTAGATGGTGCCAAAGGTATTTCCTGGTAGATGGTCCCCAGGCTAGGCAATCTTTGACAGCTTTTTTCTCTTTGCCTACCAGATATCTTTAGAGGTTAGCACCTGAGGGTTGGATAACTCAATCTGTTAGCAAAACATAGTGCTGGAGGAGGCTGGTGATTCTGACCTCCACAGAGGATTCTGACCTGGAGGAGAAAGTGGATTGGCCTAGTCAGTGGTCTAGAAGAAAAGCTGGGATCACAGCCTTTCCTGGGGAGCTGGAGGCAGCAGGAGAGGCTTTGCGGGAAAGAATCGTGGGGCGGGTGGTTAAGTGAGGTTGATGGACCAGAACTGTGGCAAAGACACCGGCGGCGGTCAGCAGTGGCTCTGAATGGGGTCAGGACAAAAACAGTGGGGGAGCTCACGGAAGAGCCGCATATGGCAACGAAACAACACAAAGGCAGCTGCCGTCTATTTGTTACTCCTTTGCTGTTGCTGTGTGTTGTGTATTTGTGTATGATGGGGAAATGCATGTGTGGTACATGCACGTGAGCCAGTGGAGGGTGTCAGGTGTCTTCTGTTGCTCTCTACCTTACTGGCAGGGTAGGAAGTTGGCAGTTCACTGTTTTAGCTAGGCTGGCTTGCCAGCAATCTCCCAGGATCTACCTGTGTCTGTTCCCCTGCCGACATCCAATGTTGTGGTTAGAGTCAAGAGCAGCCACACCTGGCTTTTGACATGGGTGTTGGGGATTCGAACTCAGGTCTTCAGATTTGCACAGCACATGGGTCTCTTCCTAAGCACTATCAATCTCAGGGTGTACTTGGCTGTGTGCTACTTTCTTATCAGCCCTTGCTCATTTATATAAAAATCTATGGAGTAGGTAACCGTCTATTGAGGTTTTTAGTTATTCATTTTCTCTTAGGAAAGTGAGGCTTGGGACAGAAGCATCAGGAGAAGCTGAATGGAGTGCCTACCCAGGGACTTCACTGGAACGTATAAAGAAGGATGAAATGTTTTCAAGACGCTAGGAATCTCTTTAGCAGGTCTCCAGACCCCTTGACTCATTCCATACCCTTTACCTCCCCAGCAGAGACCATGGAGGTCCTTTCTACTCCTGATCAACGCCACCTCCCGTCCTGGATCTCATTCTCATGGGCCCATGAGATTTGTTCTCCAGTTCTCACCCTCCTCTGTTTACCCTCAGTTCCTCCCTCTCTGCTGGATCCACCCCATCCACGTATAACCACACTGTAAAGCTTTTATTAGAAAAAGTCCTGCCCTCATAGGCCCAACCCCACTTCTCACTGCCTTTTATCGTCCAACTTTTCAAAGAGCCCAAGGTGACCACCGCCTCCCTTTGTCTTCTCCTCCGTCTCTGTGGAATCCAGTCTGCACAAGTGACTGGTCCAGTTCTTGCTGAGGTCACTTTGCAGCTCCACCTTGCCAGCGTCAGTGGGCAGGTCTCAGATTCCTGTCCTTTACCCTCTCAGTACTGCTAAGAGCAGTACGGCTGCCCAGTATTCCTTGGGAGAACTCTTTGTGAATTTGGCTCCAGGAACTATACACCCACTGGCTGTCTCTTCAGCTACTTCTTCATGGTCACCTTTCTGAGGCCTGCTTTCAAGACCTCCCTCCAGGGGGCAAGCTATCTTAATTCCAGATCAGAACTTAAGAGAGAAAGCAGTAGTTCTTAGACCCTAAATTATAAAACAGGATCTTGCCAAATCAAGCTATGGTCTCCACCATTAACTTCCACTGGTGGGTGGGGTGGGGGCGGATCAGTTCTTGGTCTGTGTGCCTGGAATTCAAAAATGGAGAGGCGGAAAATTGCTTAGATTTTTGGAGGTAACCACCCCAAGAAGTCTGACAGTCTAGGTCTGTGGGAGAACATGGCTTGTGCCCACAAGTGTTGTGAACTGGTTGTTCCCATTTGTGATGAAAGATAAACAAACTCTTATTCATCGGGAATGTTCCATAATTACACTTCCTGCAAACAGAATACTTGAGGCTGTAGGTTTAGGAAATGGCACAAAAGGACAAGCTGAAAACATTCCCTTTAATAGTCATATCTGACTAGGTTGAAGCAGTTTCTCAGCTAAAACAGATTTTGGGAGGAATTGGTGACAGTCTGAACAACTGGTAGCTAGAGGGACAGGGAGAGGTAGGCTGGACCAAGGTCTGGGTATGGTGACTGTGGAGCCCTGGGTCTCTGAGGACTGTTTGGCTTCTATCAAGCCAAGCATGCCTTTGCCAAGATCCACAGCAATCCCCCTTCCCCACAGCAGCCTCTGCCTTCATTCACTCATTTGCACACACTGAGAGCTGACTTGGGGCCACCAAAGGCATTGAATGCAGAAAAAGCGACTTGATCTTTAGGAGCTACCAGCACCACTTCTGAAGAGTCAGATCCCACTTTCTGGATACCCAGCAAGGCCTGCGAGACTACGTCAACAGTGCCCTGTGTCATAATGGACTTTTCTAGCACCCTGGGGCGCTCTAGAGCACTGCATGTTAAACCGTGGGTTGTAACCCCACAGGGAGTCATGCAACTGAAGTGGAGGTGGAGGAGAACATAGCAACCATCAAAATCTTCCGAATGTGCGATAATCAGAAATTAATTCAAAGCCAAGCACACGATAGGTCTGAGACAGTCTGGCACTGTTCGCCTGCCTTGCATCATGGAGCTTCTCTGCAGCCCTGGTTCTGAACATACAACATGCTTACTTTGTACTGCATGTGCCATGCCAGCATGTGACACCAGCTGAGGTTGCCTGGGCTGCCCTGGCTCAGGTTTGAGACTGGGGTATGTCCCAAATCGCAGTGTCTCTGTTGTACCCGCAAAGACATCTGCTCTTATAGAAAAGCATGGTTCAGTTATGGAAAATAACTTAATGGTTTTACGGTGCCATTCTTCAGGACATAAATACTAAGTCGGTACAACTTTGGATTGTATTGTGTTAGAATGTTTGATATTTCAAAATTGCTCTTTGAGTGATTGGCTTGACTTTTGTAAATCATTGCTCAGTGAATTTGGAAGCGAGACAGAATTTCCAGCAATTTCTGAAACAGCACTAGCTGCACTTTTGTTATTTTGTACTACATATTTTTATGAAGTGCTATTCTCAGCACTGGCAATTTTAATATTAAAATAGGCCAACTCTGAAGAATGTTGGAAATGGCTTATATCCTGAAGTATCAAATATTCAGTCATGATTTAACTTTAATTATATATTTGACTTTAAAATTAATTAAGTGTACCCATCTCATTAGCACAAAAACTTGCTTTCACCTTTAATATGAGGTAAAAATTTATATGCACACCAAAGAATTGTTTTGAAATACAATTCTTGGTTTGATAGCAGCAAATGTTTGATTGGAATATCCATTTTATATACTTTTGATATAGAATAAAATTTCCTGCAAAAAAAAGTTTATCCAAGTTTCCTGTTCCTCTGCGGTGTTGTGGGTGGGAAAACATTAAAAATCCCACTCCCTTAACGGTTCCAAGGGCCAGAGTGGGCTGTCCTGCCATGGTCTGGAAAAATCTGGAGGGACGAAATGCCATCTCAACTTCTCCAGGTCTTTTGCTGCCCAGTGGCTGAAAGAGGAGGCTCCTGAGGAGTCTGGCCGAGTCTGGTCCCATGACTAAGAAGCCTCAGAAAACAGGACAGGGTAAAAAGGAAGGCTGTGAGGGAGAGGGGTCGTGAGTTTAAGACTGGCCTGGAACCATGGATCTGTGTGTGGCAGGCAAGGCGGGAAGTGGGTCCCTGATGGCTTTTCATGGCATTGCTGTTTGGTAAGCAGGACAAACAAGATGGACAAGGATCTCTGGAGCTCAGCCGCCCATGTCCCTCTGCCTGTGTGTGTGCGGTGGCATCTGCACCCACAGAGATCATCTTTCAGTGACGTGTTCCCCACTGGTGGCTCTGGGGAGCATTCTTTCTGCAAAGTGGAAGGCCATTACCTCGCCCTGGGTCATGAGAAGAGTGGTGTCACCCGGGTGTCTGTGACATGACCATGGATGTAGTATCATGTGGGAGCCTTTGAGTATCAAACGAAATTAGCCAAGAGCAGGAAGAAGGTTCCAGGCAGAAGAATCAGCATGTGCCAAATTATGGAAGTAGCAGAAACTTCCCAGGCCGGTGAGGTCGGAGATGTAAGGATAGGCACTTGGGAGGAAGGTGGGATGGCTCCCCGGGTAAAACCACTTATATATGCAAGCCTGGTGGCCTGA
Source organism: Meriones unguiculatus (assembly GCF_030254825.1). NCBI lineage: Eukaryota > Metazoa > Chordata > Mammalia > Rodentia > Muridae > Meriones > Meriones unguiculatus. The sequence goes on along the minus strand of NC_083361.1, from coordinate 75,612,930 downwards.
ATTTGATTCCCCAAACCCACAGTTGAAGGGGAGAGCTGACTCCTTCAAGTTGTCCTCTGGCCTCCCCCTGTGCACCCTAGCGCGCACACCATCACTTTCACACACACAGTGCACGCAACACTAACAAATAAAACAAAATTTAAAAGGGACCGGAGAGTATGCAGAAAAGCATAGGAAAGCATGGCTGCCATGTCTCTCTTTTTCCAGGCTCAGTGGCATGCGGTTCTGTGACCCCAAGCAGTAGAAAGCCAGTGAAGGCAGAGAGGTCACTTCAAGTTCAAGGCTAGCCTGGGCTACACAGCTATACTCTGTCTTGAGAACAGACAGAACAAACAAACACACAGAAATTGTGAAGGAGTGACATAGCACATAGGCATCCTGTCAGGTCATCTGCCTTTGAGGATTTAGGAGGACTGGAGGGGAAGGCTGGTAGGGTGGAGTATGTTCTGGGGTTGATGAGCACATTGTTCCTTGTTTCCTAGTCACACTGAGTGGTTAGCTCCAAGTGGAGGACAGGGCCTAAGGTCACTCGGTCAGCAGCATTCTGTACCTGATTTTTTGCATGCAGGTTATCCTTCCCAAGGTCAAAATTAGTCTGTCCCCAGCATGACCGTCCTCAGTGCCCTTCTCCTCCCCTGCTTCTGTCTTCTCCCCCTAGAGCAGAGGTGTTCCCAGCTGAAACAACAAAAGTCACCTGAGCCTCTGCCTATTCCAAAATTCCTGAAGAGCCTGCCAGCGGTGAGTCAGTGAATTGGCAGTCCTGTTCACCAGGAGCCAGCCAGCCCGGCCTGGGCTGAGGATTCCTGTGAGCCAGAGCCACAGATGAGGACAGAGGAGACAAACAGAAGGAAGCCCTTCTGTGCTGTGGCTCCAGAGTTCAACCCTGCGGGCCCCATGGGATCTGTGATTCACACACTGCAAAGAAGGTGCTTAACATCATGCACAGTGGAGCTTGTTGGAAGCTCAGCCTGGGGGCCCCTGAGGACTGCCATTCCATCTTTACCTGTTCCACTGAGAGTACGAGCCAGGGCTTGTGCTGAAAGTGGGAGCATGTCTTTAGTCTCATTTTCATGGAGCCCGCTAGGTTCCAGTCTTTTCAGTATGTGGGTCACAGGCAGATTCCAAGGTCATTCCCACACCTTGCTGGAATGGATTGAACCTGTCTAAGCTTGTGGTAGTGTGGACAGAGGCAGAGAAGGACACTGAGAGTCAGTGTAGGCCTCAGATCCTCAACTAACCCCACTAGGAGCTCAGTCCAGGGCAAGGTTGGAATGATTAGAAGCATTTCTTCATCTGTGGGGAAGCTAGACTGGAGCAGGCAGGACTAGGTTAGGGGCTCTCTGCCGCTGAGACTCTGCATGCATCGGCTGCAACAAGTCTTCCCCTGAAGGGAGATGTGGGTAGGTCTCCATGCCAACCTCTTCACATTTTGATTAGTTATATGGGCTCATCTGCATATTGGGCTGTGGTGATCACCAAAGACTTCCTGTATTCTTGTTCTGTCTACCAGCTCTTCTCATGAGTTCTAAATTCATGGCATCTGTCTTAGTTTCAGAGAAAAAATAGGAAATTTGTTTTCCATATGTGTATGTGTGTGTTTGTGTGTAAACCAGAAAACTATGTAGCTGGCTTTGTCTGAGAGTCTATAGATAGAACTCAAAACAATGAATTTAAACAAAAGAATTGATTTAATTTTTAAAATTGTTCATGTATATGCAATTGTACATATGTGCATACATGTCTACTATCTGAGAATGAGCATGTGTGAGGTGATCAGGAAAGAGAGAGGCTGCCAGTCAGGGACCCGCATACATAGATGTTTTTACAGGAACAGGTACGATGATGAGCATGTCATTTGTATGTGTAGGTATGATTTATCCATTCTAACTACACCTGTGCCAATCACTGTGTTGAGAACTGGAGATCAAGCATAAGTAAGCCATGGTTCCTGACTCTGGAAGCTTATCATTTAGTGAGAGGCAGAGACTGCAGCAGAGGCACTTAGACTTCAGTGGTTTGGATACGATGCTCTTTCCAAGAGCCCACAGGTTGAACTCTTGACCCTTGCTGGTAGATGACTGCACTGAGAGGGGGTCAGATCAGGAGGGTTATGACTCACCAATGAGCCCATTGATGGGCTCAGAATTTTAGGGTGTTGTTAGGAAATGATGAGAATTAGGAAGTGGGGCCTGGTCGGAGAAATCGGTTGTCAGGGGCCGTGCATTTCAAGAATGTATCTGGCCCTGAGGCCCTTTTGCTCTTTTCTCATTACTTTCTGTTGCCCTTGGGAAACTAGTGCTGCCTCACCTCCTGCCATGATGCTCAGTGTCACCAAAGGCCTAGGAGCAATGAATGCATCTTGGACTGAAACCATGATGTAAGTCTTGCCTTCCTTAAGCGGTGTTTCCCAGGTATTTGTTACAGTGATGTAAAACTGATCAATGTGAGGTGAACACGATAGCCAATACACTACAGAAACTGGCTTAGAACTGACAAGTGCAAGAATAGATGGAGGAGAGTGCTGGGTAGGTACCCAAATCAGACCACTCCTGGGCGGGCCACCCATTGAACTGAATCATGAAGGATAAAGGAATTCCTCAGGTTAAGGGGATGTGCATGCGGTGGCACACAGCTACACCTCCAGCACTTGGGGAGGAGAGGCAAGAGGAATAGGAGTTTGAGATCAGCCTGGCTACGTAAGACTTTGTTTCAAAAACCCAACAACCAAACTGAAAGGACAATTAGAGGACAAGGAAGAGGTCATTGCACCCCAACCCACGTATTTCAGCAAATGAGTGCAAAGTTTCTCACGAAGGAATGGCCAACGTAGTGAGTCATGTTTCCACCTTAGAGGAACATTCTAGCGTCAGTGTGGGGCAGGTGGAGGTGGATGGGCGGCCCTGCTGTGTTCCTGTGTGTGTTTATGAGGATGTACACAGTTGAGTTTGTCTGTCTTTCTGGCTCTACATCTGGACTCCGTGCACCAGGTGTGCCGCCCCTATGGACTTGTTTTCCACTTGGCAGCCCAGGCCACTCGGAAGATGGCTGTCCTGTTGCTGACTCACGTGTGAGTGGCATGGCAGCAGTCAGCAGGTGCTTCCTCCAAGGCCACAGGCACTTGTTTGCCAATTAGGTTGCCTGTGAGCTGCCTGGCAGACAGGGAGAGAATGCTCTTCCATTTCCAGCCAGTCTTCTTGGATTGTAGCACTGCAGCTGCAGAGTACCTGCAGGCCCAGACCTCAGGGGGCTGGAGAGATAGTATGAGAAGCTGGGCTTTCCTTGCTGGGTCCCCCCTTCTCTGGGCGCCCACTCTTCTGGTCTGAAATCATATGTTTGAACTCAGTTTTCTAAGAGTGAGCTATAACTATGCTAGATCACTTCTTGAAAACTCACAACAAATACAAAAACATTATTTATCATATTTCTGTTACTCTATAATGTGAACCATAATAAAAAGAGGCACTTGGCTTTGTGACATTAGACCTGGAGCAGGATGGTAAGTGGTTATGAATGTGAAATTCAGAGTCCAGATACCTGACACACTTTCAAATGAACACTTACTGGCTCAGTGAGTTACTTATTCTCTTTGTGCCTCAATTTCTTCATCCATAAGACACTTATCTCATAGAATTAGATATGTACAGTTCCTAGGATTCTCAGTTCCTAGTATATGACAAACATTCAGTGATAAACTTTAAACTGAATTTACACTCTCTGTGGTCTGCCCCTACCTGACACAATGGAAACTCGTTATTGTCCTGGGTGTGTGAGGAATTGTCTGCAGGATGTCATCCAGCTTTTGCTCAAGGACAAGACTATTCCATACCAGCTCATTCTTTTCACTTGATACGGACAACCGTGTTAACAAGCCTGTCTCACCAAACTTCCTTTGTTAAGTAACAAGGCATATGAACCCATTAAGGTTTCTCTTGAGCCTTACAAAAATCTAGGAACGGCTCCCAGCACTTCTCGTGGAGAGCTTCTGGGTCAAATAGGAACATCACTGAGAAGCCTCTGTTCTAGCCCAGCTTCAGATACGGGTACTTCCAGAGCAGCACACAACATCCTGAAGGTGTTGTAAGGCTCTAGGAGAGGTGACCAAGTGACATGGAGTGAAAAGACACTTTACATTGACTTTTGAGATGCTCCGTGTCTCTGGTGACCAGTGTCTCTCAAGCTTACAACTGTCAGCAGCACACATCAGCCCAGCTTAGGGAAGGACTCATTAGGACTCTCTGACAGGGATTCACCTTGTGTTTTTAAAGTCTAAGAGCAAGATATGGGTAGGGAACACCGTTTCATGATCATTGGGGCTTTGATCTGACAAGTTACGAAGTAATATTTTCTGTGTATGAGTTATCTCTCTCCCTCCCTTCCTCTCTCTCTCTCTCTCTCTCTCTCTCTCTCTCTCTCTCTCTCTTTCTGTATGCACATGTGTGAGTGGTATAAGCTCATGGTGCTAGTGTCTACAGAGGACGACATTGGGTCTCTGTACCTCGTTGCATTGAGATGGCCTCTCACTAAAACTAGAGCTAGTCTGGAGGCCAGAAAACCCCAATCATCCTCCTGTGACAGCCATGCTGTAGTTACAGGCATGTGCAGTTACATAGGCTTTTATGTGAGTGTAGATTCCAGCTCAGGTCTTCATGGTTGGGCAGTGAGTGCTTTTTACCTACCGAGGCTGTCAGTCTCCCAGCCCTGAGTCTTGCAATTTTTACAATGCTTTTCTGATGTAGTTATTACTGTTGTAGAACAGATAATAAGATTATAGTCAGAGAAGTGATTTTTCCAAGTTCAGGTAGCTAATAATCGACACTGGCATGTAGAACTTCTAACAAATATGAAATCATACAGTTCTTACCTACCTCAGAAGTGGTAATGGTTTCCATTTGGTGCTTAAGCACACCAAAGCTTGGCAAATTGAAGAGATATGTTCAAGGTCACAGAGCTAAGACTCAGCCAAGGAGAAGCTGACTCCAAGTCTAATATTGTTTCTTTAACAGCTCTGGCCGTAGACCAGCTGCGAGATGACATTTCCCTCCTGCTTTTGGCATTTGGGTGAGCCTTGTGAAAAAGCATTATTACCTAGTGACTTTGTGAGGTGAAAACGTACCTTGGATGTCATCATTGAACATGCAGTACTTGTTGCGATATTTGTTGAGCAGACGGAAGGCATTGGCATTGGCAAAGTCTTCAAACTGGATGAGGCAATTTATTCCAAACCTGTAGGTAGGGTGGAGAAAGGGGGAGGAAAGGAGGAAAGAATGTATGATTATTACCTCCTGGACTAGATCCTGCCTGAACTGGATTCAAGGGAGGCTGAGGACAAGAGGTAAAGATAGTCTGTGTACTTCCTTTTATTTTTTTGTCACCTGGCTTGATCAGCATCTCCTAGAAGTAGACCTTTGCCTACTTCATCATGTATGTGAATGGGAGAGTGCAGGGACTAAGGGCTTCACAGCCAACCCAGTCAAACTCACTGTATCTGATGTGGACTATGGGCTCCCTGTGAGCTACCACACAGTTGGTAGGAGTAACAGCAAGGTTGAGGTGGGACCTGCCTTCTTTGCAACCTGTGGCCATCTGAGATCCAAGGACAGAGTTCACTCTAAATGCATTAGTGAGCAGAATTGCTCTGGATCTGGGAGCCTCTGAAGCCTGCTGTCGCCATCTCCAGACCCCGAGGCTTGGAGTTGGTCCACTCCTCTATAGTCATGTGATATGTTCCAACAAGACACGAGCAAGGCTGAGAAAGGGCACCTCCTGAAGCCACTGTTATCTTGGCAAAGATGTTCCCCAAAGCTCCACAGACAGACCAGTTAGTCATCTCATTAAATGTATGGACCACCAGGTCCATCACAAAAATGACAGTCAGGGACTGTGGGATGAGGTTCAGGAATCTGCATTTTCAGCAAGTGCCCTAAGTGGGTGTGATTCCAAAAGCCTAGACAACTAACAAACACAGCCTTGGTGGGTAAAGGCAAAGTCCAGTAAGCTGCTTGATGTAACTTATTTGAAATCTATGCCTATTAGATTTCATGGTCTTGATAAAAATAATATTAGATTTATGCATGCTTTATAACGCATTTTTTTCTGTTTAATATTTATTGCTTTCTGGGAAGCCAAGAGAGATGTTGCTAGCTCATTTGTAAGACTCCTCAACCTAAGCACGTCAATAGATTAGGCTTAATCTATTGTTGACCTTTGGTTTTGGCGTTTGGCAGCTGTGGTCTCCTAGGCCTTCTTAAAGCAGTCATGGTATGAATGAGTTAGTTTATTAATACATGAATCAATGACAGTTCACATCCCATGAGTCAACTTGTGATTTCAGGATTGTTCATTTAAACATAAGTTGTGATGGATACACACTAGACACAGGAGTGCTGGGTGCATAACAGGGAGAGAGGGCCCGTTTTGCCAAAGCGGTGTGGACCATAGCATGAGGCCTACGTAGGTCTACTTTCACACCTGTGGGAAGATTTATTACCTTCTAGAAAGGGTGTTTGGTGGCAACTGGTGAGTCTGCTGGCTATGATGGAGTGGGCAACACTGATCTGACCCAGAAAATACCATTTCAACCTCATCTCTCCAAGCATAGCTCACCCCGTTGGATAGAAATGCCAGTGACTGGGTAAGCCTTTGCTCCTTCTGCATGTTTCCCAGAGTTTTAGTCAGACTTGCTGGTGAGGCATTAGGAGATGGGATCACCCCACAGAGCCCTGAGCAGAGTGCAGCCACTGGGCCATTCAGTGCTAAAGAGGCCTGCGTCTTGTGGGCCTAGGCTGCGTCTCCACACAGAACTGAGTGACCCTGCACATGTTACTTCACCTTCTGTCCTGCCAATGCTTTCCATTTTTTTTTCCAACATGCACAATTCTATCCTCCATGTCAAATTCTGCAGGTTCTTGTAAGGATTACATGATGAGGATGATTTTTTTTTTCAGTGTTACAGAGGTATAACTGATGAATAAAAAAATGTCTGTATTAAAGCATACAACATTTATGATCTGAAATTTGTATACATTGTGAAATAATTGCCATAAGTGGGCTTGCTGAGATATCTATGACCATAATGGTTACTGCTGTGTGTGTGGTCTAAATCCTTAAGGTCTAGTCTCTTAGCAAATTTCAATTATACAATATAGCACTATTGGCTATAGCCAACAGGTGATTTTTAAACTGCAAAGTGCTAAGCCCAAGTGTCATTCTGGCCACAATTTTTATTCACACTTTTGGAGTAAGTACTGCTGATGTGGTTAGAGGCTCTCTGTGCCTCTTAGCCGATCACCCAGGCTTCTTTTCCTTTTATATCAGTTTTCAAGAGGAGACTAGTCACAAATGGTTTAAATGGAGTTGTAGTAGAATCCCCAGTGTGAGAGAGAACACAGCCTTGTAAGGCTGTAGGGAAAGTAGTGGCCCCAGGGGAAAGCTAAATTTCAGCCAGGCCAGGCCAGGGAACAGAGTAATGGAATATAAGAGAATTTTTAATTCACCAATCTAGCTCCAGAGGGCTCTAGAAAAGGAAAGAAGGTGAGGTGTAAGGAATTGGATTGGATGATGGAAAGCATACAGCGCTGGCTTTGGGCTTCAACGTGACCCTCAGAAAACGTAATGATTTCTCCATATGAAGCTCAATGCGATGGCGGTAGAGAGGTCGAAATGTTTCTCTTTGCGTTCCCTTGTATCTTAGGTATTATTACTAACATTCCACATTGCTATCTCTGCATATAATTAAACACAGGTTGCCATATTTTTTTTATAGTTCTTAGAAAGAGTTTCGTAACTTCTTTCAATAATGCGATCCATGTGTGGTGGTTTGAATAACAGTGGCTCCCACAGGCCCATAGGGAGTGGCAATATTAGGAGGTTGTGGTCTTGTTGGAGTGGGTGTGGCCTTGTTGGAGGAAGTGTGTCACTATGGGGTTAGGCTTTGAGGTCTTATATGCTCAAGCTACACCCGGTGTGTGTCACAGTCTCCTTCTGCTGCCTTTGGATGACGATGCAGAACTCTCTGCTCCTTCTCCAGCACCATGTCTGCGTCTACTCTGCCATGTTTCCTGATATGATGATAATGCACTAAACCCCTGAAACTGTAGGCTAATCCCAATGAAATATTTCCCTTTATTTAAGAGTTTCCATAGTCATGGTATCTCTTCAAAGCAATAGGAAGCCTAACAAGACACCATGGTTTACTCTTCTGTTAATGAGCAGCACTATGCAGTACCCAGCACATTGTAGGTTCCTGGGTAATATGTTAGCCCTTTCTATCTGTAGATTCTGCACTTACGGACTCAACCAATCCTACACTGAAAATGTTTTAAAAGATAGACTATGTACAGGTTCCTTTCTTGTCATTAGTTATTAAAGAAGAGTATAAAGTGACAATGACTTATGCAGCATTTACAATGTATAAGCTATGATAAATAATATACAAATGATACTTCTATAGACAGTGTATGTAGATTATATTACATAAGGGATTTGGCCATTCACCATTTCGGTATCCATAGGAGTTTCAGAATAAATATCCCTTGGGTACTGAAGGAAAATTGCCCCATGATTAGAAATAATAAATAAAACTGCCCACTCATAAATATAATGTCATGCCTGTCAAGCTAAAATATACTGTGAATATTTTTTGTTCAGGTTATGAACTGAAAGTATTTGGACTGAGAGTAAGGAACAGAATGTCTTGACATTTTACTATACATAAGAATTTCAGTGCTGTTTCACAGCTAGCCCGGGGCTGAAATTCTGAATAACTTAGACAACAAAACAAGGGATATGTGTAGATCCTTCCATCACATATTAACATATACTAATTCACTTGACCTTGAAGCAACACGGCCACCCATTTCCTAAGGCAACAAGAAGGCAAAAGTTATAAGTATCTTTATTCAGTGTATTACTATTTCCCATTTCATTTAATTTTACATAAGAATTTCCCCTTGGTCCAATGGAATCTAGAACAAAACTTCAACAATTTGGGCTAATCTAATTCTGACTTGGAATTGCATGAAAAGCCACTCGGACCCAATAGGCTGACAGTTCCTAGTACTTCAGAACTCTCACAAGCCGACCCTTCTTTGGACATGCATCCCAAAGGAAGTGTCCAGGTCCAGGAAGCCCCAGTTCTGGGGTTTATGCACCGCCCCTTCCAGTCTCTGAGGAAAGCTCTTCTCTCCTACCCACCCTCTCTTCTACTCTTGCATGTATCTGCTCTTTCTCTCCACAGTGACCTGGGAGTCTTGAACTATGTTATCCTAATCCCTCAGCCTCCCCTGTATGGCTCTTTCAAACCAACCCAGTGTGAGTCAGGAACCATCCATCTATCCACCCACCCATCCAGTATTCTTCTTCCTCTTGAGACTTACTGAAAACCTGTGATCTCTAGGCCCTTTTCTTTTTCCTTTCGCTTTTCCACGAGACTCCCTATGCATCACCCAACATTTGGCTGTGAGTCTCAGCATCTGTTTTGAGGTGTTGCTGGGTAGAGCCTCTCAGAGGACAGCTCTAATAGGCTCTTGTCTACAGGCTTAGCCTAGTATTATTTTTAGTGTCAGGGGTTGGCCCTCTCCAATAGGTTGATCCAGGCATTGTTTGGGAATTCCCTCAGTCTCTACTCTATCTTTACCCCTGTACATCTTGTAGGCAGGGTAAATTTGGGTCAAAGTTTTTGTGGGTGGGTTGGGGTTCGCCTCCCTCTACTAGGAGACTTGTCTAGTTAGAGGGTATCCTCTTCAGTCTCTATGGCCTCTGCTACTAGGAGTCTCTGCTTGAGTTCCTCTCATATCCTCACAGGAGCCTATCCTGACTTAGGTTTCCAGCTTGTCACAGAGATACCCCTGCCTTCTGTTTCTCTTTTCTCTACAGGCCTTCTGTCCTCTCACCCCTGCCCTCCTCAGGTCTGATCTCCAACCCTCATATTTCTCTTCACTCCCTCTCCTACCTCATTCCTTCTCTTTGACCACTACTTCTGTCTATTCTATTTCTGCTCCTGAGTGAAATTCATGCATCTTCTCTTGGGCCCTCCTTGTTACTCTCTGGGTCTGTGCCTTGTAGAATGTTTATCCTGTACTGTATGTCTAATATCCGCTTATGAGTGAGCATATACCATGAGTGTCTTTCTGCTTCTGGGTTACCTCATGCAGGATGATCTTTTCTAGTTCCATCCATTTTCTTGAAAATATCATGATTTCTTCATTTTTAGTAGCTGAGTACTATTCCATTGTGTAAATGTGCCACAGTTTCTTTATCTATTCTTTGGTTGAGGGACATCTAGGTTGTTTCCACTTTCTGGCTATTATGAATAAAGCTTCTATGAACATAGTTGAGCAAGCGTCCTTGTTGTATGGTGGAGTGTCTTTTGGGTATATACCCAGGAGTGGTAGAGCTGGGTCTTAAGGAAGAGCTATTCCCAATTTTATCAGAAAGCACCAGATTGATTACCAAAGTGGTTGTACAAGTTTGCACTCTCACCAGAAATGGAGGCATATTCCATTGCCAGGATGTGGCATCATTTGAGATTTTGGTCTTAGCCTTTCTGACTGATGTGAGATAGAATCTCAGAGTCATTTGATTTGCATATCCCTGATGACTAAGGACGTTGTGCATTTCTTTAAGTCGGCCATTTGAGATTCCTCTGTTGAAAATTTTTTGTTTAGTTCTTTGCCCTATTTTTTCATTGGGTTATTTTGTTTACTGGTGTTTGATTTCTTGAATTCATTATATATTTTGGATATCAGCCCTTTGTCAGATGTAGGATTGGTGAAGATCTTTTCCCAGTCTGTAGATTATTGTTTCATTCTACTGACATTGTCCTTTGCCTTTACAGAAGCTTTTCAGTTTCAAGAGGTCCCATTTATTAAGGACCTGGAGATGACAAGAAGACTAACAGAGCCAACTAACCAGGGCCCGGAGGGGCTTGCTGAGGCTGAAGCATCAATCAAGGACCATGTAGGACTGGATCTAGAACTCCCTACAAAATGTAGCCGGTGGGCAGCTTAGGCTTCATGAAGGTCCTCAAGTAAAGAAAGTAGGGGACTGCATCTGACAGGAACTTTCCTGCCAGGCTTTTGATCGATTCCCCCTTGCTAGGCCACAGGGGAAGAGGACACCCTCAGTCCTCTTGAGGAGCTGGGGTGATGAGAAGGGTGGCTCCCTCTTTCTGAGAAATAAAGGAGGGGGAAGGGAGAGAGGGTGGGACTGGGAGGCAAGGTGGGATGGGGCTACAAGCAGGATGTAAAATGAATAAAAAAATAAATAATTTAAAAAAAAAGAAAAGAAAAAGAAAACCTGTGATGAGCCAGTGCGGTCATCCAGTGTTTTTGGGAAGAGTAGATACATGGAAAGAATTGGTGGGATTTTGGTGTTGGGAACTTCTCTCCCAACTTGTTAAATGAGTTACAATCTAATTAAGAACAAAACCATGAATTCAACACGAACATCTAAACAGAGCAAGTGGAAAAACTTGGCTCTTAATTCATCCACGTATAGTCTTTTATGTATAGGCTTCTACTGAAACATAAACTTAAGTGTTAATCATCTATTAAATACTTATAAAACACCAAGAGCAACGGTAGCAGAATAGTTGACCTTTGGAGGTTACCAGGAGCCCGGCAACACACCACGCTTTGAGGCCCACTTTCGATCTTCACACTGCCACGCACACACTGCTTCCGGAGGACTCCTGAGTGGCTCTAATCAGGCCACCAGACTTCAGTTTTATTTCAAAAGTCACCCAGATTTGTAAAAGATAAAACTCAATAGGAAGTGGAGCCTGACTTCCTCCTCAGTTGGAATAATGCACAAGGCAGAAAACACTCAACAGGGAACCAGAAAAATAGTTTTCTTCCATTGTCTCTGACCAACACTTGAGTCTTGCCTGAGGCTCCTTTCTTTCTTTTATTCAGTTCTCTTATCTGATGCCATTAGAAGTGGAACACAGGTTGCTTAATGCTTGTACTTGACATTAATACACTTTTCTCAGACATTCCTTTAAGACTAAGACGTGGTTGGGAAGGCAGGGGATGGGTCCTTCATAGATTCTAGTAAGAGTTGCAAGGAAATCTGGAGAAGCAGTCTTAGGGTCCTCTCCGTACTTACACAGGCAGACCAGCAGGTGGCTATCATTCGGGAGCAGCCCCAGGACGCCTCCGTCTCCTCCCCTGTGGACCTGGCTCAGCGCCCCTTACTCTGGGCTTTTTGCCAGTCTTAGTGCGGTCTGTGTCCTGCTGTCCTTTAGTCTTGCCTTACCAGAAGACGCCCTGACCCGAGAGGCTCCTGCTTATCTGCTTCCGTTTGCACCTTTGAACCCTTCACCCTGCTGCCCTGGCAGCCCAGAAGAACACCCGATGCTCCTCCAGCACAGAAGTCCTGCCATGGAGGAAGTGGTCCTCCAAGGCCTTTGAACTGCCACTGACAGTCCTTCCATTTCAAGGCTAGGCTCACTTACAGGCTCAGGACGATGGGTGGGTGTCTGATTTCTCCGCAAATGGCTGAAAATGGTGACTGGTGTCTGCGTCACAGGTCAAGGAGACCTAGGTCAGGGCCAACAGAGCTGAGCACCTATCAATCACTTGGGGCCACGCCTCTTTGGCACAAGGGGATCTGAGGCGCTTCCAGTCACCGAGGCCCAGAGAGCAGTGTTGGTGAGAGCAGAACATTCCAGAGGCTGCACCCCATTCTGTTCCAGAGACCAGGGCCTGCCATTCTTTCAAACACCCCGTCTGACCCGGTTTCAGGCCTGAATAAATATGAGAGCTGGAAGAAACAGGTGAGCCCGCTCAGCCTGCATCTGAATCCAATGACTAAAAGCTACAACTCATATTCCCAAGGGAGTCTGCTCTGTTTTTTTCCCTATGAAAACCACACGCAGGTCTCCGTTGGCCTAGCGCCCAGTGAAACTATCAGTCATCACCCCATGGAAAATTATTTCATTTCATTTCTTTTTTTTTCTCTCCCAGAAACTAGAAATGGCAGAATCATGAAACTCTAGGTGTTTTTTTTTTCCACATTCCATTAAACTCTATGCCCTTGAAATGCTCTCAGAGAAATTTCCCTAGTAAAATAAGTTTGGATAACTCTTTATATTACATGTACCAGACTCAGTATATACGAAAGTCTTTGGAGAGTTATACGTGAAGAAAAGTGTTTAACCCAGCAGTTTTGAAACATTTGATCACAGAGTTCACCTTGATTCAGCCCTCTCCATCCCACCTGAGGCTGAGCGCACTTTGAGGGGCGTGATTTCAGCACACACGTCTTAGTGCATTTGGGGCTGTGGGTTCAGGGTAAAGCCCTCTCTCTGGAATTACCACACTGCTGTCACTGGCCAGGGTCCTACAATGTCTGCTCTTGCCGCCGTTAGGTGAGCCCCCCTCCGGCACCCATTCTCCACATCTTTCTGAACACGGGCCACTTAGCTCCATGTAACGACAATGATTTAAGGAAAAGGTTTAATGAATTTGGTGGATGTGTGGAAGGAGTGATTTAGGTGTCTTCACCAAGTTCTCAATAAAATAAAATTAGAATTAAAAAAAAAATTCTCTTAGCGGGTATGTGTCTTAGCACACCTGTAACCCCAACATGCAGGGAGGCAGATCTCTGTGAGTTCATGGCCAGCCTGGTCTACAAAGTGAGTTCCAGGACAGCCATGGCTACACGGAGAAATCCTATCTCGAAAAGGAAACAAACCAGAACAAAGCCTCCCTCCTAAGAGGCTTTCCTTTGCCTCTGGGTGTCAGGCAATGTCACTGGTGTGCTCACCTTGTCCTTAGCTGATTGCTCAGCAGCCACTCGTGTCTCCAGATACTCTGGGCACATGATGCTGCTTCCAAAGCACTGTGGACCCTTGTACATGCTTTGCTTCAGCTGACGATTCTACCTAGGTTTCCTTATGTCTAGGCCAACTCCTATTCAAAGTGTAGGGCCTGCCTCTGATGCCACCTCCTTTCACCATTTCTCTGACCCATCTCTTAAGATAGCGTGAATTCTTTGCTCTTGAGGGATCACATGATATACTGGTCCTGTCTCTAATAACATATGTCACAATGAATGGCATTTGCTAAAATTCTGTTTAATTCAATTAAAATACTCTGTGGGGCAGGATATCCTCTATGCCTGGAACTATACGCTAAGTATGATATAAAAATTCACTTCAGGGCTTGTGAAATGGCTCAGTGGGTAAAGTGGTTCGATTCTGAGGTTAGTCTTTTAAACCCACTCAGTGGAAGGAGAGAGATGACTTCTACAAATTGCCCTCTGACCTCCCACATGCCTCCCCCAAATAAATAAAATGTAATACAAATTTAAACATTTCAGTTTCACAAACTAGTTTTAATATCTGCTACGGGGAATGGAACTTGCCAGGAAGCAAAGCTCTTACATTTGAAAGGGGGCACAAGAAAAACAGAAAAGTACCTTACACTGTGGCAAGAATGATAACAAAGGTTTGTGCAGACCTGTGGGAAAACTTAAGGAAGGCAGGCGGTTCTGCTTTTGGGGTGATGCGGTAAAGACATCATAAGGCATGGACTCAGAATTGGGGCTTAGAGGAAGAACAAAGGTTCCCAGACAGACGGAGAGGGTATGGATGGTGAGGTGGAAGGAAGCAGAAGATCGTCCTGAATTTATAGAAAATGCATAGAGCTTGATCTTGGGAAAGGGAATAAGAAAGGGAGGAGTTTGGGGGAGATGAGGCTGGGTAGAATTCAGGCTCACCCCTTAAAGTGAATTTGCAAAGAGCCAAACATTCTTCAGGAGAGTAGGGACCCACAGAAGGTGTTCTGGCTGGCTTTGTGTCAACTTGTCACAAATTGGAGTCATTGGGAGAGGAGGAAGGAGCCTCAGCTGAGACAATGCCTTTATGAGATCTGTCTGTAGGCAAGCCTGAGAGGCATTATCCTAATTAGTGATTGATATGTGAGGATGCAGCCCATTGTGGGTGGCGCCATCCTTGGGATGGTGGCCCAAGGTTCTATAAGAAACCAGGCTGAGTAAGCTATGGAGAAGAAGCCTGTTAGCAGGATTAACCCATGGTCTCTGCATCAGTTCCTGTCTCCTGGTTCCTGCCCTGTTTGAGCCCCTGTCCTGACTTCCTTTATGACTAACAGTGAGTGATGTGGAACCATAAACCAAATAAACCCTGTGTCTCCAAGTTGCTTTGGTCATGGTGTTTTGTTACTGCGTTGGCAGCGGAAGCACGGGCAGGAAGCTGGCGTGTGTTTCAGGAAGTTCATTTTGGCAGCAGAGTGGATGATGGATGAATAGCTGAGGGGGTACCCTGGAGACAAGTTTTTCTGCACAGTGGCAGATGGTGAAGAACCGGTGAATGACAATGGGGTTATCGAGGGGGAAAAGGGAATCGAGGAAAAGATGTTTAGGAAGTAAAAAGAATAAATCAGAAGGAAGGCAGATTATGGGGGGACTGGCGACAGCTTTGACATCAAGAGTGCTTCTATGGCTAACTACGTGAATGACCATAGATAAACTATTTGACACAGATTTCAGTCTTCACTGCTAAGACAGGGATGATAACACGTTTTGACAGTCCTATCGTGAATGTTAAATGAGATAACATATATAAAGTATGGATACCCATAGGCACTGATGACAATGGTCTGAATGTAATAACAGGGCAGAAGCAGAAGATGAAGAGGAGTTCTGTAAATGTGTGTGTGTGTGTGTGTGTGTGTGTGTGTGTGTAGGGCGCTGTGGTGTCTTCTCTTTGTGATGAGGGATAAGGAAAGAGAGCTAAATTTACTACTAGATTAGACAGTGGAGCATGTGGCATCTGAATGGAGTTGTCTATGAAGCAGAGAGCTGTGTATGAAGTTCAGGAGGGAGAAACATTCAGTTGGGGGCACTATGAGCAGTTGAAATCATGGTGATGAATGGGTGTCCTATGGAAAGTGCATACCTAGCAGGCAGGGAGGAAAACTTAGGACAAAAATCCCAGGACACACACAAGGATCAGCAAGAGGCACAGGAAGAGTCCAGCAAGGTCAGTGATCAGAGGAACCACAGAGCAGAAGCCTACAGGGTAACTACCTGCTACAGGACCCATGTGACAGGCTGCAGTTAGGAGTATAACATCAAGTAAAACAGGGATCCAGCAGTGTCCATTGAGCGACTGTTTGAAAAACAGTGGTGACCTCTGCAGACTACTATATTCGAAAGAGTGATGAAAGGGAGCCACAATGCATGAGGTTAACGTGGAAGGTGGAAGAGGAGTGTCAGTGATTATGTGTTTTAAGGAATTTGTCCTCGAAGTGGGTGTGGATGGGGCAGCCATCAGGGAATGCTGGTCACTGGAGGTGATTTTGTAGTTACAGTGGCTCCACTCTGTGAGAGCCCAGGCCGGAGGGTGAGGGAGGGTCTCAGAGACCTTCTCTTCCCCAGCTCCCAGGCTGGGGAAGTCCCTTGTGTGCCTGCCTGGAAGCTCAACTGATGGGCTCCTCGAACCGGCAATCTGACCTCACTGAGGGGAAATCCCACTGACCAGCAAGACAGTGTCAGGAAGCAGCAGTTTCCAGCAAACATCTCAGGATGGCGTGGCCACTCCTCAGTCATCATGAGGGGCAAGTCCGGTCCAGACAGAAAACACTTCACAAACAGTTGGATTTCCTCCTGAATTTCCCTGCTTGACTCAGTTCCTAGTCACCAACAACCTCAGAGCAAGGAAGAGGGTGGTGGCTGATGGCTGACCTTTCAGCCCTCAAAGGTCAGTGGTCAATCTTGAGCATTTTTTTTCTCCTTTCTGTAAGTTACAGAAACTCACTCCACAAACTCCATAAATCTCATGTTCTTTTATCTCAACCTCCTGGAGCTTCATAGATAACATATCTCATGTTCCTATAGGCTGTGTGTTCCAGTCTCATGAGGCTGCTGGTGTCCTCCACAAAGCCTCTTTGATTATTCGTGTGTTTCCACTTGAGGCAACTACAATCCATGATACAGTCATATCTTGACATTTCTTAGTGTCAGAAGCTCTCTCACAGAGCTAGGCATGCTCCACCATGAGTTAGGACAGCGGATCTTGATAGAGATGATGGTAAAGGCAAGAAACAAGACTGTATTTGAAGCCTTTCAGCACACAGCATGTGAAGACTGTCTTCAAATGTTACAAGAAGAGCTTAGAGCCAAACAGTGCTCTTTCCACAACCTTTTTTTTTTTTTTTGAACAATGACTGGATTTTATTTGTTTCATTATTTATTATTTTAATTATTGAGATTATGTCCATATTATTTAGATTACATTAACATTTCTTTCACCACACCTTCTCATATGTCTATTTCTCCCAACTCTTCTTCAAATTGTGGCTTCTTTTTTCAATAATTGTTATTACATGTCTATTTTAATGATTGTAATTTCACATCTAAAAGTCAATTACTATCTCTTCAAGAACTCACAAAATTTTCCAGGACTCACCTCAGATTCTACTTTCTTTTTCTTTTTTTTTTTTTTTTAATATCAGAGATCAGACCTCTACTCTTGCCTGATGCGTCTAAAACAAAAAGGGGGAACTGTAGAGAGCTGCGGAATGCTATGCCTTAAAGATGGAGCTGGTTTCTGCCTTCCACCTTCCCGATGGTGAGTGCTCTCTGTCACGAACAATTCCACATTTGGCTAAGGCTGAGGATCTGGCTTGCTTCCATGTATGTGGACCTATCTGCATTGCCCACGTGGCACGCCTGGGTTGGCTACCCAGAGGCTATTTAAGCTGTGGGCTGGCTTTCCCCAGGGTCCGAGGATTGTTCAAGGTTCCACAACCTTTTAAAAGGAAAAAAGAATCCCTAAACCCTCTTTGTGGTCTGAATGCCAGAAGCTTGGGGTAGGGGGAGGGGAGATTTTCTTGTTTGTGTTGCTTTTAAAAACTACCACAAGAAGCTGGGAGCACACGTGCCTTGTCTTTTCCCTTGGGGTTAGGTTGAGCTGGCTGAGGTTTGAGGTTTGTTGAGAGCTGTGGGGAAGGCTCAGCTTTGATGAGTGCTGGGGCAACTGAACACCTGTGGTCAAGAAGGAGGAATCAGGGAGAACTGGATGACTAGCCTGGATGATGATGAAGTAAGAGGATGCTTCATTCACCATTGGAAGCTAGAGTGTCTAGAATGTTAACTGATGTCTGCTCCTTCTCCAGTGCCCTTCTGGAGAGGACAGTTAGCCACTAACCATGCCCTTGAACAAGACAGAGAAAACACGAGTAAGCTAAGTAGAATAGCTTTAATAAGCTCTCCCTCTTGTTTACTTTTTTGTCTATTAAGAAGGTGTCTAGAGAACGTTGGGCTATCTTTCTTTTCATGTGATGGCATAGAAACAGAAAACATCTAATTAAAAAGTGAGTTCTGCAGTTGGACCACCCATGTTCACAGCACAGCTCTGCTGCTGAGTGGAGGTGTGGCTTTGAGCAGTTTCCATAACTTCCCGGGCCTCGGGTCTCTCATCTGATAATCTATACTGCAGCCAGCATTGTTCTGGATGCCTACGCTAGAGCAGTAGATGGAAAAGATGAAGATCTCTCACTGCGACTTAATTTTTGGTGGTATAAGAGAACACAGCTACTTACTTACATATCTATGATAGAGTTTGAAGAACATTGCCCATGGATTATGATTAAGCGCTTAGTCCCCAGGGTGGTACTGCTGGAAAATGACCTTTAGGAGATGGGGTCTTATGTCCTTAGAGAATGGGGCACTTTCCCTCCAAGGTGATTATGAGACATGGCTCATCTTTTTAAAATTTCTTTCTGGTCATGAGACAAGCAGTAGATCTACAACATACTCAGTGCCATGACAGCACCTCTGCCAGAGGCTTAAAGCGGTAGATCTGCCTACTCTTTAACTGGAACCTCCCAAACTATGAACTGAAAGTTATCCTCCTCATGATTATCCCTAGCATTTCATTAGAGTGACAAGGAGCTGACTAAATTGGGGTTGTCGACTGTATTAAATGAGTTAAAGCAAGGGAATTGCTTACTGTCCAAAAGCAGCTAGGGTAGGCCAATAACTAGTTCATCAAGAGGGTGAATAGATATTTGTTTAATAATTAGATTTTTTTAAAAAAAATGAGAAATAATCTCTGGGTGAGAATTGCTATTTAATTTATAATTAAAGGTTTGTTTTTTTTTAAATCACAAAAGAAGAATCTGTACATAAGTAAATAAGCATGACAAAAAGAGTAATCTGGTAACCAAAAATCTCAGGCAGTATCACTATTAACAATTTGGTCTATATGCATCCAGTTAATTCTTTGCTTACGTACTGGTTAATTTTAACTACCAATTACCACAACCTAGAATTACATAAGAAGGAAGCCTCAGATTACTTAGATCCTATTGGACTGTGGGCATGTCTGTAGGGAATTGTCTTGATTGTGACCCAGCTCACTGTTAGTGGGAACATTCCCTAAGCAGGAAGCCCTGGGTTGTATAAGAGTGGAGGAGGCTGGCTGGGCAGTAACTGAGCAAGACCCCATCCATGATTTACTTCTCTCTGCGCTTGACTGTAGGTGTGATGTCTAGTTTCTTGAGTTCCTGCCCAGACTTCCTCTCAATGATGGACTGTGACCTGGAATTTGTAAACCAAACAAACTTTTCGAACCCCCTTGCTTATCCTGCTTTTGGTCAGGATATTTTATTAGGTCAAAAGAAATGAAAGTAGACAAACTTACACCAGAGTTATTAGGGGAGCTTCAAAAACAGATGTCCATGTTTCAACCCAAAGACTCCACAGTTTTTATAAGCACCTTCTGTGATCAGGAACAAAGTCAGATGTGTGTGGGGGCATGTTTCAGCATTTATACACCTGCTTTATTTGGTCCTCTTCTCTATTCTGCAGGAGATAGGGAGTGGGAAAAGAGGGGGTTGGATGCACCCAAGAAAATATAGTCGTTTTCATTTCATGGAAAGAAGAGGGGGGATAAACTTGGTCTAACTCTAGAAACAGCCTGAACACACAGAGAACAAGCTGGAGTCTCCATGAGCCTCTGACTTGCTGTTGAGCTATAGGAGTTGCAGGACTGTAAATGCTCACGAAGTCAGAAGCCTGGGTCACAGAGTCCTCATAGATCCAAGATGGATTATGTGTAGCATTTCATGTGTGCTACATGCATTATTGCCGGCTCAGGACAGACAATGCCACTGTGACAGTTTTCCCTGTTGAACACAGAACCCTGAATAGTTGAAGCTAGAACAAGGGACGAGACCTTTTACCTACCTTCCTCACCATTTCTACCAACAAAAACCCAGTCTAATCCTAAATTCCACAGACTACTTGGGTACAGTTCAGGTAGGTGTGGAGAGTCATGATCTCTTCTCTTCCTTCTGTCTAGGTGGCCGCAAACATTCCCTCGACTTTAATATTTATGGGCTAAAAGTTCAGTTTTTATATTTCCACTGTAGCACTCATTCTTCTTGAACTCCTGACTTAGACAGGAGCCAAAGAAAGCATGAAAGGCCTGGTCATCTGCACACCAGCAGGTACAGGTGAAACATTTTTGAATGCAGTATTTTTGAGAACAGGATCAGGATGTTTTGATTTAGAGTTTTACTATGTAGTCCAGGTCTTAAATTCACGATTCTCTTGACTCACCTTGGTGAGTCCTGGGATTACAGGCATGTGTTTTTATGCCTGTCTGAGAACAGGGATCTTAATATATTTCCAGATTACTTAACAGTCCGGCTTGGTATCTGGACTATAGCAAATGCTAGGTAAAAATGCTCATTTCTTCCTTCCTTCCTTTCTTTTTTTTTAAAAAGATTTATTATTGTTATTATTATTATTAGTTTATTATTTATTTATTTGTGTATTTGAGTGCTCTATTCTCATGTATGCCTGCATGACAGAAGAGGACATCAGATCCCATTATAGATGGTTGGAGCCACCATGTGCTTGCTGGGAATTGAACCCAGAAAGAGCAGCCAGTGCTCTTATCCACCGAGTCACCTCACAGAATAGTTTGCTGTTCTTTTTTCCCCCCACCTTTTGGTTTTTCAAGACAGAGTTTCTTTGTGTAGCCCTGGCTGTCCTGGAATTCTCTGTAAATCCTCCTGCCCCTGCCTCCCAAGTGCTGGGATTAAAGGCGTGGGCCGCCACTGCCTGGCTAATTTCATATAATACATTTCCTTGGATGTAAATGTAATTATGCAATTGTTTTCTTGAGTTTCCAAAGCATCTTCTCTACTTCTGGGTGCCCTATTCTTTGTCCCTCTCAGGATGATGGGCTGTGGTAGTTTATTACACTGGTGGCTTCCAGTGAACTATGCCTGTCATTTATACCCTTGTTACCTCTTCCTTTGGAACTCAGTATGTACCTGTGATTTGGTTTAATTAGTATGATGTGGTGGAAGGTCTCCTGGCCAGTTTCCCAGTTTCAGCTGCTCTTTCTTTCCTTCCTTCCTTCTTTCTTTCTTTCTTTCTTTCTTTCTTTCTTTCTTTCTTTCTTTCTTTCTTTCTTTCTTTCTCTCGACAAGCTTTCATGTAACCCATGCTGGCCTAGAACTTGTTATGCAGCCGAGGATAACCTTAAACTTCTGATCATCCTTCCTCTACCTCCCAAATGTTGGGATTGCAATTGTGTGCTGCCATGCCTGGTTTACATGGCTCTAGGGATTGGACTCAGGGCCACTGAGCATGCTAGGCAAAGCATTTTAACAACCCAGCTACATCCCAGCCCCTGTGGTTTACAGACTTATCTGGATATCCCTTTGCCTTGGTGTGTCTTCCTCAGTGGCCAACCTTCAGCATAGGAACTGAGCCTTATCAGTATTTCCCAGCCAGAATCTACAGACATATCAGTTAGCAGGGGAGGGTAAAAGAGGAAGCTTTTTATTGGCAGGATGTTTGAACCGAGATGAGGACATTGAAGGCAGGAGTCACGCTTTCCCAAGGTTCTTTCTTAAAATACAGTGTGTTTGGTTTCAGGGCTTCTGACTCACTCTTAGGCCAGGCATTCCATCTCTAGGCTAGAACATTCCCAAGAGTACCTGGGGAGACCAGCTCATTTTCCACCTATAGTAGCTACAGAAACATCTGTTCTAGTTTGCTGGAAAGTAAAAACAATGAAGTGTCAACCCATCATCTCTTTTGCTGAAGGACACATTCCTGTTGGCTGATTCACAGCCTCCCCAAAGAGTTCACTCAGGACTGCCTATGTGTCTGTGGAGCTGTGAATTGATTTTGATGATAATTTGAAGAGCCTCTTACATCCTAGTTTATTTAACCTTCTTACATGAGTAGCAAGACTTCTCTTTGGGGAATTGTGACTACTGACTCATAAGCAAGCATTGAGCCCTGGAAACAGCAGGCAAAAAATAGGCTCTTAAAGCAAGCTCACTCCCTTTGCTCAGGTC
Source organism: Meriones unguiculatus (assembly GCF_030254825.1). NCBI lineage: Eukaryota > Metazoa > Chordata > Mammalia > Rodentia > Muridae > Meriones > Meriones unguiculatus. Next base: position 75,590,581 of record NC_083361.1, on the reverse strand, counting down.
ACAAGCATTACAGAAACAGCCTACATGTGTGGTTGCCAGACTGGGTTCACCTCACAGTGCTGTAAGGTTCTTTGCGAGTCAAGACAGTGACCTTGTCGTCTCAGGGCTCCAGCTTCTTCTTCCGATAAAATGGGCATGACGATAGTACCCATCCTGCCAGCTACATAGCATTCTTAAGAGGTCAAAATAGAGGAATGGAGTGGGAAGACTCACTCAAAAGCATGTGATGCTTAAGCCCATTCATAGTATCACCACCAGAACACCGAGCAACACATCCTAGAGTTCTTTCCATGACAGAGAACTCATATCCAGAGTTCAGTGTATTGTGGCCCTTCCTTTGTGCCTACAATGGCCGTTGTTGGCATTGTACCCATTGATTCTCCTTTGGACGTACAGAAACATGTCCAGTTCTCTTCTGGAAGAATAGTTTTCAGATGTCTAGAAGTAGTCCTGCTCTCTGACATATTGAGAGGAGTCTCTGAGCCTTCTCATGGCCAAATCAAATATTTCCTTCCTTGCACTGTCATGGCTGTTGTTCTCTAAAGGAACCTTAAGTAATTAGTGGCCCTCAGCATATTTTATCTGGACTTGAAGGTGGGAGAAGAATGAAGTGGCACTCACCTCCGCTGTTCTAGAAGTGCTTCTGTTAATGCACCAGTTTGTGACTTGGCTTCTTTGTTGACCACATCCCATTGGTGCATTTCCTCTGTAATCTCTGCTGTAAACATGTGGTGTTCAGAGCATCACTTCCCTTCACCCAGTTTGTTCTACCTGGTACCCAATGCAATGATTGTCAAAGCTCACGAGGTCTTGTGGTCTACTGATCCTATAACTTTCCTCATCCTTCACCTATTTCCTGCTTCTCCGTGTCCTTATTTTCCTTCTTCCTCAACCTGGACTTTTGGGACACCATTGTGATTATTCCCTTGAATACATTCTCAGCTTTCCTCTTGCCTGAAAAAAATAAATCCCAAGCCTGATGCATCTATCTCATCAGCTCTTTTCACCTGCCCTATTCTGCCTCTACTCTCTTACAGTAGTGTGTTGTGTTTTAAGGCCTAAGCTTCTCCAGGTATGCATTAATCCCTGATTCTTTAGGTTACTAAAACTTCTGCTCCCACACTCTGCCCCATTATTAATTTTCTCTTTTCTGCACCATCCTTCCCATCCATCTCATAGATAATTTTAATTGCTTTTCAAGGGAGAACAAAATATGTTTTTTTTTTTTTTTTTTTTTTTTTTTTTTTGCCCATACGTCCACTGAACTGCAGAAGCTCTGGCTTGGCCAATGTGTCGAGGGCATTACTGGAACTCCCTCCTGTCACCAGCAGGTGTGGGCGGCCATGTTGGCTGGCAGAATGAGTAAGAGTGAAGTGGGGAGATGCCAGCATCATGCTGTTCAGTGAAAGCATGAGGCCTCATAAGTCTAGAAGCCTTGGATGTGGGAAGTCTGCTTCCCTGGTCTATTAATATTCCCCTAACCCGACCTAATGGGACTGAGAATGTGAAGACAACTATGGTGAGCTGCTTCTCAAAGCCATTTCGTCAAGGGGGTAACATCTTTTCATCACAAAAGCAGTGTCGGTATTCATGTAAACTACTCTGAGCAGCTCAGACAAAAAGGGTTTCCTTCCCGGAACAACAGATACTTAGCTACCTCCATATCACAGTGCCTTCCTGAGGGTTTTCCTGGAGAGGAGCCCACATGGCTTCCACACTTTCAAGTGCATGAGTTAAGTTGAACATTTCAGACCATGCCCAAAGCACAACATTTATAGCATCTTTTACAATTCTTCCAAAGCCAGGGTTGACTTGGCCATGGCACTTCTTAGTTGCTCTCTCCAAGAGGGACAGCATGGTCCACTTACTTATCTGTCACAGCCTGCATGAATTCATCCAGGAGGTCATCATACTCCTTCCCACGGACACGCTGGTGTTTCAGGCCGATGTACAGGGGATCTCTGAGAAGTTCCTGGAATAAAGAACATCCACTTACTAAACCAGCCCCGCACTTCCTGCTTTATTATTGTTTTCTGTAAAGCGAGTGTCCAGTGTTAATACAAAGGACTGGAGGTCAGAGGAGAGAAGAAAGCAGGAAGCTGCCTTGCCTCCCTACCTCTACCTTGGGGTAATACCTGGAAGAGTCTGGATGTTAAGTCCCTGTCCTGAGGGTGATTCCCACGTAATCCCATCTTTAGGAATGACAACGCTTTGAGGTAGATAAGCCTCCAGCAGATAGAGTCTTTCAAGCCCTGGTTATAGGCTCTCAGCTTATTTCAGGATTTCTCAATAGTGTCACTATTGACATATTGGCTTGAATTGAGAGCTGACCTGCACATTATAGTATATTTATCAGCAACTCCAAATCCATCAGAATCCAGCAACACCTCCAGGTGTGACCATAAAAAATGTCTTCAGACATTGCTTGCTCCAGGTATTCCTGAAAATAGAAATGCTCCTGGTTGAGAATCCCTGAAGCTGACTATAGGTAGCATCTGCCCTGGTGAAGAGGGTCTCATACAAAGCTCTCGCCCCCAATAGAACTTACAAAGCATCAATTCATATTGATTTAAGTAAAATATTACCTTCCATGTACCTCACACATTGCTAGGTCTTGGGAATATGAAGGTAGAATTATACAACTAGAAAAAACCATGCTGGCCTTAACTGCTGGCCTCTTGCGTTATAACACTTTCTGTCACACTACCCACACGCATATTGGGTTGTGCTTGCATTGGTCTGCCTAGCTTCTCCTACTGGGTCTTCTTCATTTCCCTGGGTCAGTAGACTACTTCATGCATAACACATTTATTTGTTAATTTTTTTCATTTTACTATCCATAGAAGCTTCATCATATAAGAGCAGAAAAAAAAACCCTCTTGAAATTGTCTGTTAAATTGGCAAATCTAGACAAATATCAAGACATGTGGTGTGAAAGAAAGCCAACCACCAAAGACTACATGCCGCCTGATTTCTTCTACATAGCATTCTTGAAATGACAAAACTATAGAGATAGAGAATGATCATCAGAAGTTAGGCAGAGGAAGAGAGTGTGTGAATATGGCTATAAGAGGGTAGCATGAGATATCTCTATATGAAACTTTCCCATAGATTGGCTGCCTCAGTGGTGCAGGAATCTACAGAAGACATACAATTGAAAGTAAATAAACATACATGTACATGCATACATATGAATATATATAAAACTGGTGAAATGTGAATAAGATCCATCGATTGTCGAGGTCAGTTTCCTGCTAGTGTATAAGCTGCTACCACTGAAGAAAACTGGGTAGTCGGCACAGGGGCATGTGGTGATTTGAAAGAGAAATGTCCCGTACAGAATCATGTATTTGAACACTTGTTTCCAGTTGGTGGTGACTTTGGGGGTTGTGGAACCTTTAGAAGGTGAAATCTTGCTGGAGGAAGCACATCACTGGGGTTGGGATTTGAGGGTTTATATTCTTGTTCCTCTTCCCCTTTCTTTTCCCATGTTTCCTGTGTGCAGATAAAATGTGATCAGCCAACCTTCTGTCCCTGCCGCCATACCATGTCACGCCATCCCCATCATTATGGACTGTAGCCTTCTGGAACAAGTTTCTTTTGCTCTTGGTATTTTACCACAGCAACAAAAAGTAATAAAAACACAGATCACGTCGTGTTTTCTCTGAGAACTGCATGGGAATCTAGAATATTTTAAAATAACGCATGTCTGGTTGCATGCGGGTTGATGCCCCAGGTCCCGCCTCTGAGAAAAAGGTATCGGACTGGTCTGATGCTCTTTGGGTGGATGACACCCAAACGAACATCGGTACAAAGTCCCAATTTATTTCTAATATCAGAGATCAGACCTCTACTCTTGCCTGATGCATCTAAAACAAAAAGGGGGAACTGTAGAGAGCTGCAGAATGCTATGCCTTAAAGATGGAGCTGGTTTCCGCCTTCCACCTTCCTGATGGTGAGTGCTCTCTGTCACGAACAATTCCACATTTGGCTAAGGCTGAGGATCTGGCTTGCTTCCATGTGTGTGGACCTATCTGCATTGCCCACGTGGCACGCCTGGGTTGGCTACCCAGAGGCTATTTAAGCTGTGGGCTGGCTTTCCCCAGGGTCAGATGATTGTTCAAGGTTCCTGAATAAACTGCATTGAAAAAAAAAAAAAAAAAGAATAAACTGTGTCAAAATACGTGCAACCCACGTAATAAAAAGTCATGTATTTATTGATCGTTGACATTCCTGAGTGCAGCCCAGAGCATTGCAATGATGAACAAGAATGACTGATCCTTTGAAGGTGCTCACGGTCTCCTGAGGGTGTGGAGGAGTAAACTAACCATCACGGGGAAGGATGGCACTGCCTTGGGACTTAGTGTCCCACGTGAGCACACAGAGTGGGGAAGCAGCTCTGCTTGAACGGTGAGTGTGTTTTGGGGGAAAGGGTCAAGCCTGAAATAATGGTCTGATTCTAGCAGGTTAGCTGCGTCTCCAGGCAGAGTGAGGGCAAAGGAAGGTTGGAGGCTAGAGGCAGAGGGAGGGGAAGGTGTCTGTTTGGGAAACAGAGAATAACTCCCTGCTACAGCCTCTGTTCCTTGCCAGGGGAGTTTAGTAATAGCTGGTAAGGTACAGGAAGTCTGGGCTTTTGGGCTTTGGAATTGGATGGACCTGAGTTTGAATTCACACCCTGTCACTTAAGACTTTGGGCAAGAAATATAACTTTTCTCAGTTTTGTTTTTTCCCTCCCTGTTGAAAAGGAATAATAATGATTCCTGTGACATAATGTGATTTCTCGAGGAAAAGTCCGTTCCTTCTTCGTTTACATCTCCCCAGAGACTGCGCAGTGTCAGCACACAGCAAATCTGTGGAATGTGTTAGCTGATACCAGCTGCCAGGGTGTTACTAATGGCTAAGAAAGATGTCAGAGTTAAAAAAAATAGGTCTTGGAAATTGCTCACTTCAACTTCCTCCCAGTGGATTTCTGAGTCTTATAAAAGTGAAGTGAGCTGTCTTAGGTCACCAAACCCACTGGTTAGAGGGGAAGGGGGAATCATCATTTAGAACAGGATAGAGACTGAGCTTATTCATTCCCAAGCCCTAGTGTGCAAAGGTACACTGGTACCTGAGTAGTATTTGATGGCTAAATCTTTTCCTCTCTGTTAGATAGCTACCAAGTTCCCATCAGAACTGAGTGAATAAGCGATTAGGATTGTAGGCGAAAGAATTTCCCCAAAGAAGGCCAACAGGGACATCTTCCTCTGCAGTGGGAGGTGGAGGGTTGAATTCATCCTCTGGGGCTGTTTGCCTAGCTCTGCCTTCCTAAGGTCTTCCTTAGGGACACAAATGTTATGGAGAACAAATAGTTTATTTATTTTTTTATCCTCTTTGCTGGACATATCACAGATATGTTTGAAAAAATATTTACCTTGAATAGCAACAGGCAAGCTAAGAGGTCACGCAAAGCACCTGTGTGTCCAGGAGGGTATGGCATGGGGTCCACTCCATGGTCGTAATGTAATGCCTTTCCCTTCAGTGTTGTTATGTCTACTGTTAGCTTCAGTAGATTAAGTTAGATTAAGCCCCGGAGAAAGCTGCGAAGATTCTGGGGGTAGCATCCTCAACTCACTTGTGCAGAGAGTGAGCTGTCTAGGTTTTCCACATGGTTAAGACACATTCTAGCCACGGAGACAATGAACTTGTGAAATAGAAGAAACTGCAAATCCCAGCACAGCAGCTGACTGTGTTCATCCCCACCAACCTTCAAAGCCAAGGTTTCTGACCCTGATGTCAGTTTTCACCTGGGTCTGTCTGCAGATGCTGCAATTCTGATCAGCCACATGGGCTCCGGAGGGTCACTTAGCATCTCCCTCAGAAGCTTCTGAGGGAGCTTCAGGATTTGCAGCAGGAGAAGACTCTCAGGGCTCAGGAGGGCAAGCAGAGAGCTGAGGCTCCAAAGGACCTCACTACAGAATGCCAAGTGCACAGGGTTTTGGAACTAATTCTTGGGGAGGCCATTTATGCTACGGGCCTCTTTTCCTATGAAGAAGGAAGTGGTGTGGGATACTGTTTCTGGTCTGCTCTGCTTGGACAAAATGACCATCTTGTGCTTCGTCTCATTCACACACAGCCGTGACTGAGGGGCTCCTCTCTCCTGAGGCCTTGGAACCAAGCCCTGGGGAGGAGGGGCATCCCTCTTCTATGGGATCGCTGCTCTGTTTATTTTTCCAAACGTCCTTGGTGTTGACAGGTAAAGGTGACTCAGGCTCAAGGATGTAGACAGCAGATGTTTTCCTTCAACAGGAAGTTCAGAGGGATGTTCTGACACTGATTAAATTGCTGTTGCCTCAGGAGGTTTTATTTTTATTTATTTATTTATTTAAAACACACACACTGATGGTTTGCTTATTTGGACGTGAAAATACCTCATGACAGCATTATCCTTGCCTTGTGATAGGCAAGGAAGTGTTAAGGCCACACTTTCCTCTCCTGCAGCCCAGAATTTCTTTCAGGAAAAAAACAAAACAAAACAAAACAAAAAAAAAACCCAAAAAACCAAAAAACCAAACCAAAACAAAACAAAAAAAAAACAAAACAACAACAAAAAAAACCCCACACACATTTATTTTATTTTATTTTTTTGGAGAATTATATATATCAGTATTATATTCACATCATTTTAACCCCACAATCTCCCACTTCCAAACCCACATTTCTCTCAACTCTCAGCTTCATGATATCTTCTTTAATTATACATACATGTATGCGTATATACATGTACATATACATACGCACACATGCATGCATGCATACCCGTATGTGCATGTGACAGGCAAACATGTGCACGCGCACGCGCACACACACACACACACATACACACACACACATTCATTTTCTCCAGAGTCCTGGAGTTGTGCTTTTATGTATATGTACTTAGGGCTGACCACTTGGAATTGGATAACCTACCAGAGGGCTTGTTCCTAGAGAATGATTCTCGCTCTTCTGGCAGCCCTTAATTGCCTGCAGCTCTAAGGGTGGGGCCTTGGGAAATTTCCCCGACCCACATCGGCATCTTAACTGGTGTTGTCACTGCGCAAGTATTACAAACGAATGCATTTTTTGACAAAGAAGTGTACTATGGGAAATGACAGAGAAAAATTAATTTGAAAGGGGATAAATCATGTCTCCCTGGTTCACTTGGCACCACTGGATTCTCATGCTTGAAATAAAACACTCAGGGGAGAAGCAGATACTTTGAATAGATGTAATACACGACTCATTAAAATGATTCATTACGTGACAGTGCTGAAACACTGACAACCAGACTATCCCACCCAGGCCTGGCTCATTTATCTCCCTCTTGCCTAGCAGAATGCCTGACACCTACTAAACACTCAATAAACTTTGATTAAATAAGTAAAGAGAGTGTGTTCACAAATAACCTTAACTGAAAAAAAAAAAAAAAAACAAGAGCAAAATTACAGGTGCTATGATTACAGCTAATACATACATCTATATGTGCGTGTGTCATAGACAAATACTGAAAAGGAGCACAAATGTAGTGATGGGGGAGAAATACCATTTCTTTTAAGAATTTGATGAATAATATTTTAAAGTTACAATGGTAATAAAAGTCAAGAGATGATGCTGGCCTGTAAAACAACAGAACGCTGACACGGGTGTGCTATGACAGAGGCTCTTGGCTCTGATTAGAATATGTTTGAGTCTATCAAAATATGTTTGAGCCTACGTTTCTCAAAGGGGAAAAGAAGGCTGTGACGGAGGCTCTCTTCTGTGCTACTATGAAGTTCAAACTAGGTGCAAGGCCCTGGTTAATGATGGCTACTTGTTTTTGGAAATCCTTCCTGATAGGTTTGTTAAAGATTGAGGTCAGCCTTGAGCGTCATTCTCATTGGGGGGTGCTGGACCTTCAGCAAAGGGTCTCTGTGCACCTGCTAGAGGTAACTAGCACCTCTGGGATACAGTAGCTGGAACAGGCTGTCCCTGCTCCAGCGCAGGGCCAGCTTCTAAGGCACAGACAGGGTGAAGGTCTCGGTTAAATCTAACCGTGACACAGCGGGGAGTGCTGGAAGAATGACTGAAGTGAGGTCTGCTGGGCTCATCCACAGAGGCGAGGATACACCCTTGGAGGCTGAGGACAGCTTCTGTAGTTGTTTGGTATAAACTCCAACATCTGGCTGGGGAAAGCGAACTCAGTTTAGGGCAAAACTTGAGGTCTAGCCTTACTGAGCAGCTGTAAGGCTTGTGGCACTGCCCAGTCCCCTGTCTCATGCCAGTCAGGAGGCCCAGCAAGAAGAAGAGATTTTAGAGAGGGCAGCATTGCTCTTAGGGGATCAGGGCTAAAGCAGTGACTCACCTAGCTTATTGGTGGTACCGGGGACAAGGCCTCTGCTTCTTCATCCAGGTCCTTCCCCACTTCTTTGACCCTCCACTGCCTATCTCTTGTCCCCCTGATTTCCTGGCTCTCAGGGAAGGTCTCCCTGAGGCTCCTTCAATTCAGGAAGGAGCATCTACGGGTGGAATCTGAGGAAGCTGCATTTCTTTGCTTCCTCACAATGTTCATTCTTTTTTAGAAACCCTGATTATAGTGCCTAAAGAAGAGGAAATCAGTTTTCCTTAAATAAATCATTGTGGATTGCAAACAGCTGTAACCTTGCTGGCAGCGTGAATCAAGAATATGAACAACAGAGGCCATGGAGACTGCTCAAAGGGTGAAGCGATTCAAAAGCTCGAGGATCCAAGTTGAGTCCCCAGGAAGCACATAAAAAGCAGCTGGGCGTGGCAGGCCACACCTGCAATCCCAGCACTGGGGAAGCACACTGGCAGATCTCTGGAGCTCACTAGCCAGCCCACCCACCAGAGTCACTGAATCCCAGGTCCCCGTATGAGGCTGTCTCAAGCAGCAGAGTGGATGGTGCTGGAGGAGGGCCAGCCTTAACGGTTTTTCTCTGGCCTCCTCATACTGCTGCCCCAATGTGTATGTACACACACCCATCCCGTGAATCTAGACAATTAGCACCAATATTTCTGCCTCTAGGAATTTGTCCTCCAGAAACATTAGAGATGAGAACAATGACTGAACTGCAAAATGGGTACCCGAGCACAGCTGATGTCTGCAAGAAGTCCGGAAACACCTGAGTATACAGCTGTGCAGGCTTGCGTCTGTGAACAACGTGCTGTCACTAACTGTGGCAGAGTGGAGTGATGATTACAGACCCGAGAGGAAACTCGTGACTTACGTCAAACTTCAAAAGGCAGGCTAAAGAACCATAAGGCAATGTAACTCCAAATTTGGTTTTCATAAGGATTTGGAGGGGGGAAAAAGGCTGGAAGGAAAAACATAAGAATGTAATATATAGGTAGAGACGTGTACATACAAATGCATGTATATTAGCACTGATCGTGTGATTGATATTTTACTTTTACTACTTCTGTGGTTTTAATTTTTAAAAGATGAGCACATACTGATCTTAACCCCAAAAATAAATGTTTAGAAGGAACTCCTTTGAAGTATATTTTATAGGCATTTTTGAAAATATAGTGGAGGCTGGGCGTGGTGCCTCACGCTCTTAATGCCAGCGCTTGAGGCAGAGGAAGGCAGATCTCTGTGAGTTCAAGGCCAGCCTGGTCAACAAAGTGAGTTCCAGGACAGCCAGAGCTACACAGAAAAACCCTGTCTCAAAAAGCCCAAAACAAAACAAAACAAAACAAAAAACAAAAAACCCATACAAACAACAACAACAAAAACCCATAATAGAACTCATTATTTATATGAGTCACATATTCCGATTATAACTTACAAAACATGACAACTGGACAGAGGTATATTTTGTTTCCTAGTGAAAAGCAGAACTAAATTGTTTCAAGAGTTTGAACTAAGCTAACAAATTTGAAATGAAAAAGAGAAGGATTTTTTTTTCCGACACTTCCTTTCTGCCAGCCACAGGACCAAGAATTACAGGGAGAAACTATGCCCCATGGTGGTACCCAGAACAGACTAACTCCTGGGTTGGGGCTGAGTGAGCTCTGTCAGTGAGAAAGCCCCTGAATCCTGCAGGAGGAGCAACCCGTGGCTTGGCTCAGTTTCTCTCACTTGATCTGCAGGACACACATCTGCTTGTCTCAGGCATTTCAGCCTGTGGGCTCGCTTTTGAATTTTAGGTCACACACGGAGGCAACATGCGTTCAAAGTGCAGAACACAGAGACCAGTCTTCCCATTGGCTGCTCTCTCAAAGAGGCCTCCCCAACGAGGGCTGCAAACTGCATGGAATCACAGAAGCAATGAGTCCAGGGCATCTTGGGCACAGAGGAGGAAGATGAAAAAGGAAGGGGACTCAGAAGCAGAAGGGGTTGGGAGTGTTGAGCAACCCGGAAAGCCCTCTCCTTCACAACTGCGTGGGAAGAGTGGAGGTCAAGGGGATGCTGGGAAAGAAACAACCCATGTGGATGTAATTATTCCACAAAAGCGCGCCCTCCCCAACCTCATCTTCCTTCTGGCCCAAGAGCTCCTGGCTCTGACAGCCTGTTACCTCATTGTTGGTGCCGACATCTAGCAGGACAGGAAGGCACTGCTGTGGATTCACTCCTCCGCATGCTGTGTACAGGGCCAGCTTGCCCACAGGGATGCCCATGCCGTAGCAGCCCAGGTCCCCCAGGCCCAGTATGCGCTCTCCATCAGTCACCACCACGGCCTGGAAAACACCGCAGGGCGCCTTCAGTCAGGAGTACCACCTCCATGACAAAGTGCTCATTTCAAAGGCCTAGCAGCCAGCCCGATGTCGGCACACCCGCTGACTTTGCTGGGAATAAAGCAGCTTGTCTGGGACAAGGCCAGAGAGAGTCATCAACCGCAGGTGGCTGGTCCTTTCTGGCAAGTGGGCCAGAAACTTGAAGCCAAATGACAGACAGCGTTCCTTGCCTTCCGAAGACTGGGATGGGACCTGCATAAACAGCTGGAGACATCCCGGCTAGTCTTTCTCTCTTTCTCCCTCTTTCTCTCTGAGAAACTGGACAGTCTCAGCCTGCAAATTGGGGCATGAGACAAAAAGCAAGAAATCTAAGGAAAGAAGAAAATGAAAGGCAAGCAACTCCATGCTGCTGCCACAGCTGCAGGATTTTGAGGCCAATTTGCAGAGAACAGAGCTTGCAATGTTTCCCAGAATCACAATTTCTTATGGAGTCAGGTTGTATGCACATAACTTTTTGTCAACAAATCACCAAGGGTCAGTTATGGACTAGACACAGATCTGGTACAAATCTTACCTTTATCACTTGACAGATTCTGATGGAACTCATGGTGATGGCGATATGACTATATGATCATGATGGATGTTCATTTATTCATTCACTTAATAAATATTTATGAAGCACCTCTTTGCTAGTAAGACATATCCTGGGGAAAGGAACTTTAGTTTGCTTACCTATGAAATTAAATGTGTGTGGACCCAAATGAGAGAGGAGGCATGTTTATTAACATGCCTTGTAGCTTCCGGACAGAAGCCTGAATGCAACAGGACATGCAGGGACAGTAGAGATTGAGATATTCTTGTAGGGTGACCTGCCCTTGTAGGTTATGTAGATGGGGGAATACACATACCAGTCACTGGACAGGAAATGGTTGTCAGGGGTCAGGAAGAATGGAGCACCTTTCATATGAAAGAAATTTAAGACGTGTGTAGAACGTGTGTGAGAACCAAGCAGGTGTAAATAATATGAATGGCAGAATTCGAAGTGAGGTAGAAATCAGTGAAGGGTCATAAGCATCAGGCCAAGAGTCATGCCTTGGGGTGACAGTGAAGTTGTTTCTATGTCACTGCAGCAAGCTCCCATTGTCTCTACAAGAGTTAAGTCTATAGGCATCTCATCCATCTATTGAAACCTGGCTTTTGACCAGGATTGAAGACTAGCCCCGAGCTATAGATGTGACCACGTAGTACCAATGGGCATATAAAGGTTTAGTTTGTCTATGCAGGGACAATGCTAGGATAAAGAGATGAAGATTCATGCTCGCCTTGGAAGAGCTTGTGATTCAATACGCAAAGTTGTCTTCCCATTTCTTTACCTCTCCAAGGGTGAAACACACATGGGCTTCTTTTGTCTTTTTGTAGAAAAAGGTGCAAAGATTATAAAAACACTCCTCAACCTCAGGAAGTGAGTTTTGGGGAGTGCAAGAGGCCTATGAAAATCATGCTATTTCTCCTCTCAGATTGCTCTATAGCTTTTGTGTTGAGTGATCATAACCACTGTCTCACACTGCCTCCTTCTCTCATGGTCTGGTTCAGGAATGTCCTAGACTGTTAATTCCACACACAGTGAGCAAGAGGAAGCTTGTAACTTTCCTGGTCTACATATACTTGTCATGTATCAGCCAAGTTCCAGTAACTGGGTTGATGGTTCCATGTTAGTTATCTTGGAAGTCTAGATGCCTTGCCAAGGTGACCTTGGCAAGTGTGGGACTCTTCCTTGTCAGGCCTTGGGTTTTTGGTTTAGAGGTATTTCTGCTGCTCTCTCTCTCTCTCACTGGGATAAAGCAGCTGTGCTCTTGTCAAGTCCCACCTCACCTTAGCACTCAGATACCTGCCTCTGTCCTCCTCCTGGCAGCATTTCCATCTAGAGCCTGTCCTCATGATTCCTTTGGAGCCCCAAACTCTATGTTTCTCTATCATCTGACAAAATCAAAGCTTACTTATTCAGGTTCCCATTCTGTGGATTTTTTTTCCTCTTTTTAGAGGGAAGCTGTTGTATACTTATTTGCTTTGAATTAAAGCATTCCCTCTGGTGGAGAAGGATAAGACTCAGGAATACAACACACAACACACAAGGCTCAGGGATTCCTGAAAGCTTACAGGAAGTTCCTGAAAGTTACAGGAGCCACAAGATCCTTCCCCAAGATTATATAAACTGTGACAATCTCTGGTGAGAAAAGACTCTTTGAGTGGCCAAACTGCCTGCAGGTTGAGCAGGGAGCTCCAGGGTTGCAGTTTTCATGAGTTATCACCATACTGGGCTGGATTTACAGTGATGCAGAGCCTGAGAGTCACCTATGCTCCTGTAAGTAGCCCATGAAACATACTTCCCAATAAACTCACTGGTGCACTAAGCTATACTGAAGTTGGATCATTTCTTTGATCTATTGTTAGTGCCCTATCTGGGGTGAATGTTTATTCATGTCTCCTCAGAAAAGTCATACAACAGTAACAACAACAACAACAACAAAAAATCACAAGGTTAAACACAAGCAGCCAACTACTCTAATGCATTATCCCCACAATTCTAAAACAATGAAGCAGCCATTAGTGCCATCTCCCAGCCTGGGATTGTTACAGGGAATTCCACTGCATGTTCGATTATTCCAATTGAATGCCTCATTGTCTATCGTCAATTTTCAGTTTTACTGTGCAAATGGTTAACTTGGTAAAACAACTCAGACTGCTTGGCCCCTCTTCTTTCTTCTAGTCCCTCCTGCTAACCAGTGTCATGTTCATTGTATCCAAAGCTCATTTTTAATCACGTAATTTCTAGGATCAAAGGCTGTGCTGGCTAGCTTTATTTCAGCTCAGAGTCATTTAGGAAGAGGGGACTCTCAATTGAGAAAATACCACCACAAGATTTGCCTGCAGGCAAGTCAGTAATACATGCTCTTGATTGCTGATTGGTGTGGGACAGCCCATACCATTGTGAGCAGGGCCATCCCTGGGGCTGGTGTTATAAAAAAGCAGGTTGAGCAAGTCATGAGGGAACAAGCCAGTGAGCAGCGATCCACATGCCCTCCATTTCAGTTCCTGTCTCCAGGTTCCTGCCTTGAGTTTCTGTCCTGTCTTCATGTAGTAAACTACAAGCTGTATGATGAAATAAACACTTTCTTCCAGAAATTGCTTTTGGTCGTAGTGTTTTATCACAAACACAGAAACTCCAGCTAAGACAAAGACCTTCACTGGTTTCTAATTGCCCCTATGAAATTTTTATGTTGTTTATCCTATCTTCTGAAAGTTATCATTGCTGTGTCTCTCTATTTAATTGCAGCCTCCGGGTAGTGGTCTCTTCACTCTGAGAAAGGCATCTTTCTCTCAGCCTTTATATTCATTTTTTTTTTTAGAGGATCTTTCTTGCCCTTCTTCAGCTGGACGAATGGACTTTTTCTTTTCTTTTTTTTTTTTAAAGATTTATTTATTTATTTGTTTGTTTGTTTATTCATTACACATACACAGTGTTCTTCTTGTAGGCCAGAAGAGGGCACCAAATCCCATTATAGATGGTTGTGAGCCACCATGTGGTTGCTGGGAATTGAACTCAGAATCTTTGGAAGAGCAGCCAGTTCTCTTAACCACTAAGCTATCCCTCCAGCTAGACTTTTTCTTTTCAGTTCTTTTCTATGAACTGTTAGCACTTGTTACATCTAATGCACATACCCTCTGCCACCTTCCTATGCTCTGCAAACATTTATTAAGAACCTGTTGGGTACCAAGACTTACCCAAAATGCCTCTGTTGGAAACTGCCATTTGTATGTCCAGTACTCTCAGATCTGATCACTTCCTATCCAAATGAATTCTTATATCCTTCTCTCCTTTTAAATGTTTTACTTTGCTGCCTCCCTGTCAGGGGCTAGGAAGGGCTAAAAGCCCTTTGGGTTCCTACGCATGGAACACAGAACTCTGGGCTTTTGTTCCCCTTCAGGATCATGCTTGGCAAGGCCAGCAATGGACTGGTGCCAGGGCCCTGGAGGCCCCTGAGGCCAGAGTGTAGAGCTGGACAATTTTGCCATAAAGCTGTGGCCAAATGTTCCAGACACAGAGATGTGACGTGCTCTGCTTGTGCGCCAACATGTTTCTTGCAAAGGAGGAACCAGAACTATTCTGAGTTCCCTATAACTCTGCTGTCTGATAATCCTTATTCATTTGTCTTCTGCTTCCTTGTTCGAGGGGTATGTAAGGAGCTGTGATTAATAAGTCTCCCAGCTTGAGTCTTCAGTCCTCGAAGTCATCCTGATGCAGCTTTTGATTATTTTTCTTCTCAGCAGTGGTCTTCCCCTCAGAGTCCTAGGATGAACCCAGGAAGAGCTGCTGTCCAGTTCACCTTCCCCCTTCTTTCCTCATATGTTCCAGGCACAAGGCCGCCCAACCTTCCTTGATTTTTCCTTGTCAACCGTGGGCTTTATCAACGATGCCCATTGGGCTATCAAGTTCTGCTGTTCTGGCCTGCTCCATCCTTCTGGCATTTATTCTATGATCCTCACACTGTTTCTATTGTCTTTGATTAGGCAAACTGCTTGTCATAAACCACTTCTGTGATTTTCTTATTGTTCTCTTGAAGTCTCTCCATCCTGTTTTATTTTTACAGAGCACCTGGATGCATCAGTTCCTTGCCTTCCTAGAAAACAAAGATCAGGCATCTTCTCAGACTGACCTTTAAGATTTAAATGTACCTTTAGGCCACTCTGCCTTTTAGATTCTTCTGTCTTTTCCATGCTCCATCCTAACTAAAATATTTCTGATTTTGTATGGGATTTGCACCTCCCTTAATATGTGGCCTTTTACTCATCAACTCTTTCATTTCCTTGAGATTGGAATTCTACTATTTTTGTGTGGTTCAAGGAACAATTTACAATTCACTTGTGTTCATGAAGCTTCCTCCTGGGCTTCTCGCTCTTTTCCTTTAATTTCCAGGACATTTTTCCAGCCCAAAGTAGCCATCACTCCTTTCCTTATACTATAAATAGTCATGTTTCCATGTCTTTCATAATATCTGTAAGCTATTTAGGGGCAATATTAGGTTGTGTTGTCATTGATTCCTTAGCTATTAGCTCTGAGGCCTGCAATGTGACACATATTCAGTTAGTCAGACAAACGATAGTTCCAACAGTGCATAAAGTGGCTTCTCAGCTGGCCAGGGCTCAAAGCCAGTATAGTTAAGTTCAGAAAGAAGATATTGCCTCTCTTTATTCCTGATAGCAAATGAATTAATGCTGGAACCATGTCACTGCTTCACTGGGTTGCCAAGGGCCTAGGGAAAGTCTCGGCAGTGTCTTCAGGTTTGAAAAGCCAGCAACAATTTCTGGAATGATAGAACTCCAATTTCCTTATTTAGCTCTTGGAAAAGTCATGACATCCTTTGTTTCTTAGACAAATGGGGATGTTTGAAAGATGGTATGCTATGTTCTTTCTTGCCTGCCTTCCTCAGACCCATGACCTTTTCTGATTTAGTGGGCTATCCCTTAGATTCACTAACCAAAGACTGACTGGAAGATGAAGAGTCCTCAATTGCTCTTGGGCTGTTTTAGATTTGTAGCTGTGATGATGGGCTGCTTGCAAAAATTTTCAAACCGCTTTTTCTTCTTCCTTTTGTTTCGTCCTTCCTTCTCATCCCCCCCTTCCCGGCTTTTCTTCTCCCCTACTCCATAGCATAAATAACACGCATTTCTTAGTTTCAGAGCTTGATTCCATTCCTCACTTGCAAAGAACGTAGCCTCTCAGATTCCTAGTCTCCAAGCCAAAGATAAAAAGAAGTCCTGTGGTTGTCAAGAGAATCCAATGAGTCAATCTGTGCAAACCACTTTAATCCTGCAGGAACTTGGGCTGCTAATGTCTACCCAAGGTTGTTCCTTATTTAGAAATGAAGGATTCCCTACTGCCGCTCTTAGCCATTAGCCTATCTGGAAAATCTTCTCTATCTGAGCCACCTTGCCCAGAAACCACACCTCTTTCCAGCCTACAGCCAATGACTGATCACACCGGGGGTACAAAAGCCTACCCCTCCCTGACGGAGGCCACCCCAGCTCCCAATCTCCTTCATAGGCTTTGCTGAATCTTCCTCTAGCGCTTACTACAGGTAACTGTGGCCCTTTGCTCTATCCTACCACCTTCTCATATACAGATATTGTTACCCAAAAGCTCTTCCTGACAAGGTAATTACTGTCTCAGAGATTTTCAGGAAGCCCGTTCTCTGACAATGACAGAGAAGGTGTGTATCACACCTGTGGCCTGTGCACAGTAAGTAGGCACCTGGCCTTAGCAATTTGAACCCTGCTGGAACACATCTGTGGCTGGTGCTTAGTGGTGGAGGATGCTGCTTTGCCTCCACTAACCAGAGGCCTCCCTCCCCAGAAGTATTGGTACTAGGCTGGGGAAGATATTTAGGACTCCCGGGAGAGGAGTTCTCAGTTGAGCCTTTCTCCTGCTGTGGGCAATGGCCACCTGGGAAGGAGACAGGTTAGCACATTGGTTCTGCACATTCTCAATCCTTTGTCTGATTTACGCTGGACAGCTCTGGATGACTTCCTTCTTGAAGAGGAAAGTCCACAAAGCTTCACAGTCCTGGGCTTGAGCCCAGGGTTCCTCACAGTTATCTCATGCATTTCAGTTTCCTTGCTTTCTGGCTAAGAAACCACAGAAAGTTATTTTTTAATCTTCCAAATTGATTCAAAAGCTCCCCTGAAATGAATCCTCCTCCCTAGCCAAGTAGCCAGCAGCACTAGGATCCAAAGACTTCCCAGGCCCTGAGAAACTGCCTGTCTGGACCAGCTGCTGGAGGAGAAGGAGCTCAGTGACAAGGTGTAGTTTGGAGAGGGGCCTCGCCCTGTGGGTGACTCTTGTGTGTTTTACATACTCCTCTCAGTAATGTCCGTTTGACCCTTGCATGCTCCTCTCAGCAATGTCCCCTCCTCCTCCTACTCACCCTTCAGGTTTCAGCTTGGGGGTTTCAGAAGGAATCCTTCATGAGCTTTAATCTCAGGGGCCTGTGAAGATGCGCCCTGTGAGCTCTGAAGGGGTGATGTGTGGAGAGTTCCTACAGAAGTGAGGAAATCTTCATCCTCTCTTTTCTTAGGGAACAAGAAAGACTGCAACTTGAAACATTCTGAACTTCTGAAAGGGCACCTTGGGTGATGGGGGAGGGAACCTTCAGGGAAGGCTCTTGAGTTGGGCAGGATAGAGTGTGGTGTGGGTTAGGGAAAGTCCAGTCAGCTCCCATTAGTTTGTTTACACACCATGACACAGGCTCTATGTTCAGAGTGCCTAGTTTTCCCAGAGAAGCCAAGAATCCAAGTGCTTTTCTATTTATTGTTTTAAATGAAATATGATTTAAAAATATTGCCTATAAATTCAAAAATTTTAACAGCCACCAAGGGCCAAACCAAGAATATCTGGGTACAAGGTATGTGACTACCCATTTGTGGCCTCTGATTCCTAGGAGAAACCTCTGTTTCCTTGGCTGCCCTTTGGTCCTGCATAGCTACAGGGGTACAACCACTTCCAACATCTCCTATAAAGGCAATATTCATTTGTGCGCTCTTCAGTATCCACTGACACTATTATGATTCATCCACAATAGGAATGCAAAGCTCAGAAGGGCTATCTGCATACCTAACAGGCAAGGGGAAGATTCACGATCAGAACCCTCATGTGTCTGCTTGCAAAATCAGGGCTGCTTTTTGCATCTGGTTACTGGATTAAGTGAGAGTGTCCCCTTTGGAGCCTCTTGGGGAGGGAGGCGGGGCAGCTTGTGGCTCACTTTCACCTTGTCTTGTAGGTTCCTCTCTTTGGCGGCAGAGGCATGGTATTCTGCCCTGGTTTCCAGGAAGTCCATCTAACCAGTGTGCAAGCTCCTTGAGCTTGGTCCTGCACAGCTTTATCACAGAGCTTCAGGGAGTTCCCTCCGAGGACGTGCTTACTGAAGGGTGGCGAAATACAGCTGAGTTAGACGTCACTCATCAGCCCACATCAGCCCATGTGCCTTATACCCTTCTTAGTCTGGCTGTCAATCTGGGGATTACTTGAGACACTCATCCTCTAGAGCGACCAGAAACCTCTGTTTCTATTCTCTAACCACTGTCACCACCTCTCTGGTAATTTGTATTCAGTATTTAGAAGGGTCTCAAAATATGCATATTGAAGTCAATAAGCTACTTATGGTTCTATTTTGAATTCATATTCTTGTTTTTCAGCCATGACACACAGAAGACCAAGCCCTTTTCTTTTTCATTTTGGAAATTAAAAAAAAACTAAATTTATTACAATTTATTAATTTTGCATCCCAGTTGTAGCCCCTCTCTTGTCTTCTCCCAATTCTGCCCTCCCTCCTCTCCTTCCATACCCCTTCCCAAGTCCACTGATAGGGAAGGTCCTCTTCCCCTTCCATCTGACCCTAGCCTATCAGGACTGGCTACATTGTCTTCCTTTATGGCCTGATAAGACTACCCCACATCCTCAGGGGAAGGCTCTTTAGCCAGCCACTGAGTTGATGTCAGAGACAGCCCCTGTTCCCCTAACTAGGGAACCTACTTGAAGACTGAGCTGCTATGTTCTACATCTTTGCAGGGGCTCTAGGAGGACCTGATAATAATTGTGCATACTTTGCCCAACAAGAAAACAACTGAAACCCGAGGTTTGATCCCTGTGCCAGCCTGGAGGAGAGGGTACCTTTTTACTTCCAGTTGAGGAAGAGGTTTTCTTTAGTTGTTCTAATTGCTCATAATTTACCTGAAAGTATTGTATGCATTACCTCTAGTCCTGGCACACTGCCTGGCACATGGAAGATGCCTAATGCAGCTGTTGCCGGAGTTTATTCACCTTGGCAAGCATCTGCTAAGGGTCTACCATGCACAAGATTTCTCTGTGGTTGAGCTGTCCAGGCATGTGGAAAAGATCAGTGGGCAGGACCTCAGCATTGTGCCCACTCAGTTACCTAAAGTTAACTCCCCAATGAGCGAGCTGGCTTCCCTTAATGTCCTCAATATTTTATTATAGTTTCATCCTAGGCACACCCTGGAAACATGTTTCCCTGGGACAGTGGCCAAAACTTTCAAGGCCGAGGCCTTATACACAACTGGAGTCCAGGCGGATAAGCACAGGGCAAAGTCACACCCAGATGGAGATGAGAGGATGAATCACTCACCGTGGCCAGAACCGAACTTTGGCTGCAGCTCAGACCTGGCTGCGCAGAGCCAAGGTCCTAACCCTTCCTACTCTTGTTCTAAATGCTCACACTGCCTAGAGAGAGCCTGATGTGGTTGGAAAACCAATAGAGTCCAGTAGAAAGAAGCTCTATTTGGTCCCCTTTGGTGAGAAGGGATGGGCTCAGGAACCAGCACAAGCAGAGGGAGAGGGACCCCGCAGATAAGACAGTGGAGATCCGTAGCCTCCTCGGGGAGCCAGGGTGACGGGAGCAGTGGGCCCCAGAGTTACACAGTGTTAGCTCCAGCACCTTTTGACTCCCGGGCTGGAAATTTCCTCATTAGGGAGCCATCAGCCTCACTCATGTGGCTTCCAGGAAAGATAATTGCCTCCTATGCCAGATCCCTCAAACTCCTCCATATGGAGTACCATATGGTTGGCATTCCGTATTGGAGTCTCATCTTTTTCTCCCTAAACGTTTTGAGGAGATGTGATATTCGGGAAGCAGTAGCAGCTTCGCTTTGTCATTCTGCACACATACTCTCTGTTGTGCTACCTGGGGCTCCTCATAAACTTTTCTCTTCATGCAGAATGTCCTCACCCATATCTTCATAACCCTCAATCCAAGGCCCGGTTCCAAGGTCGTTTCCCCATAAAGCCATCCCAGAGTTCCCTGAGATTAAAGCCCTCCCTCTGTGGCCACCCACAGCTCTTTATGTTCTGGAACATGTTTATGGAACATATGCTCTGCTTATGTTCCATCAGGGGAGTCTGTTGTGCTACTGTCTTGTTTTCATTAGGAAATAACTGTTACTCCAGGAGAGGTCTAAGCTTGATCTCTGTCTATGCACACAAGGAAACTGACACAGTGCATTCAGCAGGTACTCAATAAATGCTGAGCATTTCTTTTTTTTAAATTTAATTTAATTTTTAAAATTTATTTATTTTTTTATATTAATCACAGGTTATTTACTTTGTATCCCAGCCGTAGCCCCCTCTCTCATTCCCTCCCAATCCCACCCTCCCTCCCTCATCTTCTCCCTGCCCCTTACCAAGTCCACTAATAGGGGAGGACCTCCTCCCCTTCCATTTGAGCCTAGCTTATCAAGTCCATGCTGAGCATTTCTTGACACTAATATTAATTAAGAACAAATTTTATCTAGATATACAGTTAATGCAAATCTCATTTCTATGGCACATATGTGGGTGGCTATAGAAGGTCTGTGATCAGGGACTGCAAAAAGGGGGGACGTACCTTTCCTTCTGTATCAAAATGGCTCATTTCATAGGTAGAAATAACACCAGTATAGATGGTACCTTCAACAGTGGGGCAATAGCAATGAAAATCATACCTTAATGTTGTCCTCTGGCCAGGAGTTCAGCATTGTTGCAAGGTGGCCCTTGTCATGAATGGTGATAAACAGCCCACTAGGAAAAATAAACATGTCACGTAAAGAAACCAGGCAGTCAATGTAGAAACAGAACAAAGACCATGAGCTGTTTTGCCTTAGACCCAAAGAAGATGAATTTTGTCTCAAAGTTCTGGAGTGTTCTGGTGTCTTTCCTTCAGTTGCTTCTCTCCATAGGACTAGGAGTGCATTGGGTCAAGGGCATGTCCACATGGGACCATCTGCTCTAGAGGCTGCATCTTCTTCTCTTTCTAGATCTGTACCAGAATCCCCTCACTCGCTAGCCTCACAGCTGCCTTGGCAACTGTGTGGGTCTGTTCTCCAGGTACTTCCTCCAGAGCACAGACCACATGGCCATGGCCAGAACATGGACACATGGGTTGGGAAGGATAGATACATATGCACCAGGCCCCTGTAGTGGGAGATGTAGCTGGCGACTGGAAAACGGGGTGGGTGCTTATCATGTGACGCTTTTCTCTGCAGCACAGGAGTCTAACACTACCAAATTCAAACTTAGCCTTCCAGTCTATGAAGAGGGTGTTATTGTAAACGTAATATAATGGAACTTAGTCTACTTAATAGCTTATTGCCTGATTTAGAATGTTTAGACTTAAAGAGTGCAGATATGAATCTTCTGCTTTAGGATTAGGGATGAGAGAATATGTGGGATTTGAAGGATCCCTTGTCTCTCTTTCTCACTCTAGTAGGTAACACATAAAACTTATATGCTCAAGTCTTTATCACCATAAAAGTGAAACAAAACCTCTGGCTTCTGGTAGTAACACAGAATAACCCTTCTTCAGACCATTTTTATAAAATCACTCATTTATGTTTCTGATACGCTATGAAATATGTGTTTTTGGTTTACAGCAATAGAGCTGGGCCAAATGGTGGCACAAACTGGAGGTGCATCTGCTTTATGAAAGCAAGGAACTATTCTTTGAGATATGCAGCTTTGCAGTTTATTTTGCGCAGCTCAATCTTCAAGCAGCTTGAAGCAACAGAAACTCGCACACTTACAGGTTGAGGTACCTGAGAATGAAGTTGGAGTTAGAAAGAGCAACTAAGCAGCGAAGGGAGAAAATCTGAAAGGGAAAAAATCTCAAAGAGAAGGGACTCTTAAGTGTGCATAAAAATGCTCAGCCATTGATTGGAAATTAATACACAGGGTCACTGACAAAATTAGTTTCAGCAAGAAGCCCAAAGAACTGAGCAGAGACCTCAGTTCTTGCTGATTTGGGCAGGTAGAGCTTAGAATTTGAGTTCAGTCTAATTAACTCTCTGAGGAAAAAACAACAAACCATGTTTTAGAGAAACAAAATATAATCCAGCATCCATAGAAGTCAGGGTACAAGTGATATTCGTTACGATGACCTGCTTATTTCATTTATGTTTGAATTTTCAAAACAAAATAAGTATCATACTTGCATGTGAAAGTCAGAGATTGAAACCATGGATTTTCCACCTTATTTTTTTTTTAAATGAGTTTAAGTTAGCCTGGGTATAACTCCATTTTGAAATAAAGAGCCATCTTGACTGGGAGCTGAACTCAGGTACCAGAAAATATCACAGAATGTGCACTTTGCAGAAAACAAAGTTAAGTCTCCTAGCAACAGCCTCCAGGAAATATCCCAGAATAAATACTTCATAGAAAATAGAGACAATCTCCCTGGCAATAATCAATGAGAATCAGTTGGGAATCGGCTGGGAAAATTCTCCCCTATGTTTCAGATATAGTTTAGAAGAATAGGAATTGTGGTCATATGCCTTAGAAAATTGTGATTATGTGCCTGAGAGAAGGTCACCTTGCCCCTCTAACTTTTACCTAATCCAGTAACATCAAGGCTTGTGCCCCCCCCGCTTGCTGTTATGGAAACATGTGCCTCCCTGCTTGCTGTCATGGAAACCCTCTGCTCACAGTCTTTTCCTTTAAAAACCCTGTTTACTCAGAGCTTGAGGTCCCATTTCTCTACTGCTGTGCAGTGAGACTTGAGTTCAATCGCTCTCGTAATAAAGCTCTCTTGCTATTGCATTGAGTCGTCTCCTGGTGGTCTCTGAGGGTCCTGTGAACCTGGCATTATAAAAACAGTCTTTGGTCAGACTGTGTGACCAGCAAGCCCCAGAGCTACCCTTGTTTCTGCCCCCTAGTGCTAGGATGACAGCTTTTCATCGCTGCACTCAGCTTTTTTAAAATTTAAGTGCTGGGTATTGAATTGAAGCCCTCGCGTTTGCATGGAAAGTGCTTTTCCCACGGAGCTATCTCTCCACCCTTCACAAAGTATCCCAAATGTCAATCTCTTATGGCGACTGTTCTTTTTCCTCTCTCTTATCATGAAAAACAACCAACCAACCAAACCAAACCAAACCTAAAACCAAACCAAAATAAGCCAAAGCAAAAAGTCCAACCTCCCTGCAGAAGCTGCCTCCATTTTATTTCTTCCACTGATTCTCCTCACATTGTAGTGTGTCTTTTATTAGCATTGTATTACCAAACTTCCAACGACTTTCACCTCCTTGAATACAATAACACTTTTCAGCCTTCATCTCTTCTGGTTTCTCAATTAAAAAGAAGTATATGTTTTTATTATATGTGTATACGTGTTTTGTGTGCATGTGTTTATGTGGTCCACGTGTGTGCAGTGCCCCTGGAGGCCAGAAGAGGGTGCAGGATTCTCTGGAGCTGAAGTTACGTTTTGAGTTGTCTGATCAAGGTGCTGGGGATTGAACTCTAGCCTTCTGCAAAAGCAGCCAGTGCTCTCAACGGCTGAGCTGTTTCTCCAGTCCCTCCTCTGGCTTCTTGATAGAATCTGATACTTTTATTATCCTCCCCCACCCCCAAACGTTAGCGTCTGTGGCTCGCCTTTCTTTGAGTTCTCCTCCTCTGACTGCTCTTACTTACTTTTATGCTGGTCGCCAGCCATATTTGTGATAACATTCCTCAAATATTTCTGTACCCCACTTTCAGTCTTCCTCTATGGGATCTCATCAATGCCAGAGGCATTTGGACACTGACTTTCAAATATCTGAAGACTAGAATTTCTCATTTTGGGTGCTAGTGTCATTTTCAGTTAGAGAATTCTTAGCTCTGTGGGTTGAGGTTGCCTGAGCCTTGCAGGATTTTTGGCAGCATCCCTCACTTCTACCCTATATGCCAGTAGTGCCTCATAATTTGCCGTAACACCACCACCACCACCAGGACCACCACCACTACAATAACAAATGTCTCCAGTTATTAGAAAATATACCCAGAGGAGACAAAAATCATCACACACTTCAAAGGATTTGCTCTAGACCTCTGTATTAACTACCTGTCTGACACATGCCAAAGGCACTCAAACTTACCTGTCTAAGACCAAATTTATGATCTAGCCTTTCACCACTGTGACCCAAAGACAAGATAAAACAGAGACTCATTCCCTTCATTCTCTAGCTGACAGCCACAGTGGGTTCCTCTCCAGACTTCATGCTTCCCTGTGCCTCTTACTGCACAGTGGTCAGGCTTTTCCTTCTGCTCAATACCCTATGCTTCATGAAGTTAATTCACCCTCATTATCCTGATAATTTTCAAATCAGGATAGAAGGCTCTTGCTGTGAGCTTCAAGTCCCTTACCTTTGCACGCACAGACATATTTACTGTGTGGCTCCTTGGCTAACACTCCCTCGTTAGAATGTGAGCATCACAAAGGCGCAGTCTGCATCTATTTTGATATTGTTCAGCACCACCTCTTCCCATTTAGTTCTTAATGCATGCTGAGTATTTTATCTTTGAACAAATGGAGACGAGAATCAGTAGGTGATAATGATGTTCAAGTGACTAAGGAGAAAATTGTTGAATAGAATTAGGTGAGAGTTGGCACAGAGGCAATGTGTGTGTGTGTGCACTGACTAGATCCTGTGAACTGGATGACAGCGAGTAGTGCTGGTCAATGCACAGAGGATGGTGGATGGACCAAAAAAAGAAACACACTGAAGATTTGGGGTGCATGGTTCTATTTTGAAGGGTGTGTGGGTAAGCATCTGAATGAACTCATTCATAAAGCTTGATGGCTTCCAGATGAAGAGTACTAGAACATACCATCCTGAATTATGCCTCCTCCACCTAGAGACTATTTTGAGCTATTTCATTGTGAACTGAAGTTTTCTGGAAAAAAAAAAGCCAGACCTGTGTTCTACAAGGCTGATTAAAACTGTGATTATGGGGGTTTGGAATGTTGCCAGATTATCTTCTGCTATCTTCAGCTCTCTGTGTCTGACCTAACATCTTTTGATTTTTTTCAGGAAGTTTTGGAATGTATTAATAGAACTCTTATCCTACGAAAAAGCTAAGAATGCTGTCTGATAACATCTGAAACCTGTATCAGAGTAAAACATTTTTTTTTCTGTGCTATAACCTACCTTCCTGATGTTCCTGCCAATGTATTTGAAGAATGCCTTGATTTGTAATTTCTCTTTGTTCTGTGACTATAAAAATTTCCTGCAGCTGTTACTATCTTGCAGTATGGTGCTTGAGGAAATGTGAATCCATGCTCCTGGGCCATGGTCTTTCAAATGTGGTTCCAGGATAAAGTATGTCTTGTCATACTTTTGTGGTTCAAGCTGTGTTTTGCATGGACAGACCCAGAACGAAGGCAGAAATTTTTATCTGTTTGTTTATCTATCTACCTGTTTGTCTATCTGTCTGTCTGTCTGTCTATCTATCTACCTATCTATCTGAGAAAGGAAGTCACTATGTAGCCTTGGCTGGCCAGGAATTCACCATGTGGATCACACTGGCCTTGACTCACAGAGAAATACCTACCTCTGTCTCCTGAGTGCTGGCATTAAAGGTGGTGGGTGCTACATCAGGCTCAGGTTTTCCTTTTGCAATGAAGATTTACATTTATTTAACAATTTCCATTTGTTTCAATGTATCCCCCCCGCCCCCCTTTTTTTTCTAACAGCAAGAGGACTCCTATCAGCGCAACAAAGTTTCCTGAGTAACTTTTGTACATCTCATTTGCTTACTTCCCTTGTGGACATCTCATAATCTCTTTCCTTTAGGAGCGCCCTGCCCCCTTTTCTTTTGTTTTATTGAAAACAGCATTTTAGCTTAAAGTTCTAACCACTCTTTAGGCTATACTGGTTAAATTCCATATTTCTCTTGCTAACCTGTCCTTTGTGAAAGGGCTGACTCCCAGCCAAGAACTTCGAAGAGCAGCCAGGTTGGGTAGTGTTTCTCTGCTACTTTAACCACGGAGGCTGATTCCTTCAAACTAGGATAACCAGGTACAGCCCCAGTCTCGCTGGTGTCTCACTGAGCGGCCGTAGGGGAATCACTTAACTCACAGTAATGACCATGGCGCATTTCTGGCCTCTTGGCTTTGTTTGGGAAATGTCTCTCCCTCAACATTCTCTCTCTACCCTGAAACCTGGGGGAGGACCAGCAGGACGCTTGGGGGCTGGGAGGAGCACGTGTGTGAAGGGGTACCGTCCATGCTTGGCTTTAAGCTGAGGGAAGTGTTGTGTGGCTGACTGCAGACACGGGGGAACTTTATCTGGTGCACTAAAGTCAGCCCCGAGTATTGACAGTATGAGGGAGAAGGCAGCAGGGGTACTTGAACAGTGTTACGTTTAAACTTCTGACCCGATGAAACGTTAGAAGAGTCCTTCAGTCCCTCTCTTTTAAAGCATATTTTAAAAGGACAGCAGAGATCAGACTCTAAAATTTTCCTCTTTTGAAATTTAAGAGGTTTTTTTTCCCAAACAGCTTTTATTTTTCATTTTTTGTATTTTTAACAATTTATTTATTTTATATCCCCCTCCCTCGTTTCCTCCCAGTCCCCCCCCCATCCCTTTCCCCTAGTCTACTGAAAGGGACTCTTCCCCTGCCATCTGACCCTAGCTTATCAAGTCTCATCATCACTGCCTAGATCCTCTTCCTTTGTGTTCTGGCAAGGCTGCACTGCCAGAGCAAAGTGATCAAAGAGCAGGCAACCGAGATCATGTCAGAGAGAGTCCCTGCTCCCCTTACTGAGGAATCCACATAGAGCCTGAGCTGCCTATCAGCTATATTTGAGCAAAAGGTCTAGGTCTTTTCCGTGCATGGTCCTTGGTTGGTGCATAAGTCTCTGCAGGCCCCCCTGGGCCCAGATTTTTTGGCTTTGTTGGACTCTTTGTGGCACTCCTGTCCCCTCTGGGTTCTTCTCTCTCCCCCTTCTTCCATAAGACTCCCTGTACTCTGCCTCTTTGTCTGTGAGTCTCTGCATCTGCTTCAATCCTCTGATGGGTGGAATCTTTCAGTGGACATCTATGGAAGGCTCCCATCCTGTTGCCTCTCTTCCACCACTTCTGGTGTCTATCCTGTTTGTCATTCTGAATGAGAATTAAGCATCCTCCCTAGGGTCCTCCTTGTTGTTTAGCTTCTTTAGGTCTGTAGATTTTACTATGGTTAACCTATATTATACGGCCAATATCCACTTATAAGATAACACATACTCTGCGTTTCTTTCTGGTTCTGGGTTACCTCACTCAGTGCATTTCCCATCAAAATACTAACACAATTCTTTACAGACCTTGAAAGAAAATTTCCCAACTTCATATAAAACAAACAAACAAAACCCAGAATAGCTAAAACAATCATGTAAAATAAAATATTTTTCTGGAGGTATTTCCATCCCTGATCTCAAGCTGTACTATAGAGCAACAGTAATAAAACCTGCATGGAACTTGTATAGAAACAGACTGGTGGATCAAAAGAATTGAATCAAAAACCCAGAAATAAACCCACACACCTATGGACACCTGATTTTTGACAAAGAAGCCAAAACCACACAATGAAAAAAAAAAAAAAAGAAAAAAGATAGCATCTTCAACAAATGGTGCTGGTCTAATTGCATGTCTGTATGTAGAAAATTGCAAATAGACTCATATCTATCACCCTGCACAAAACTAAAGTCCAAGTGAATCAAAGACCTCAACATGAAACCAGATACACTAAATCTGTTAGAAGAAAAAGTGGAGAAGAGCCTTGAACTCATTATTAAGAGCCTTTAAAGAGTGCATTATAAACTATAGGAAAGGGTTGGAGAGATGGCTCAGAGGTTAAGAGCACTGGCTGTTCTTACAAAGGTCCAGAGTTCTACTCACAGTCAACCACATGGTGGCTCATAACCATCTATAATGAGATCTGGTGCCCTCTTCTGCCCTGAAGACACACATGCAGGCAGAATGCTGTATAAATAATAAATAAACAATTAAAAAAAATGAACTATAGGAAAGCATTGCACTAGATGTGGGTTTTGAGTTTGGTTTTTTGTTTTGTTTTGTTTTTTTTGTTTTTTGTTTTTTTTTTCTTCTGTGATTCTTGTTGGCAAGGGATCATGATGATAAACAAAAGAATCGTCAGCCCCAACAGGATTCTTGAGGGATGTGAAAAAACAGTGAGATTTTGAATGACTGTGTACTGTTGACAAGGGAACAGCCATGTTAAAAACACCAGTGCCTCAGCTCCATGGGACTAGGCTCACACAGCCTTCTCTGAGTGAGTCTCAAAGAAATGGCAAAGCATCCTTGGGTGTGAGAATGAATGTTGACGAAATGTGCAGAAAACATCCACTGTAGCTTTCTCTCTCTGGATGGCTACAGCTTGAAGACTGCTCCCCTACAGAGACGGCTCATACAGAGATTAGCTAAACCTGCCTCTTCGTTTAGCTGTATGCAACAACCATGCCTCTCTGTTCACCTGTACATAATAGACATAGTGAGCTTCCAGGGCGCTGCAGCTTCACCATCCCAGTTTTTCTGCCTCCTCATATCTTTCGTTGCTTCATTCCTTCACTGCTTCTGTTAGGTCAGTCCCCGATGCCACATGGCCGGTAGAGAGGAGGGGGGTATTTCATCATCCACCTGAAAAGCATCTGTGAAATGCTCCCAGTAAACTATTTTCAGTTCTAGCCACTTTTCACTCAGGGGAAATAAAAATTTCCAGCAATAACTGGAGTTGGGATGGCTGCTATTCATTTCCATAAGATGTTTATTAGCCGAGGAATGCAGACAGGCATTGGCGTTCCTCCTCAGTGACCTCAGAAAGAGCACCTCGTGCCTTGGGAAGCCCCTTTCAGCCCTGCTTGGCCTTACCCTGAGAACACAATTATTTGGTAGGCTCTGTGCCTGGAGTGAGGATTTAAAACAGCATTGGGGTGGTAAGAGGCTTCCCATAGCCTAGCTGATGTCTGAGAGGACTGCCAGAGGAAAGACACCATAGAGTAGGGGTTAACATGGCTGCTCTGCAGCAGCAGCACCCAGACTCAAAGCCTGGTACTGCCAGTCGCTGGCAACAGGGCTGTGCACAAGTTCCTTCTCTGTTCCTTGGTCTTCTGATCTTCACATATAGAATGGAAGGACTAGTCCCACCTGTTGTGTACCTGGGGTATAAGGGTTAAATAAGACACTGAACATTTGGGTAGAGCGATACCGTGTCTTCCATAAGTTGCTGTGCAGTGCCCGATGTAACCCAACGCATGGCAGCTCTTCCTGGTGCTGACAGCGTAGTTCCTAGTGGCGCAGGCTCACGGGACAGCTCTTCTGGGTTCAGGTGTTGGCACACCATCACGGAGGCAGAAGGCTCACACTAATTTACTTGTAAATGCCAGCATACCGTTATACATTAGCAATTTGTCTAGAATGATAGTCTGTCTCAAGCCACGATCGGTGGCTGCAGTGCCTTTTATTGGTGTCAGAGGAAGGTGGTCATAAATAAAGTGTGGCAGTCAGAAAATCTCTCATGATGTGCATCTCCCAGTGAGGGCAAAATAAAAGACTGTTTGGTGAAGCACACAGTTGGGACTAAAGGTTTCCTATTATCCCTGTAAGGGCTGATGTTTAGTAAGAATGAGGGTCACAGGCAACTTGGAAGGAAGCAGAAGTCACAAAAGGGCAACATCCACTCCATTCATTCACGCGGGAAGCTTTGGTGAGGATGCCTCATCCAGAGACCCAACATGTATGTAAGCACACTGAGCACAGGCTGTGTTCTCAGCGGCTAGCCCCATCACCCTATGGGCATCTTCCCAATATGATGATATGAAAGCCTAGAGGAGACTTGAGTACAGGTCTCTTAGAGACCAGGAAGTTCCTTTAGTTGTGTGCTCTGGGACAAGACACTTCAGCTCTCTGTGCCATAGTTTTCTGGTCAGTAAAATAGGGACCTCAGCTTCTTTGTGGGATGATCGAGAGCAACAGACAGGTCAAGGCTGCAGAATTCCCGTGCACCACAAAGCCCCACGATGCACCAGTTTTATTAATATTTGTTTGTCTACTGATTGTCCATATGGCAAATCTGAGAGGTCTGATAACACTGGCTTCCTACGGTCCCGGCCAGAGCACTGGGGTGGTAAGGAAGTGCCAGGAAGCACTCTCCGCCATAGCTGCTTCCATTTTCAATCTCTTCTTTGAGAGTAAATGACTTCCAAGGAGGCATTGCCTTTCACAGTTGGGTGAGGGCTTAAGCCTTCCTTCTGGAGGTATGGAGGGAGGGAGGAAAGTAGGAAGCTCCAGGAAGCCCTGCCCGGCTCTGAGGTACACAGGCATCTCTGGACTTGAGTGAATCTCTGTCTGCCAAGATGCTGCACATATCACAGAGCTCAGGCAACAACATCGATTGAATACTCATTAAGGCCAGTGGTTTCTTAGAGGAACTAAAACAGAATGCCTTTCACCCTTCTGTGGCTGCACAGATGAGCACCTGGGGTAGAGGAACCCCACTGTTACTAGCTACCAAGTGGAACAGGATAGTAATTTTAGCTACTTACAATTTCTCCTTGGGTCTCCTTACTTAACCTCAGGAAATCAAATTTAAAATTTGAGAGGTAAGAAAAACACACATAGCACTACGGAAAGCTGCCATCCTATGAAACCCATCTTAAAAAATAAATGCCTTTCTTTACATAAAATACAACGTGTTGTAGTAAGAACTTTGGTTTCTTTAAAACCCAGTTATGTTGGGAATATGGTTTTGTTTCAATCCCAGGTGTGGGATATGGGGCTGTTTCTGATAGACCACAGCAGCTGACTATGATTTGTCCTGTGCTTTAGCAAGGGCATGATTTTGCCAGGTGAAGATAGTTCACATTTGGAATACTGGGAACTCTTCAGAGGGTATATAATAATAGAGCCTCAGAGGCGCTCTTGTGGCCGCTGGTGCTGCTGGTGCTGCTGGTGCTGCTGGTGCTGCTGGTGCTGCTGGTGCTGCTGCTGGTGGTGGTGGTGGTGGTCCTGCTGGTCCTACTGGTCCCCTGCTGCTCCTTTTGCTGGTTGCTGGATTGCTGGTTCCTCTTTGCCATTTGCTGGTTGCTTGTTGGAGATATCTTGAGGAAGAAGATTGTACTTGGCCCAAGGAACTCAATGCCACTAGTCTGCAGAAAGTAGTCTAAAGAGATCTATGCCCCCTTCCCCTCTATCCTTCTTTCTCTCCTACCTAGTGTTGGGGGGGGTTGGAAGGGATAGAGTTGGTGTAGAGATATAGGAAAAAGAACCCAATAAAGTAGCCAAAACTCTGGCTACAAAATATCCTGAGGATTGAGTAATACAATGTCTGGACTTAAAACTATATTGAATTTGTACTCCAGATACTTCTGTGTAAAGGAAAACTGTGGACAATGGCTTGAAAAAAAATCCTTTGGCCTCCGATGTATTAGACTGCTTGCCGTCACTGTGAGAAAATGCTTGAGACAACTTATAAAGAGGAAAGGTACATCTTGGCTCCTAGTTTTGGAAGTTTTAGTCCATGTCGGTTTGGTCCATGTTATCAGGCCTGTGGTGTACATCATGGTAGAAATACATGTTAGAGAAAGCCCTTGCCTCATGGCAGCCAGAAGGCAATTGAAGAAGAGGGGGCTGTGTATCAAGTCACCTGCCTTCTTTCATCAGACCCTGTCTCCTAAAGGTGCCAACAACTCTCAAACAGAAAGTAAGGTTTGGTTCAGATCTAAATGGTAGCAACTGATTCTTGGCTTTCTCAAGTTCGGATTTTCCTTCTTCAGTTCATAGAAGCAGAGCTCAGACAGTCCTGGGTCATCTGAGTCCACTAAATTGACTTGGAGTGGGGTGGAGGCAGGGCTCCTCTTGCATGGAGCTTTGGAGTAAGTGCAGAGAGAGAAAGGAATAAATTCATGCTTAACAATCTTACGCTGAGCACCTAAGCTAGCCTTTCACACACTTAATCAACTGGACCTGAAGGGCATATTTGTTGTGGGCTTCTCATCTTGTCACAAAGCCAAAAGTCTTCTTTCTACCCATGTATGGAAGCAATTAGGTCTGTTCCCCAAGTACATTGTGTGCTGCCTCTTCTAGGCACTAGGGTTTGCTGAAAGGAAGCACAGCCTGGGGACAGCTGTGGTTATTAAATAAAATAGAAGTAGATACAATCTAGCTAAGAGCCAGTGTGATTTACCCTCTTTACCTTCTCCTTTGCTACAGCAACCCATACAGTTCTAGATAAAGCTACTTCATTAGCCTGGGACCTGGAGTGAGGGAGAGACAGAGTATAGCACTTGATGGTTATTGGGATGTGTGTGTGTGTGTGTGTGTGTGTGTGTGTGTGTGTGTGTGGTGTGTATGAGCACAAGATGAAGTATGGAATGAAGCTATTTTAAAGGTTTATTGCTTCATGTATGTATGCATGTGTCTGTGTGATTGTGCATACATGTATATGTGTCTGCAGAATCCAGAAGAGGGCATGAGATCCCTTGGAGCTGGACTTACAGATGCCTGTGCACCACCCGATGCTGATGCTGGGATTCAAAACCTGGACCTCGTGATTGAGCAGCCATTGCTCTTAACCACAGAACCATCTCTCCAGCCCCATGAACTTGTTTGATTTTTCAAATGTATAGAGTGTTTTTTTTAAATTCTTCTCTCACACATTACATCCTGACTATAGTTTTTCCTCCTTTCATGCCCCACTTCCCCAATCCCCTCTTCCTCTCTTCTCTCAGATCCACACTCCTCTGATTCTCTTCAGAAAAAGATCTCCCACGAATATGAAGCAAACATAGTATAGCAACTTACAATGAGACTAGGCACAGACACTCATATCAGTGCTGTATAACCCAACCTAGTAGGAGGAATAGGGTCCCAAGAGTAGGTGAGAGACTCAGAAACATGCCTAACTCCCACTGTTAGTTGGCCTACAAGAACACCAAGCTACACAATCATAACATGTGCAGAAGACCTAATGCAATCCCACTCGGGCTCTGTGATTGCTGCTTCAGTCTCTGTGAATCTGTGTAAGCTCTGGTTAGTTGATTCTGTGGGTTGTGGACTCATGGTGTCCTCAACCTCTCTGGCTTCTACAATCCTCCCTCTCCCTTTTCTATAGGATTTCCCAAGCTATACCTAATGTTTGGAAGTGGGTCTCTGTGTCTGCTCCGATCAGTTGTTCTATGAAGCCTCTCTGATGACAATTGGGCTGGATACCAGTCTGTTCTGGCTGGCCCATACACTTTGTTCTGAGCATTGAGATTTTAGAATTGTTTAATAGCGTGACATGACCATGGTTCACTTTGCTCAACAACTTTTTTTTTCCAGTGATGTCTCATATATAAAACAAAAATTGGCACTCTGGTGAAAGCATAAGTGAGGGCCACACCTTTTTGAGGGAGCTCTCATTTTCTCCTCAGCTAGAATCTGCAATGGCAGCCATGGAAGAAGACTACGTGACTGGAGATATGCTATGGGAATAAATGGTGGTTAGGAAATTATATTTCAAATGTACATCTCATTATATACTAGCTTGTTTGTTGTTTAATGAGGCTTGGGCTGCATCTGTTTTATTCATAGCTATAAAACTGTGGCCTGGCATGGGGCCATGCACACAGCAGGTATTCTACCCAGTGTGTGCATTAGGGATGATGAGTAAGTAGTACAGGGTGCCTGTACTTTCAGTTGTAAACTGAGCAAGATGCTTTTGTGAATGCCTACACCAAGCCATGTGGATTGTGTGACCCCGACTTAAATGTTAAAATCCTAACCCCCTGTACCTTGGTGACTTGGAATAGTCAGATAAGAGGATGTCGTTAGGTGGGACCTTCTTTAGAAGAGTGCTGGCCTTGTGAGAAGGGAAGACTGTGCCATACAGAGAGAAGACTGGACTTGCAGAGGTGGAGGCTGAGGCTGGGCTCCATGTCGATAAGACGAGGAATGCAAGGGTTTGCCAGTAAACAGAAGAGGCCTGGAAGGGCAGAGGGGGACTTTTTTTTTTTTCCTTCAGCACTCAGAGAGAACCTGACTTTGATTTCAGATTTGTGTCAGAGTGACACAGTTCATGTCTGTGGTTTCAAGCCACTCTGCCTGCGCTGACTTGTTCCAGAAGAACCCAGGACTTGAAGACACCAACTCTCCGCTTTCTGTATGGTAGCCCTGAGTAGTGGTCACCACAATTTCTCTTCCATATGTTTCCCAATTTTAATTAAATTTTTCATTCTTATTTTAAATTTCTTTCTTTTTATTTTTTATTAACTGAGTTCTTTGATAATTTAATACATATTTATATCATATTTTGGTTATTCCCTTGCTCTGTCTTTTCTTATCTCCCTCAAACATTTGTCAAGGCCTACCTTCCCGATCTCTCCCTTTCTCAGATTAATGACTTGGTTTATTGTGTGACTCATTTGGGTTAATCAGGGCCATCTGTATGATCCTCAGATAGCTGTGCAGTAGAGACTGATAGGGTCACCACTGGGGACAGAACTGAAGGCAATGACTCCCCTTTCCTTGAATATATCAGGAGGAAACAGTTCATCCATGGCAGATGGGCCATGCTGAGTCTTCTCTATCTTGTCTGGCTGTTAATGGGTCCATTCTTTTGCAGTCATCTATACTTGTCAAGAGTTCATGACATGATCGCAGTCGCTATGTGACCAGAAGATGGCATTTCACAACTTGTTTTCCTGGCATCTGGTTCTTACAGCACAATATTCTTGGAGCCATGGAGGGGTGAGGAAGGTAACTTGTTTAGGATTGAGTACTCAACTATCACTTATTCTCATCACCTTGTGAGGCCATAGGTCTCTGCCTTTATCACAGTTCATGAAATAGAGGAAAGGCTTCTCTGATTAAGTCCAAGAGTGATAATTGTTTAGAGTCAGAGGTCAACTTCACTGGAAGCCTTGATGGAACTTCCTGGCGTAGCATGGGCAGAGTCAAAGTGAGCTCATGTAGCCCAGGCTGGCCTCACAAACTTGTTATGTAGCTGAGGGTGGCCTCGAACTCCTGATCCTCGTAATTTACCCTCTGTGTGTTGGAATTACTGATGTAAACCCCAAGCTGAAGAACAAACACAGGGCTTCACAGATGCTAGCTAAGTACTCTACCAAATAAAGCTCCACCAAACTCAATGTCTGTTGGAGTTTCCTGAGGATAAATGCAGGTGAAGTTTCCTCCGCCTGATAGAGACCTGTGAATTACATCATTGTCTCCAGTTTCCATCAGGAGGCAGAAAAACAGTTCTTGACTTTGAGAATTCAATTACATCGGAGGGAAAGCAAAACAAAGATAATGTTCACTCTTGAGAATGTTATTTTTTGGAGAAAAAGTCTCTTAACCCTTATCTTGAGGTTCTGCAAGGGAGTGACCCTTAGACAGGTCCTAAAATAGAATTAGAAATAAATGACATCCCCAAACAACAAAACCCATTGAAATTCACAACATTCATTTAGATTTCTTGGCACCAAGTCCAACACAAAAGGAAGACTTAATTAAAATAGGGTTGATTGCATTAGGCAAACCTCTGCAGTGGGCTCAGGAGGAGCGACCTGTACTGTCAGCGCCATAACAAAGACTTACTGTTGACAGAAAACCACCATTCCAAGCATTTTTTGGCTGGAAGGCAGCCCGTCCTTTGAAAAACCCACAAGAGGCTATTTTAAAGCCCACCAGTACTTTCTTAAAATCAGCAGCATGCAGAGCAAACAGTCTAAGAAATGAAGGAAATACATCTATGGATTCTCTGGGGATCTACAGGCCAGGTACCTACAGAGTGTGAAGGGAGGGTAATGCCCAAGTGGGAGACAGTGACAGACAGGGCAGGTGTCAGTGGTGGGTCACTCACTCCATTGTTGGTTGTACTTTCTCTCTTGAGGAACAGTTTGATTATTTAAGCTCACCGAAACACCATAGCTTATTTCCTGTACCCGGGACAGCCCATCCTGTTTGAACTCCACTTCCCTCTGAGGTGGGATGTTCCAAAGGGAATGGGGTGTGTGTATGTGTGTGCCAACCCCCACTCAACGGAGGCCCCTTTCCTTCTGACCTTCTTAGCTAACAGAGAACAGTGAATAAGCTTGTCTTTGGAACAGGGCTTAAAGTTACAGCAATGCTTTTAACCTAAGTGACACCATTGGATGGACTTTGGAGTCAGGAGGGATATCTCGATCTCACACACTTAAGGTTAATCATTACCTTCAGCCTGCATGGCTTCATGTTTTACGGTTTGTGGTAGACGTAATACTGGGCACATGGGACACAAGGACAAATGAAATTGTCTCTGGTCCAGAGAGCATTCTGATTTGGGATCAGAAAAATATATGTAGCATAATGGAAGATATAACAAAGTCATTATTGGAAAATGAAAGATAAGCATAAAATAATAGAACAGCTGTGTCTCAGAATGAAAATGTAGAGCTGGCTCAGAAAACCGTTCTACCTCCTCCTGCCTGTTATAGAAAAGGTTTCCCTAAGTAGACTCAGTATTACAAAAGAGCCACTGTCCCCTCCCCTTCCAGTGATTTCCATGGGTGTGCACTTATGCAACTGTATAAATACACTGTTCTAGTAGATGGTCAATTTCCTTGTCTTGTTTGAACATGGGAATGGGGCAGTGAAGACAGGGTGGTAGAGATTTTCTACCACCTATGAGACTGTGAGATTATTAAACCTTTCTCATCTGTTTCCCCACCCGCCAAATGAAAGTAGATCAGATAACACTAAGACCCTATGCTTTTTGCCTACAATCTGTCAGGGTTCACAGAGGTCCCTGGAATCGTTGTAATAACTTGCTTTTGAAGCCAGATTAGACCTGAATTTCCATCCCAGATCCAGTGCAACCTAGACTGTTCATCACTAGAACAAAGCTGGAATCATTAAGTCCATCTCACTCAGCTGAGCCTGGCCACACCCATCAGCACAACAGCATCGCAGAACAGCATCTTGATATGTTTCAAGTTCCGCTAGACACATTTGCCAAGAGAATATAGGTGTCTTGGTTCAAAGATGGGGCAACGGCACATTCTGGTCCCCATGTGTCTTGACACAAGTACTGTTTGTTTTCCTTTTTAACTCTTAAAAACTTGCCGATCTGCAGATCTAGCACATTACAAACATTTATTAGATGCCAACTAATAGTGACTTTTTTGTTTCAATTTTTATTATTATTGGGGGTGGTGGTACTCGTGTGGAGTACCACCTTTTATGGAGTCTGTTCTCTTTTCACTCTTATGTGTTTCGGGGGCTCAAACTAAGATTGCCAGGCTTTTTCAGCCAGTACTTTTTACCCATTGAGATGTCTTGCCAACCCTGCCCCAACTTTCTTCCTCCTCCTCTTCCTTTGACTCATTCTTTTGGTTGCACTGTTTGGAATTCTCCATATAGTTATTGAGATATAAGGAACGAGGGGCTGGAAAGATGTCTC
The DNA here is from genome assembly GCF_030254825.1 of Meriones unguiculatus. Lineage (NCBI taxonomy): Eukaryota > Metazoa > Chordata > Mammalia > Rodentia > Muridae > Meriones > Meriones unguiculatus. The sequence continues at coordinate 75,552,615 of NC_083361.1, read as the reverse complement.
AGTGGTTAAGAGCATTAATTGTTCTTCTAGAGCAGTGGTTTGCAACATTCTTAATGCCAAGACTCTTTAATACAGTTCCTCATGTTGTGGTGACCCCCAACCATAGAATTATTTTCATTGCTACTTCATAACTGCAATTTTGCTACTGTTGTGAACCATAGTGTAAGTATCTGATATGCAGAATGGTCTTAGGCAACCACTGTGAAAAGGTCATTAGACCCCAAGGGGTCATTGGAATCACTTGGGAACTAGTATTCTACAGGATCTGGGTTCAATTCCCAGCACACACATGGCGGTCCACAAACATTAGTGACTCCAGTTCCAGGAGTTACTTTCTTCTGTTCTCCATGGACACCAGGCATGCAAGTGGTGCACAGACATACATGTAGGCGAAACATCCACACACAGTAAAAAAGACCCTACCACCACCAATAAAAACAAAACAAACACAAACGCATGCCAGGTGGGATACTTGTTTTGCAGATGTTGCAGCTTCTATTCAATGTCACATGTCTGGGATCGAGCGTAGTTGTTTCATTTATAACCAGAAACAGTCAGTCTGGGGGTTGGGATGATATGACTCCATAAGAAGGAATGAAAACAGCACAGGGGCCTGGGAGGTGGTCGGGAGATAAGTGCTGCCTGCACAGACTCGAGGACCTGAGTCTGGGACCCCCAGCACTAACTTCTGTAGAAGCTAGCATGGCCGTGCACAGCTGTAATCTCAGTGCAGAGGCAAGCAGCTCTGAAGCCTTGCTGGCCAGCTGCCGTAGACAAAATGCTATAAATGCGTGTCAGGTCCAGTGAGGACACTGACTTAAAAAACAAGGTGAAGAACAACTGAGGAAGGCACTTGACATCAACATTTGGCATATACTTGTACCCAAATACACACACACATACACACACACACACACACACACCTAAATGAACAACAACAAAAAAGAGGCCAGAGCAGTGTGGAACAGCAGTGAGAGGATAATCTGCCTCTTGTATCACGTTGAAGTTTACATGACAGCCTTCTTTTGACACAGAGAAAAACCATAAGAAGTTTTTTTTTTTCCTATTCATTTTTGGCCTTCCTGGACTTTGAAAATGTAATATATTCCTCTTTGCCGATTATGAGATGGATTTGGCAGGAGAACTTCGCTGAGTTGAATTCCTCGGGTTATGGAGGAATGTCTCCGTCCACGTTCTTTGAGGAAGAAGGATCTGAGGAGGTAGAGAGGGTATGCAAATGCTGACAGGTGCAGGTTTCCATACAAAGCCTGAACACGGAGGAAAGCCAGTGAAGACTACCTTGTAAGTCTATCACGTGCCTCCTCTGTGGTGAGGAGGGAGGGAAAGGCCACACAGATGGCATTTCAGCTGAGACACTGTAGTCCTAGTGACCGTGGAATCTGAAAATGCCAACCCTGCAGCTCACAGATGATTCCAATTAGGCCAAAGATGGCTAATGTAATTTCAACTTGAAATATTAAAATATGCCAAGGAACCCACAGAGTGGGTACAAAAGAGTTTCCTTTTTCTATTGCAATATTTACTCTTCCAGAAATAATAATCACAGATCCCAGACCCCCTTTATTCTGAGAAGTCACATTTTACACTATTTGCTTTCTTTTCTGGCTATGAACACGGCAAAGGATCACATATGCCTCCACTTTATAAAACGAACTTCTTGCTGCCTCCTTTCAGGCTTCTGGTTAATCTGGGTCTCTTGGAAGTGAGGTTTTTGGAAATGTAACTCAGACTTTTGATATCCGAAGCAAATACCCAACAAGCCGTGATTCCTACATTGGTGTCCTCCTGACTCAGAGGCAGCTGGTGAGTCACTTGTTCGCACATCTGGGAAAGATGGAGAAAAACATCCTCTCGGCTTGCATTTCCAAAACAGGTGGAAGGAGTACTCACACATACCTTTTCCCACTCAGTCATAAACTTCTGCAGCTTCCAGATGCTCACAAGCCTGTGGAGAGACCCTGAAACAACAGGCCCCCACGCGAAGGATATAAAAACCCAAATCCATTTCATGCTAGCACTTATGAGGCAATTCTAAGAGTAGGCATCGGAGGCCTATCTTGAAGCAATTTGTAAGCGGAAGCCCCTACCCTCTTTTAATTTGCCACATAAACATTTCTGGGGCTATCACTGCAAATTAGTCATGAAAGCTGGAATTTAATAAGAGAGAGGAACACAGTTTCCAAGAGGACAAAAGTTCATTGAGAACACATACACTAGAATCCCACAGACCCTAAGCACCAGAAACAAATGTAAGAGACAGCAAAGCGTCTGGAACTGTTGTCTCAGAAACCCCACTCATCTGGCATGGCTAATCGGGAAGGACATATTTGACCCAGTTTGTTGTTTCGACCAAGTTTAGCCTTCAAACTACTCATATCATTAAAGGACGAAATCCCAGAACACTCAGCTCAGACTTGTCAGTGTCCAAGGAAGGATTTGCTTTGAAAGGGCTAGAATGTTTGCATGCCAGGAATAAAAGGCCCCGTGAAAAGCACTACATGTGTAAGATGCCAGTGGTATTTTGAAGCACGAGAGCATAGGTTCCGATGGGTTTTCCCATGTTTCAGGCTTTGTGGCAGCAGCAGCACCACCTTGGCAGCCAGTCACATTTGAGCCTCAGTTTTCTCTTCTATAAAGCAAGAGCAAAGGCAAACAAAAAACAAAGCAAAACACCCAGCCAAACAGGACAGCAATAGTAAAACAGTACATACACGCACGTGCGTACACACACACACTAAAACCACAAATAAATTAAGAACAATATAATTATATCTAAAAATTAAAAGAGAATTTATGGGGAACAGTGAGCACAATGCCTACTGCATTTGGATTCAAATAATAGAATGATTTGAAGAAAAGACTCAAAGCATTTCAATATTAAAAAAATCCCTATTAAACCATGTGGGCATGATGGGATGGCACACACCTTTAATCCCAGCACTTGAGAGGCTGAAGTAGATGGATCTCTGTGAGGCCAGTCTGATGTACATAAGCATGTTTCAGGCCAGCCAAGGTTACACAGTGAGACACCGTCTCAAAAAATAAAACAAAACCACCCATTGATAATTATTTTAAATGTAAATGGATTAAATTTGCTAATCGAAAATTATAGAATTGCTGCATGGATAAAAATAAGGAAATTAGAGACATGTTTCCTACAAGACACTATACTCTTAAGGAAACAGTGTGAAAGTGAGAGAATATAAAAAAATATTTCATGCAAATGAAGATCCAAAAAGAGAAGTGTTTATACTTATATCATAAAAAGCAGACTATAAGTCAAAAACTGTATAAAAGAGGTAAAGAAGGTTATTATATGACAATAAAGGAATCAATTAATCAAGAATGCTTAATTATTATCACATCCAAATTAGAATTAATGAATGAATTCAGTAAGGTCAAAGAATACAACATAATTATAAAATCAGGAACGTTTCCATAAAGAACAATGAGCTATGAAGAAAAAGAAATTAAAACAAGTCCTATTTGGGACAGTTACACAAACAGTGCTTAGGCTGGGCATTTTGGTGCCCAGTTGCATTCCAGCTCAAGGGAAGTGGAAGCAGGAGGATCAGGAGTTTGAAGCCAGCTTACACGACACAGGGAATGCAAGGGCAACCTAGCAAGACCTTGTTTGTTTTTTAAAGTCAAACAAGGAAAACCTTGGATTAACTCTTAACCAAGAAGGTAAAAGATAAGCTTGGAAAGGTTGTATGACACACATAATTAAAATAAATCACAGATTTACTGAATTTTCAGCGAGTAAAGTTATTTCTGTAATTCTTACTTCATGTAAACTGGCCTATAGGAGTTTCCACATGAGTGGGTTACCCTCAGTGGAGGGATGTTGAGATCAGGGTTACTCAGTGTGGACCAGCATGAACACGCCAAATGCTCACAAACTTAATTTTTTTCTCTGTTAGAATATCTTAGGTCTACACAGCTAAATTGCAGACTCATCACTGGAAAATATCAAATATTCTCAATTTTCATCTGCTTTGAAGGCTACTATGAGAAATTCACATTACTGTGTTTAGAGACATAGCAGGTCCATTTTTCTTCTTTAGGCTTATTTTCAATAATTATTTATTAAGCATAATAGACATGAAAGAAAGAGAAAAAAATACAAAGATGAAGACACAGAGTTTCCTGTGCATCCGAACAGAGAGTACGGGGCAGATCTGTGATAAGCTACTGAGTTATAATATAGTGATTTCTTTCTTTTTCTTGTTCTTTTTCTCTTTGTTTCTTTCTTTCTTTTTTTTTTTTTTTTTTTGAGACAGGTTTTGTCTCTGTAACTTTGGCTATCCTGGAACTCACTCTGTAGACCAGGCTGGTCTCAAACTCATGATTTCTATAGCAGAAGATTAGCAGAGGGCACTAAGAACAGGGATCAGAGCATTGCGCAAGTGAGCTTGGAGAATGGAAAGTGAGGTGCTGGTGAAAGATATTTGATGTGGATTTCAGAGTAAGCAGAGACTTATCATGTGGAGAAGGGGAAGAGAGGTCAATGGAAACTACCGTTGGTTGTCAACAATTGATGCCAAAGGTAAGAGTAAGAGAAAATACTACACACTGACTAAAAAGTTTCTGATTTGGAGGGAAAACAGGGAGTTTTTTATTAATCACCTAGTATTCAAACTCTGCCTTTGCTTTGCTTTTAAACTTAGGCCTAAATAGAAAATAGCCTTGATTCCTCCTAAATTTCCCCACGAAGAGACAGTACTGTCGCGGGCTCCAGCTTGGGTCAGCCCTCTGGTGCTTTGAGCTGACCCTGAACAGTGTTCACAGTATGCAGCCCACAAGCAGCAGGATGGGCTGTAGGCCATTTTTAAATGGAGACTCTTGGACCCCTCTCCTGATACAATGGATCAGAGTCTTGAAAGAGGGGACTGGAGTGTGTAATTTTCCATAAGTAGTTTCTTTAAAAAAAGTAGAGCAGGCTTGGGGTCATTTACTCTCAAGCACCTTGCCAGTTTGATGATAAAAACCCTTTAATTGCTTATCGCCTTCATTATTTCACACAGGCCCCTTCCTGGTTTTCTTCTACCATTACTTGAATTTAAACTTTCTTTGGCTAGATGAATCCCACTCCCTTCCCTCCCCATCCCCGGACACCTCCACTTCTATCCCTATTGAATCTGAAGAGGGTCATTCCAAGCTTCATCTATTCTTCCAATAAATAAAAAGGTCACCATGACAACGTCACATGTATGTCCCTCTGCTTGGCTGCACATGAGAGGCACTGATTGGCTCACCCGGGGTCCATCCTGTACTGGGAGACAAGGGCAATTTCTTCCGGCTCATTTGTGATGAGCATTGGACATTGTTACTAGCTCTCCAGAAGCAAGGGTTCAGGACACGTGGGACATGATTTCACTCCACCGCAGCTGTTTACTTCTCCCCAATTGATAGACCTAGATCTAAGGACTGCATTATTCTGCAGACAATGAATAAACTTTATTCTTTAATTATCCTAGTAATACAGAGACTCTGTGATTACTGTGTCCTCTTCCTAGTGCTTAAATATAACTGAATTGAAGAAACACTTAGTGAAAATTGAGCACGCCCTCTGTAAATATTCTTGCTGACAATTCTTAAATGAGCCAAGCCATGTTTTACGTTCATGTTAAACAAATTTAAGGCTGCATTATTCAAAGGTAAAGTTATAGCTCTTAATATTTAAGAAGCCATTGATAAAAGTGACTCACACCTCTGTGCTTCAATCAGAAATGATCAGGAAAGAGAGACTCGAAATACCTTCAATCCACCCATCCCTCTTTCCAGCGAATAAGTACCACAAGGAAGGTCCTATGGGGAGGGGAATGTTCATGTTTACCCATCAGCAAATAAATATACCTGCCCATGTTAGAATTCTAGGAACCATTTATGGAAACAATTCTAAGGGGTAAATAAAAAGCTATAAATCCTAGGGCTGATCTCAGTGCTCTATTTTTATTATTTGTACCACATTGGGGTGAACTCACTCACCCTCGTGGATTCTCTATTTTCTTGTGTGAAAGTGGGCTCCCCTGTTTCACATGGCAGTTGAAAACACTATTTGAGTTTACCCTAAAACCCTGACATAACATGTGTGTGTGTGTGTAAAATGTTTAAAATTCATAGATAATATCTGTCTATGAAGAGGTGGGAGTCTGTGGTCTGGGCTGTTGGTCTGAAGCCAGGTTGATGTCCTAGGCTGGCTGCCGCTGGGGGCCATATCGATTCGGGTGGCCTGAGCTGTCACCTGAGGTGATGTCTGGGTTTGTGGTGCCACTGAGAGCCATGTCTGGGTCTGTAGTCTTACTGCAGCCAGGGTCTGTGCTCATGTCCACGGTCCCTGTTGCTACCGAGGGCCATGTGGAAGCTGTTTTGAAGGGGAGGGTATATTGGTCTGAGTGGTCTGTGCTGCCACCTGCGGTCATGTTACCTCTAAAAGCCTTGCCTGGGTCTGTGGTCCTATTGCAGCCAGGAGTCATGTTCATGGTCTGTGCTGTCCCCGGAAACTGTGTGGAGGCCTGTGATCCTGCACAAGACCAGGAGGCTACTTTTGCTGTGATATGGATGTCTGCACATGCATAGTTGAGAAGAAGGGACATGGAAATCTTCTGTGACAATCCCTTAACCCCCAAAAGCTACAGACTAGAAGGAAGCCACCATAGAGAACTCTTAAAATGTGTGAGGATGTTGAAGGGCAGATATCAATTTATTATCAACAATTGGCAGGGGTGTGGGAGGGGAAGGACTCATTTCTATTTAAGGGGAAGGCCACTGAGAGTTTGACCATGAACCAGTGAGTATACAGACAACAGAAACTGGACTTGTTATAAGAAATTGTTCTCATTTTAATTTTTACTTTTTTTGGGGGGAGGTCAGAAGGATGAGGGGGCAGATGTGGAAATGAGTGTGGTTGGAGTGCATGATGTGAAAATCCAAGAAAATCAGTAAAAGTGTTATGTTAAAAAAACCAATCATGTCTTTACATAGAATAAATAATTTGCTGTCTCAACAATGACAATGACAGCAACAACAACAAAAGGAATAAGGATAAGAGGTGGGAGACTTATATCATTGTCCTGCCACTGCCACTTGCCCTGACTTGTACCATTGGTAATCAGGGTCGCTGGCTCTCTTAACTTTAGTTTGAGCTGGTTGATTTATAGATCTGGGATCCTTCAGTTGTATGCTATGCAGGGATGCAAAACCACAGAAATCTGAGCTCAACGGGCTTGTAAGAGCTAATCAATTCCAACCAATTTGTTCACACGCAGGGTCCCACCTACTGCTTCCTGGAGAGATCTGAGTCTTCTATTCAAAGGCCTCTTAGGAGGCCTATTCCTTACCCTCTTTTGGAAAGTCTCAGCGGGAAGCTGTTTAACAGTGTTTGGAATGGGATGCAAGGGTCACATAGGTGAGGTTTATGTTGGCTGGAGATGGATCTTAAAATGTAAAGGCTGGTAAATATTCTGATCTCAACCCATTGTGGGAGCAGAGGGTCCATGAAGTACCTGTAGTATCCTTGCTATGTGCCTGAAAGGCTCTTCCTGTACAGGTGTGAAGACCCCTGGGCTTTCTTCCTGAGGCTGTATAACCAAGTACCTTGACACTGTAATCCACAGCCTACCCCACCCTGTCTCACTGTAAGGGATGGCAGCCTGAGACTCACACACAAGGACTCCTGTAGTTACTTGTTCCAGGAATGTGCTTGCTTTGCTGTTGTTAGGGACAGAGGGGAGTTGACCATATCTTTAAGAACACAAATGATTCAGAAACACTGCATCTTAGCAATCGAGGACTAATAATGGGAGTTTGAAAATGAATAGAGAGAGGTGGGGAGGAACTGGGAGGTAGAATGGGAGGGAAAATTGCATTCAGTTTATACTATATGAAAAAAGAATGTGTATTTAATAAAAGGGAAAAATAAAAATTATTAATTTCCAAAAAAAATGAATACAGGGATAGCCCTTGGCATAGTACCAACACAGGTTTGAAACCATAATATGGCATGGTCTTGGCCGAGCCTCCCTCTACCTTGAGTCTCTTGTCTTGGCAGCATAATAGATTCGGGCTCGTTGTGGCTGTAAACATATTTTTGTTTTGGTCCCAGGGGTGGGATTTGGGACTGATTCAGATGGTCCACAGCAGCAGTCTATTTGCCTCATGTGGGCTCTGAGTTCTTTGCCAGCTGTAGATTAAAACTCAGTACTCTGGAGAGAAAATAAATGCCAAAGCCCAGAGAGTGTGGAGGCTCTGAGAAAGAACAGGGCTGCTCCTGCTTCCCCCTTGCTGCTCCTGGTTGCTGTTGTGAGACAAGAAGTTGGAGATCTCCTGAAGGGAGGATTGGATTGGCTCCAAGGAACCCAACGACCCTAACCAGCAGGAAGCAGCTAAGAGAACTGTGCCCCTCTCCCACTAACCCTTTCTCTCTCCAACCTGGTGTTGGGATGTTGGAAGGGAGTGGGATGGAGTAGGGAGAAAAAGATAAAAGAAATGTAAAAAAAAAAAAAGAGTTTTTAAAAAGTATGCCAACATGGACCTCTTGGGATTGTTGTGGGATTCAAAGGTAATGAAGGGATGTTGACCATCACACATGGTCAGCCAGTAAAAATATGTGAATTCAGTAGCATTAGTTATGTTCTGGCTCAATGTTTGTTTCATGAGCCAAAGGTCTCCTTTCCACACCATCAAGTTCAGTAGAGCACAGTTCACAATCTGACCACTTGTACTTCCGTCTGCACAGACTGCAGAGGCTTCTTCGTAGCCTCAGTTTCAAGTGTTCCATCTCACATCTGAGATATCATTAGGCAATTTGGTCAGTGAGTTCTCCTTGGGTTCTCTGAGAAACCTCTCCAAGAAACACTTCTATTCTAATGTTCCCCCACTCAAATGTCTATCACTGCCCCTGAGTCACCCCATCCAAATTCCTCACTATCTGCATGTTCATTCTTACCTTCCCCATCTTGAAAACAGACTGACATTGTAATATCTTCAGTTCAGGACTGACTTAGTAGACAGTTTCCTGTCCTGGGGATAGATGTTCAGTCACCAGAGAAAAACAGCCATGGCTGTAGACTGGGGCTACATTTGTAAGGGCCATGGAATGACTGTTGCAGGCATTACAGACATCCAAGACAGTTGTGGGAATGTCTAGAAATGTCTAGAGACTCTCTCCTGAAGTGAAAAAAAAATACCCAAAACTCCTCTGGCAGATCACTTAGATCTCTTTTTTTGACCAGAAGATGGTCAATCATTGGCAAGGAACCAGACTATTAGGATAACCCGAGAATAAGTAAGACCTTGCTTCTGGAAGGGTCAAGGCATCTTTAATACTTACAACAATTTGGAGGATGAAAGACAACTGGGAATATGAGGAAACCAGCAAAGCCTTTCACTTTCAGCTTGTTCTAGCCACGTGCCATGCATATTCCTATTTACCTCCTTGAAATTCATCCAGTAAATCTTTGCATGCCATGGCCTATGCTGGACCATCCCCCCAAAGTATACCAAAATCCTTTCAACGCTTAGATCTAGAACAAATAATACACAGATTTCTTTACCATAATGAGTTATCTCAATACTAGTGTCTAGTAAACTAGATAATCCAAACCATACATTATTTATTGGTCTATATGGCCTTGGAATCATTCTTACTTGGGTTGTAAACGCTTTAAGAACACTTACCAGGAATCATCCATGAACAAACATCCTTATTCCATTTGAAACCTTATGTGTTCATGGTGACTGACCATAAAAATGATGTGTAGTCAATGCTTGTTGAATTTTATCAGAAGAGCCTCTCTCTCCTTCTCCCTCCCTTCCTTCACTCTATTCCCTTTTCTTCTTTTTTCTTTCTCTTTTTTCCACCTCTCCCTGTGCCTTTTTTGGAGGGTTGAATTTGAACTAAGGCTTTTGTGCATCCTAACTATATGCTTTTCTCACTGAGATGCACCCTTAGCTGCAGAAAACCTTGTTTAAGTGTTCTCTTTGGTATGGGCTTCAAGACAAGATGTTCAGTACCTTAGGAGATCCAGGGAGGAAGAAGATGTGGTTCCTTGCCTGGAAGCCTGTGATCAGGGAGAAGAGACAATCCAAATGTGTGGAGGCGAGGAAGTTCATCTTTGACTTCAGCCAGCATTTTCTTTGTTCCTTTTGGTTTAACAATTTTTCTACTTGCTCTTATTCAGGACCATTTTGCACAGTGCTGGAGATAGCACATCTGGGCCTGCTCTAGTTTGCTTTTCTGTTGCTGTGATAACAACCATGACCAAAAGCAAGCTGGGGGGGTGTGGTGCCTGGCTTTATGTCAGCTTATCTCAAGCTAGAGTCATTTGAGAAGAGGTAATATCATTTGAGAAAGTGCTTCCACCAGATTGGCCCACGGGCAAGACTGTGGGGCATTTTCTTGATTGATGTGGGGTGCCACCGCTGGGCTGGTGGTCCTGAGTTATAAGAAAGCAGGTTGAGCATGCTACCAGGAGCAAGCTAGAAAGCAGCATTCCTCCGTGGCTTTAGCATCAGTTCCTACTTCCATCTGCCTGCCCTGACTTCCCTCAGTGATGGAGTATGATCTGAGAATTGTGGGATGAAATAAACCCTTTCATATCCAAACTGCTTTTGGTCATGTTGTTTAACACAGCAATAGAAAGCAAACTAAGACAGTGAGAATGGGTTTATTTCACAGTTCATCACTGAAGGAAGTCAGGGCAGAAACTCAAGAAGAGGCCAAAAGAAAAACCATGGAGAAAAGCTGCTTCTTGACTTGTTTCTAGGCTCTGGTTCAGCTAGATCTGCCAGCCCACAGTGGGCTGCATCCTCCAAAGTCAGTCAGCAATCAACAAAATGGCCCAGAGACATCCCACATGCCAATTTGATTGAGGCAATTCTTCAACGGAGGTTCCAGTGTGTCAAGCTGACATTCAATGTTAGTCTTTACAGATCGTGAGGATTTTTTGTTTTTAGCACCCTTAGACATGCCCTTCTTGACCACTCCTTTCATTTCTAACATTAGCTAGCTTTCCTAATTTCTGATCCTTCTTGGCTTGAGAAATGATTGCTTAAGACTCCCCAAGAAACACATTCAAAAAGTTTTCGGTGTTACCCACTAAGACATGGGGATTTCCAGAGATTTGCGTAGGTATAATGGTCTAATGCCAGAAAATGAAATAATAGAAATGGCTCTAGGAGCAGGCTAAGTGAAGGGAGTTCTGCATGGCAAAGCAACTTTTGTTTTTCTTCAAAAAGCTTTGAGCCAGTAATCAGTTATTTTTCCTCTATCCTGGAACCTTCCAGAGAAACTGCACTCCTTGAGACTCCTTTTGGACTAAACTTAATGTGATCCAAAACAGCCTTGAGTGTATTTTACAGGTCAATGGGAGATCAAGGTTGTTTGAAGAAAGGTTTCTTCAACTCCTGCTTGAATGTACAAATTTCCTGGTTTGACGGAGGAAATCCCCCTCACGATTACTCTTTGATGGGCCATGGCTAGGATTGCCAGGGACAAAGGAGGAAAAGGACAGAGCCAGTAAAAGAGAAACAAAATCAGTTTGTTTAAATGGTCAGGGAAGTCTGCCTCTGGCTAAAGGAAGTCAAACCCAGAACATCCCGTTCTACTTACTAAAGTCATGTGTCTCCAGCTGAAGGAAGGAGAGTACCATCTTCCTGTCTACATGGGAACGCTTAGCAATCCTCCCCTCCCCGCTGCCTGTGCTCAAACTCACAGATGGCAATGGAGTGCCTTCGTCGGACAGCACAGCGCAAGCTGCTTCTTTGGTGGTACAAATCCCGGGCAGGCCACATACGATTAAGCATGTAGTCACTCTTAAAAATGTAAATCTTGAGATCTCTACGAAAAATAAGCCAATTCTTCCCATGAATGAAATACACGTAATTTAGACACAGGCTGCTGCTTCAAACTGTTTCAGCAATGTGGGACTGAGGAACTACTTAATGCACTCTTTATGATGTTGGTGTCAAACGATAGCTGAACGATGTCCTTTGGGATATTTGGGACATGAGGGGCTGCTCGTGCCTTATATCCATTCCAGCAGGGACTTCTGAGGCGCGGTACCAAACCATTCTTCACCGTCCTGGACTGCCCTGCTGGTCTGTCTGGAAAATTGCCCACTTGTGAATCAGAGCTCTCGGCAAAAATGACACGTCTGCAGATAAGCCTTCAAGCTTTTACTTGTCAGAAAAATGAAAAGAATGTGTTTTTCTCTACATCTTCATTTTTATCTTAAATACCAGAAACCATGGTGGTAACTTTATAGCTCCAGTGCTTCGGTCCGCTCCACAAACCGGTGATTGTCAGGGTCAGAATTAACACCGGAGATTTCCAATGAAACTCCTCATTGTGTAGGTGAAAAAATTCAGGTCCAAGAAAGGGTGGGACACTTACAGAAGGTCACGTGGTTGGTGACAGGCGCAGGGATCAGAGCTCATGTTCAGGAGCTCCTGTTAGTGTGCAGTGGGGGCCTGGAAGGCTTTACTCCTGCTCTCTCCAAATGGTCTTTACTCACTTTGTTATGATCTGCCTTTCACCTTCCCTTAAGCTAGTGGCTCGGGCGGCAGGACCAGCATCTCTGGACCTTGCTAGGTCTGCACATTTTCTGCCCCCTTCCCACTCACGTACAATGTGTGTCTTAACAAGTCCTGCAGATAGTTTTCATGTGTGCTAAAGATGGAGGCACCTCCCTCACTTTAATGTCAGTGCCAACCAATCTAACAAGGGCATCAGATCTACCTGATTTCATAGCTCCTTTTCAGTTAGGCTCTTCTGATTACTCACAGCAGAGGTTCACTCGAGTTATCTCTGGAGAAAGAGGGTGCATTGCACAATTGTGATCAGGAAGTAGTATGGAAAGCTGTCACCCACTCAGGCAGCACTAGGGACCAGCCACTGTCTTGGCAGCTCTTTCCCTCTCCCTCCTGCCTGGTTCTCTTTCCATGAATCCCTTCATCCACTGCTCTATTTCCTGTTCCTTTATAGCTGGCATTTGTCTTTGGCTTACCATGACAGAATCTGAACCATCGCATCCTTTCTGTCTTCATTTCCCTTCCATACTAGAAAGCTCTTTCTATATAATTTTTTTTCCACATCAAACTCCTGGAAAGGACACTAACTGGCCCAGCTTATCCTTTGAGCCACTGAGTTCATGTCAGAGACAGTCCTTGTTCCCCTACCCACTTGGATACTGAGCTGCCATGGGCTACACCTGAGCAGGGGTTACAGGTTAAATCCATGAATGGTCCTTGGTTGGAATACCAGTCTCAGAAAATACCCCTGTGGCCAGATTGTTTGGATCTATTGCTCTTCTTGTGGAGCTCCTGTCCCCTCCAGGTGACCTCTAATTCTAATGAAAGAACCTGCCTCAAAAAATATGGTGGAGAGCAATAGAGGAAGACACCATCTGTAGTTTCCACATTACTCTCTATCCATGTGCTCACTCAAATGATTCACCTTGGATGTGTTGTTTGCTACTGTAGTTAATTCCTGACATGCGATGAGTTGGCATCTGTGACTATGCAAGGTGGGTAACTATACAGAGGAGTCCTAAGAATGCCAAAGTATCTTGGGAGAGAAATGACCCCTCCTGGCTCAGCAACCCCATGAGTGAGACACAAGAGTATATTGGAAGTTGTGGTGCCTTTAAAAACTCAGTTACGTTATGTAAACATGTTTTTGTTTTAATGCCAGGTGTGGGAGATGGAGCTCCTTCAGATTGTCGCAGCAGCAAACTATTTGCCTCATGCAAGCTCTGAGAGGGGCTCTTTGCCAGCTGCAGATAGCTTAATTCTGAGGCTTCTGGAGAGGGAATAAATGCCAGATGCCAGTGAGAGAATGGGGGGCTCTCTGAGGAAGAAGGCTGCTGGTGTTTCCTCCCCTCTTGCTTCTGGTTGCTGTTGATGCAGAAGAAGTTGGAGATCTCCTGAAACAAAGATTGGACTTGCCCCAAGGAACCCAACAACCCTAAACAGCAGGAAGTGGCTAAGGAGAACTATGCCCTCTCTCCCCACTAACCTTCTTTCTTTCCTACCTGGTGTTGAGGTGTTGGAAGGGATTGGGGTGGAGAAGGGAGAAAGAGGCATAAGAAACATAATGAATGCTCCTCCGATATTTTTAAATGTGCCTCCAGGACTGAGCACGGCTGCCCAGACACAAGTTTCTTAATTTCACAGGTGGAAAAAATTAATCTCAGCCACATAATATAGACTATGGCTTACTTCAAGATATCGTTGTTAATTGATTATAGTATTTCATGAATTAGATCATAAGTCGATAGAACTGGAAGACATTATAGTAGCCATGTAGGCTAATGCTGTCACTTTAACTCAGTACAAATGACTGAAGTGGCCCTAGGGTGTGTATACTGGAAGGGGATCATAGGTGAAGAACCCAGATCTCCTGACTCCCAGTCCAAGACCCAAAGCCAGGAAGGCCAAAGAAGAAGCCAAGGAGACTCAGGGGAAGACCTCACATGTTCTCTAGGGAGCCCTTCCAGCAGTGCCCACTGAAATGTTTTGGCAGAGGAGTCTGGGTGGAATAGGTATGGAACAGTCTTGGCAAAAGGAATCTGTTCTTTAGCGCCCTGAAGGTAGAGATGAGGTGGGTCTGATGATGTTAATCTTTGTTTTCTGCCTGCCTTCTGATTGTATTAGGGGTGTGTGTGTGTGTGAGTGTGTGAATCAAAGTTGATAGCTGGGTTTAAATCAAGACTGTGATGTGCTCAAAGACTGTGTCCTGGGTATCCGGGGCTCCCCCCATGTGCCAGAATAAGTTTGCTGTTTTTCACACTGACTTTGTTCAGGAGATTGGCATTCGTTTTTCCTGTTTGGCTAGAAATGGACTGCACATTTAGGAAGTGCACATTTAGGAAGCAGAAACATATGATTTGTGTCCCAGAGGTCCTCTTTGTATGTGTAAAGATAAAAATGTCCCGGTGAAAGAAAACAAGATTCATTAGACATATTGAGCAGGAAGCAGGAAACTACAAGGCGAATGAAACTTAATCACGGTTTTAAGTTAATGGAAAACTTTACCATCAGTAAAGCATTTAGCGACACCCACCCCCAACCCCAAACCTTCACGACAGGCCCCATGAGGTGCACAGCTTCTGTAATGCAAGCCTGGGGGTGGGGTAGCTAGGTTCCAGGGATGTCTGGTATTATTATGGTAGGGGGAGGTGACATTCCCCATGGACTCCATCCACCATGGCATACTGCCTATTCCACATGTGAATTTGTGTGTGTGTGTCTGGGCCTCTCTTATATGCAGGTCTATCATGCAAGGGAGTCTCTTAAAAGGCATGCGTTTGTCTATCAAGCATCATGTTCACCAGGCCCCCAAGAAACTGCACTGTGGGTTCAGGAAAAACCACAGAGCTGAGTTAGCTGTAAGGTTTTGGACAGGCTAGTTCCAGTTTCCTTCTTAGTAAAACAGCAAGTACTCTGTGGGAGTCCCAAGCCTAGGGTCCAATCACAGGCATTGTAAGCATTCAGTAAATGACAGCTGTTAATATCCTGTGTGCATGTAATACTGGTTTGGGTGCAGAAACACATCTGTTTGCAGGAAAGAAGGGGGGGTTGGTTCAGGGCCAAGGGATGTTATCTTTTCTTAAATCCAAATAGATCTTTGTGTGTTTTCCACAGAGCACCCAACTAAGCTGATTAAAAAAAAAGAAAAAAAAAAAAAACAAAAAAACAACTCAGCACACTTTTCTGTCTAAGTCCTTGTAAGTACTTGCTAATGAATTTGTTATTTTAAACAAAGTTACAGATAATATAAGATCTGGATCAAACAATGGTATCTGGTGTAATTTCAGAGGACTGAGAAGCCCATGTTCTTGAGCAGTGACTTGGTTAAGGTTACTGTTGCTGTGATGAAGCACCATGACCAGTGCAGCCAGGTCCACATCACAGTTCATCATCAAAGGCAGTCAGGACAGGAACTCAAGCAGGGCAGGAACCTCGGGGCAGGAGCTGGGGCAGAGGCCATGGAGGGGAGCTGCTTACTGGTCTTCTCCCCATTGCTTTTCCTGCTTGCTTTGTTGTGGAACCCAGACCACCAGCCCAAGGATGGTACTACCCACAGCTCTCTCCCATCAGTCACCAGTTAGGAAAATGTCCTATTGGTTTGCCTACAGCCTGGTCTTATGGGGAAATTTTCTCAATCGAGGCTCCCTCCTCTCTGATGACTCTAGTTTTTGTCAAGCTGACATGAAACTAGCCGATATGGGCAGGGTGACTGGGTCAGATAACAGATGGCGAGCCAGGGATCTTCCAGAACCTTGTAGGGCCAGGCCCTTTCCATATGGAATCCCCAAATCTTCCCAGGCAGCGTAAGTATTACTCTTATTTCATATAGAAAAGGCCAACTGGGGGATGGCAGGTGGGCTGCTACAGTAGTTACCAAAATTATCAGGACCTGAAATTTGAGGCCATGGATTGCCTAAGTTTAAGGCCTGATCTCTTTCCACTTCCCAAAGTCCAACTCTCTGATAGATTCTCCTTCAACCAAACCTTTCATCAGGCTCCTCAGTCTTTTCTGATAGACCACGCAGTGGTCTTCACTCTCTGCCCTTGAAGAATCCAGTCTGAGCAAGAGTCCTGCCAAGTTACTTTAGCAAAAGTTTCCTACCTTTGATGTCTGATCACCTTGAAGCCTTATTACCACCCAACCCCACGTCACTTCTAACTTATAATTCCCATTTTCATGGTTAGAATTGAGTCTAACCTTTTCCCTCGGAGCAAGAATCTACATAGCAGTCCCTATGCTTATAACAATGTCTTCCACTTGAGTAAAGTCTGTCTCACTGTCTTAAACAAGTACCATGGATACCTTTTTCATTAACACCTCCATTTACCCACACAGGTTGGACAGCACACTAAGACTCAAAGTGTTATATCCACAGATGTGTGTGTGCCACCTGGAGTCTGAGAGAAATGAGGAAGGTACAGACTGTGCTGGTAAAGGGTAGGTAGCTAGGGAGAAGAGCATGGACCCTGGCTATCATACTGGCTTCCTTGTTTGGGTTGAAATCTGTCCTGGTATCTACCCAGCCTCACCCCTGGCTTTCACACCATTAGTGAGTGCCCCCACCAGTCAGATCTGTG
Organism: Meriones unguiculatus; assembly: GCF_030254825.1. Classification (NCBI taxonomy): domain Eukaryota; kingdom Metazoa; phylum Chordata; class Mammalia; order Rodentia; family Muridae; genus Meriones; species Meriones unguiculatus. The sequence goes on along the minus strand of NC_083361.1, from coordinate 75,535,482 downwards.
CAAACACAGGCAGAGGATGCACCAGGAGAAAGGCACAAAGGGATGAGGAGATGCTGTGGAGAGCTACTCAAGACTCTTAGGTACTCGCAAGATACTTTGGTATCTCCTTCCAGGCTCCGAGGTGATGTGGAGCCGAGGCGTGTTGAAGTGTCAGTTTTGGTGTGGCAGCCTCAATTCTAGCGTTGGCTGGACCTAGTTAGCTTTGGTGGGGATGCAGAGCCTTCTACAGAGCACTTCTTTGTTACCGGCAACCTGGCAGGAATGTCCATCATTTCAGAAACCGAGAGGGCCTGGCTCTCCTCCTCCCCTTGGCCCTGCGGTGTTCTTCCCTCAGATGTTTATCAATGAAGCCGCCCTAGGCCAGGCTTCAGATGGGGCTGGGGGCTAGAGCAGAACCCAAAGTCTCCTCACCTTTCGGAGCAAGGCGGGTATGAAATCAGCACCTGGAAAGGGGCCAAATGGAAACCCAGAGCAACAGCTCAGAACGTCACATGTCAAATCACTTAATTGGGTAGTCATCCGAAGAAGGGTTAGTGAAAAACGCACCGTACTAGGTGTGAGGATCTAATCCAAGGAGACAGTTCGGTATGCCTGAATGTGCCTCAGCCTCAGCCAGCCGCAGGCCAAGGGCCTCACTAGATCCTTCCCCTGGGGAGTGGCCCTGCAATGGCATCTGGTAATCATCACCAAGACCCTGGGCAGTCAATCACTCATGGAACTGCAATGCCCAATGTGTGTGCCCAGCCCTGAACTATGAGGCAGTATAGGAAGTACTCTGGAAGTTTCCTGCTCACTCCCAGTTTGGAGAACACTGTCTCAACTATGCATCGTGAGAAAGGCTAGTATCTAGACAAATAAAATTAAAAATGCCATTCTTTTTCTTGGTAGACACGAACACATACGGGAGTATTAGAGATAGGAGCTAGTGCTATAAAGAAAATAAAACAATGTAATGAGACCAGGACCAGAGGGTGATACAGAGCTGAGCGTGGAAGATGTGAAGGAAGCAGCCATTGGTCACCTTCTGGGAAGACTGCTTCAGCCGGTCTCACACCAGAACCCACCATTAAAAGAGAAATTCCTCTTGCTCTCTGTATATCCCCGAGTTTCCAACAACTACAGCCATGACAGCAGCCAACAGCAACAATACAAGTCTTCAAAAAAAGAGTAGTCTCTTTTTTCTTTTTTTTTTTTTTTTGTTTCCTATTTCCCGTTCCCCAGAGAAACATTTGTAAGTCCATCAGGTCCAAAGGAAACTCCGTTTTCTAAAATTCTCGTTAGACAAAAGCCAGTATTCTTTAGGTACTACTAAAAGGAGCCATTTCCCTTATCACTGACAGAAGAGTCAAACGGTTATGTGTGGTGTGTATTATCATACCAAAGTGTATGCTGGCCTCCAGCCTCTCCAGGATCACAAGTACTTGTTACACATTTCAGAGTCCATGCTCATGTCCTAACCTCAGCTCTTTTTACGCTGCTCCTGCCTAAAGTTCTCTGACTCTTGGCCTTCCCTCTCATGGGCTGTTCATTTCTCCTTGTAACACTGCTATTTCAGCTAAGCTTCTTTCTTGGTCCTTTCTTTGTCTTGCTCTCTCACTCTTCTCTCCCCCTCTCTGCTCTGCTCTCATGGTCAGGTTCAGACTGCTGGTCATGTTCAGCCTACTACTTTCTCTCTTCTCTGGCCTCTTCCAGATGCCTCTGACTGCACTCTCTCTCTGTCTCTGTGTCTTTCTCTCTCTCATCTGGAATAAAAGCCTTCCCCTTGACCAGACAAGGGAGTAGTCCTGTCATCAGTTTATAGAGGTCATCACCAGCCTTCCTCATGTCCCTTCCTGAAGAGCTGTCTGCTGACCCAGGAGGAGTTAGCCAGCTTAGTGGATAGAGTGGTCCCTATTTCTGTACATTCCCAACCCTAATTAATTCCATGCACCCTAAAATGCCTCCCCACTTTTTCCTCTTAGCTTTTTTTGTTTCTATTTTTTATTTAACAATTTCATACATGGTTATTCTGAATATTTGCTCATTTCATGCCCAGTAGCCTACCACAGAGGGCCCCTGAAAGACTCTACCTAGCAGTGTATCAAAGCAAATACTAAGACTCATAACCAAACCTTTGGCAGAGTGCAGGGAATTATATGAAAGAAGGGGGAGTTAGTATAACATGGAGAGGACAGGAGCTCCACAAGGACCAAATATATCTGGGCTCAGGGGTCTTTTATGAGGCTGTTTCTCTGACCAAGCACCATGTATGGATATAACCTAGAACCTCTGCTCAGATGTAGCCCATGGTAGCTCAGTATCCAAGTGTGTTCCCTAGTAAGGAGAACAGGGACTATTTCTGACATGAACTCAATGGCAGGCTCTTTGACCTCCCCACCCTCCAAGGGAGGAGCAGTCCTTCTAGGCCACAGAGGAAGACATTGCAGCCAGTCCTGAAGATACCTGATAACCTAGGGTCAGATGGAAGGGGAGGAGGTCCCCCCTATTAGTGGACTTGGAAAGAGGCAGGGAGGAGATGAGGGAGGGAGGGTGGGATTGGGAGGAAATGAGGGAGGGACCTATGGCTGGGATACAAAGTAAATAACCTGTGATTAATATAAAAAATAAAAAAAAGAAAGCTCAAAAAAAAAAAAAAGAAAAAGAATAGCAAGAGAGTGTGTGTTTGGTGTCCAGTGCTACTCACTGTCCTCAAATTACCCAGAGGTCTGTACAGAAAAGTGGAGAGGACAAGTGGAGGTGACAGGTAGAGATGCTGAAGACAATGGGAACCACTTCTCAGGCCAACGCCTTGAACATTCATCATTTGAAGGTGGAGAAGATTCAATGTCCTCTTGTTAGCTATTCTCCCAGCTCATTTCTCTGTTGGTGGTGTTATTTTGCTGAGCATGTATTTAACATCAAATGTCTCTTTCCTGAGCCATTGACTCTAAGATAGACTCTAGAGGTCCCAAGAAGCAAGGACACTCGAAACAATTTCTCGACCTCTATGAGTCAGCCCCTCCCTGACCCCCATCAAAGGTACTCACCGAGGTCGGCGGAAGGTCAGACCATAGTGCTGACAGGCCAGCCCCACAGTGGGCGTGTACACAATGGGCATGAACTTCTCCACATCTGAGGCCAGCACACGGTAAAAGAGCTTCTCATTGCGGTCTTGGAGAGTCATGAGAATGATGTACCTTGCAAAGGAAAGAAGAAGACAGCTGATCCCAGGAAATACCATTGTAGCTACTTGGTAGACCCTGATTGCTGTCACTGTGCCTAAGAATGGAGACCTTCTGCAGGAAGGATTCACACTCAGGGGTAGCCATCTCCTCAACCCACTGCCTGTGTAGGGCATTCCATTTCCTTAGCCATTTGGGGACATTTATCTTCAGTTCTACATTCTACTCCTCTCCCTGCCAGAACATTTACCAGAATGCTGCAGTCCTTATAGCTGGGGAGCCTTTTTAGCCTTACTCCCAATCACCTGCTGTAATGAGGGTCTCTTGGGGGCGTGCTAAAGTAGTGAGCCCTGTGCCAGGAGCAAGCCCCCTGGAGCTCTTAGGAATAGGCACACTCTTCACTTCCTGATTCTAGCGCATCATTTTAGGCAAGTAAGAGAGGCCCATTGAGTTGGAAAGAAGTAAGAAGGCTAGGGTCAGATGGAAGGGGAGGAGGACCTCTCCTATCAGTGGACTTGGAGAGGGGCATGGGAGGAGCTGAGGGAGGGAGGGTGGGGTTGGGAGGAAATGGGGTTGGGGGCTACAGCTGGGACACAAAGTGAATACAATGTAATTAATATAAAAATTAAAATTAAGAAAAGATTCAATAAGTATATATTCTTATCAATAAAATTTCACTGCTTTGTATGCTTAAAAAAAAGAAGAAAAGAAGTAAGAAGGCAAACATTTCAGAATGGAGCTTTTACAATTTTATATTTCAAGCAAATATTTCTCTTTCAATTCCCATCTTTTTGGTGCACCTAACAGAAGAAGAGTTTGGACATGTATCAGTTTATTAGTAGAATCTGTGGTGTAGCCTCTGGTTTGCTCTTCAAGATGATGTAACTAGACCTAGTGTGAGTGGAGAGGAACAAAAGGGAGAGAATATTTGACTTAGTGGTAAAATGGCCTTGGGATTAATGTGAGTTTAGTGCTTTAGGAGCAGGGACATGGTTGTGGGCAGGGGCATGCTTGGTAACTGCTTCTCAGAAGATATGGGTGGCTTGGAGGAGGCAGCAGGAGCCAGATGCAGGTTGTGCCTCATGTGCTACCAAACTCTGCCCCTTATAGCTGCCATACCCCTGGACCAAAGCCCTAGCCATTTAGCTCTATGGATATAGAGAGCCTCCATCTTCTTCCTATAGAGCCACTAGAGCCCATAGCAAGATGAGATATTTGCTTGCTATGTCCCGGAGAACATTCTAAGCCCGTCACAAAGACAGGCATTTCATTCTCGTAAAACCTAATGAGTCACATACCATTGGCACAGTCATACAAGTGAAGGACGGAGATTGACAAAGTAGCTTTAGTTATTCAGTGCAGGACAGTGGACGTCACTTAGTCTAGAATTAGTCTTATAACAACTAGGCTTTGCCCCTTCTGAATGACGTGTAGGAGAGGAGTTCAAATTAGAGACGATGATGGAGCCAGCTGTGTTTAGATCTCATGCTGACTTACAGTGTGCACCTGGGTGGCGACTATAGTCTTCAGTAGCACTTAGCATTGACTCAAAGACTCCAAAAGGGGGTTCTTTGTGCCTCCACTGAGGAGTGCTCAGAGGAAGCAGTGCTTTTTTTGTTTTGTTTTCTGCCTATGACCTTCGACATGGCATCTAGATCCTTTCCAACATATCCCCTCTCCATTTCCCCTCTCTGCACTGTTCCTCTTATTCCTCAGGAGCTTCATCACTCCATTTTTGCCTCTTCTCCTTCTGCTCAGTCCTGCCCTCCCCCAACCCAGTGTTGTCTGCTGAATTGTTTCATCAAGGCTTCTGGGACTGACTCATCTCTAACACCTCTCAAATAACACCTCCCAGACTCCACTGTCAGTCTAGCATCATTTTGGCTATGCTTTTGCTGTAACCCTCATCTCTAGGGAGAATGTCACTGTTTTTAAGGACAGAGCTGGATCTGAAGTCTTTCCAGACTTTCAGTCTTTCCAGACTTTCAGCCTTTCCTGAGAGTCTGGAATTCAGAAAACCCTCTGTGAGCCTCAGGACTGAGCGAAGAGAATGGATTTCAGGCACTGACTTACTTGTCCAGGTCACTCTGCTGATTTTCATAGTATCTCATGATGCGGAGGAGCTGGACATCCTGGCTGAGGAAGCAAGGGGGGATTAGGCCATGGATGCCAAGCTGCAGCCTTTCTTCCAGTGTAAAGGCCATGCCCTGGAGAAGAAAGGAACACACACAGTGAACATACAGGAGACCAAGGCACAGAGGTCCTGCCTGTAGATGGCAAGAGTTAATGTAAATCAGCAAAAAACAGATGGACCCCCTGCTGTTTAAAAGGGGGGCTTTCCCTGCTAGATATTTTTGTGTCCCCTGATGAGCTAAATGAGGAAGACAGGCACTTCATCAAGACTAGATTTTGCCTTCTTAAAAAGTGAGTTTCAATCCATAGAACAGAAGAACACTCCTGTATATGTCTCTCCACCTTATACCTTTACAGGAAGCAACTTTATAAACGAGACTATGAAATTCTTTTGCCTTTTGTCTTACAAACTTCATTATTTTCCAAAGCTACTTAAGCAGACACTTCCTCCTCCATCTTCATGGAAACTGTTAGGTAAATGATTATACAAAATCCCCTGGGCTTTACCTGTTTATCCCTTCTTGCTCTGCCAAAGCTCTGGCAGCCATTCATCTTCTTTCACTATCTTCACAGTTTCACCTTTTCTAGAATGCTGTGCAATTGGCAATAGAACGTGCAGATGTTCTAGACTAGGTTCCTTCACTTAAACTTCATCGCTTTAAGGCATTTGTGCCTTTTCATGACTTGACAACTCATTCGTTTTGTCAACGACTGACATTCCACTTTGCTTTTGTGCCATTATCGATGGATTTACAGTTTTTTCCTATATTCCACCCACAACCACTCTGTGAGGAGCGTGTTAAGCCTTTTCCTTTACAGACGAGAGGGCTAAAGTAGAGAGGTCACCTAGTCGTAGCCAGTGAACACATTGGGCAAGGTAGTTTTGCCACGATTATCTTAGGCTAGATGGTAGTAGATTTGATCCAAGAGAAAGAATTGGTGAGGAGGGAGAATGAAGAGTTTTTTTGCACCATTCACTTCCTGTTTGTATGTGTTTTGAAGGCCAGAAATCTCAGAGACTGGCTTCCTTTTGGATTTATAAAGTGATAAGGACAAATCAGCTCCTTCATGTCTTGAAGGACAGTTTCTTCTCTGGGAAGTACTTGGTCTCTGTGAAAGGTCTGCCTTAAGATTCGTCACTCTCTGTTTAAAAAGGGACTCACGGGGACATATTCAAACTATTCCACACATAAAATTCCAAAGTTTATTTTTCTTCATCCAAGGTTTTCCCAAGGTACTGAACAGTTGGAGACGTGGGGTTCAGAGGGGGCACTGAGGCAGATTGTCTTTTGGGGTAGAAGGTTTACTAGAAGGGTTATTAATGGTATATACTTATGTATAGACAGACAGACAGACAGACAGCCAGCATATCAGGGACATATGGTGTACAGCAGACCCATGAGTCAGAGAGGGATACCTCTCTTTAATATTTTAAAAGTGTTTTTGAGGTTATAATTATATAATTTCTTTTCCCTCTCCTCTAAACCTTCCCATATATTCCCCCTTTCCATAAATTTTTCAATTTCACAGCCTTTTAAAAATAAAAGTGTTGTTACATATGTGTTTGTATTATATGTATGCATACATTCTTAAGTACATAAACACAATTTACATAGTTTATATCTTGTTGCTTATATGTATGTTTCTGGCTGAAGCTCCTTTTTTTTAAAATATAAATTTCAGAGGAAGTGGCGAGGTTTGTGGAGTCTGTTCCTGATTCCTGGGAGGAAAGGGTGGAGGCAGGGGAGGGAATTCTGGAAGGAATATGCTTTTCTGTGGCTGTGGGGTAAGAGGGGTATTTTGTTATGGCGTACCCTTACATTGCTTCGGTGTGCCTGCTAGTGGTAATCTTGTGTAATCCTGGAGTCTGGCAATCTGAGTATGTAACTTCCTTGGAAAAATGACAGCAGCATCCGTCATTCTCATGAAATGTAGACACCTGAGGATTCTGGTTAGAGATCCCCAAAGAACCTCTTGGTAGTGACCTTGCCATTTCCTCTACGGCAGCTGTAAGAAAGAGGCTGCTGCAGGTGGGAATGGCCTGATGTAGCCTTGGACTCAACAGTTAGTTACCAGTTTCGTACATCTTTGGTACTTGGCAACAGGTTGGCAAACAGGGCCATCACACTAGTTCCCAGATTCCTCTGTGGGAGGCTACCTTACCTGCAGTCTGGTCTCCTCTCTTTTCCCTCCAAGGGTCTCACTATGTAGCCCTGGTGTCCTGGAACTCACTCTGTAGACTAGGCTGACCTCAAACAGAGACCTGCCTACCTCTGCCTCCCAAGTGCTGGGACTAAAGGCGTGCCCCACCACACATGGCTGGACTGGTCACTTTTACCAAATACCACTAGGCCGGTGACTGTTAACTGATTTGGAAAGACTGTGTTTGCCTCTCCTTGGCTGCAGGGATTCCAGGCATTTGATTATGACATCACCTTTATTAATGGACACCGTGGCCTTTAATAACAGCCTGCTTCTCTCTACAAGCTTAAGTGTTTCTCTTGGCTGACTTCCATCAAATGCTTTTGTATTTGAGGAAAATGAATGACTGTTTAGCAACTGGTAATTTTAAGGATTTAAAGAAATTTACTTCTAGAAGCTCTAGATTTATAAACTGGCAAAGAAGAAAGACAACTTAGCAGTTCCATGACTCCAAAAGGGTAAGTACTTCATCTTTTTTTTTTTCTTTCTTTCTTTTTTGAGGGGGAGGAAGGATGGCGAGTGCTATAGAAGACTGAGCCCACAGCCCTTTGGACACAGGAAACACTCTTCTCCCAGATCATACCCCAGCCTTCTTTTATTTTAATTTTGAAACAAGGTCTCACTAAATTGTCCAGGCTGTGCCAGAACTCACTAAGTTCACTCATGTAAATGTGTGATCCTGCTTTGGTCCCCAAAACCAGGAAAATATAGGCACCTTAAAGACCATTCCCGCCAGCAAAGGGGAAATGTACTAGAACTCATACTTATCTGTAAGAGAAATAAATTTTACTAAGTGGAACTCAGACTCTTGGCCTGCATGTCAAAAGTCAATTTCCACAGTGTATACTAAAGGTCCTGAGGTAAGAGTGGGGACTGCCACATGGAGGAGTCAGTAATAGGGCGCTTACCCATTATTGCCATGTTGAGAAATTACAGCTTTTCTGTGCCTGGTAAGTAGAGCCACAGACAGTATTATCTAGTTTTAATAAAACCCTCAAAATAGGACAAGTGGCTTTTGAAAAACGGCTTATTCTCATAATCAAATTTCAATCTCACTGAGACTGGAGAAATGGCTCAGGGGTTAAGAGCACTTGTCGTCCTTGCAAAGGATCCAAGTTCAGTTCCCGGCACACACACGGCAGCTCATAACCATCTGCGATAATTCCAGGGCATCTGATGCCCTCTTCTGACCTCCAAGGGCATCAGACACATGGGTGGTGCACACACATGTAGGCAAAACACTTATCCACTTAAATTTTAATATATATGTGTATATATGCATGGAAATGCTTTAGCTGTTTGAGAGTTTCCAGCCAAGTGTTTACCGTCTGCTCTGGCTTTTTCCAGGCAACCACTGGACTAGCCCAAGACCCAACAACCACTGGCTGTCTGGGCTGTCTGTTAAAGAGGCCCTATGACCTGTTTAATAACTGGAAGCTTGTGGTCACACCTACTGTCAATACTTGTGTTGCATACGTTTTAATATTTTGCTTTTCATCCCTAGATCTTCTTCTCCTTTCCAGCCCAGGCCCTGAACTCTATTTTTCAACCTGCCTGTGTTACCAGGGCAAAACTTAACTGGTATCAGAGAGAGGATTTTTGGATATATCAGACCATCAAATGGCAGGGCTCAGGGGCAGCAGCCTATCAGATTGTACTGTGTTACAGCCTTCTGCGGTTCTGAGAGCCTGGCTTTCTAGGGCCTTGCCTGTGAGGACTGAGCTTCTCCGATCTTCTTTGGCCATCTGCCCGGTGTCTGTGGACCCAGAGCTCTGCTGTGCATTTGGCAATCTCTCCCTGTTTATTTCACAAGCATCAGTGAATTCCTATCTGTGCCAGGCCTGCCATGTTAGGTATGGGGGGGGGGTGTCCAATAGGAGTAGTCTCTGGTCTCTGTCCTCATGAATCTGCTTGGGAAGACACATGGCTCAACATGGAATCACAATTGTGGCCCCTTCCATGGAGGGTGAGGCCTTTTTCCACGTAAGAAAGAGTGCTGCCATTTCACGTGTTGTGGGATGAAGCAATAATGCATTCAAAAGGCTTAACACAGATGTGTGCACATAAAAGGCACTGAGTGAGCACCACGTTACTAATTTTGTTCAAGGGAGGTGGCACAAGGAATCTCATTTGTAGACACTGGAGATGAGCCCTGTGGGGCACTTCAGAGTTAGGCTGGAAGCAGGGGTTGAAGCGATTTCCCCGAAATGGGACCGCTTGTCCACAGGCTCAGACAGGGCTGCCAGTCTCATTCATTCTGGCTGTCATAACAGGACTCACACCAGCGCCACTGTTCACCATACTCTGACTGCTTTCCGCTGCTGGTCTTCCAAATCATAGTCAATCTCTTCAGGGGGCTTTCTCTGCCACCCTCTTTCATATAGATATACTAAGGCCTATGAGTATCCGACTGGTCTGTGGCCTTCTGCAAACAGGTGTGTCTGCAGACACACGTGCCTCTCAGGCTCTCAGTCCCACACATCATTACATCATGCTCTTTGCTGACTGCTTATGTGACAACCAGCTTTCTCTATCAATCAGCTGTAAGGCACAGAGGGTGGTGTAGCTGAGACAGGGCTGTGTGTTCAGCCCGGAGGCGTACAGTTAGAGCTGATTAGCTGTTAGGGGACTGGATGACATTTCCTCCTCCTTTTGCACATGCCTTCTTGAGTGTATTTGTTTGAGATTTTCAAGACTTTGGGCGACGTGATTCTGGTTGCAAGAGGAAGTGGGGTTACTAAGGCTGCTGCTCCCCCTCTTGGCATCACGTTTCCGAGGGCTCCTAGCACGCTCCTGGGATGGTTATACGGAGTCTCGGAGATACAAGCTTTGGAAAGTCTCTGCAGACAACAACATGAGAATAGCCTTTCTCCTAGGCACACCACTGTTCTCAGGTATAAAATTACGCATCCAGAAAGCCATTGCAAGTTCCCAAGAGGAAGTTTGGGAGGGGGCTCGGGGCAGGCCTCTGCTACTTCCAGCTGCACTTACATGTAGGAGGCACGCGACCTTCCAGCTACACTGTACGTGGAAGTTCGTGTTCCAGCTTGGAGATGCGATTTGGTATTTCTTCCTGTGAGTACAGGCAGACCGTGGTGGTGCTGCCAACAGTGAGAGTAAGAGGAGGCCGTGGGTAGAGAGGATGAAAACAGTGGTTTCCTGGCTTGGAAGCTTCCTGCCTGCTCTGTTCCCACTTACCCCTTTCTCCCAGACCCCTTCAGTTGGAATCTCAAAGAAAGGCTCAAGCCAACTTTCTCCTCCGTGTGACTCCCTGACAGAACCTGTACAGTTCTTACTATTTGTGGGCTCCCTCCTCCTTAATTTCTGTATTTTCATCAGAAGCAATAATAGGTGTTTTTCTTCTCCCTGCTATACTGCATCACCGTGAGTTCCTGTGGCCAAGGGTACCTTGGCCTTCTCACTGGGCACCTCTGTATTTCAGGCTCATTTGCTTCAGTGTGGCAGACCAGCCGTTTCTGGCTGGTGGTAGGCAAACCGTAAGAATCACTTTGTCTCTTTAAAGACTGGTATTCAGTCTAGAAAACCAGGAAATCTTAAATCTTTGCAAATTGTTCATGTGATTCTGGAATATTCAGATTTGGAAACTGCTGTCCTAGGTTCTTTCTCTCTTTCTTTCTCTCTCTCTCTCTCTCTCTCTCTCTCTCTCTCTCTCTCTCTCTCTCTCTCTTTCTTTCTTTCTTTCTATCTTTCTTTCTTTCTTTCCTTCTTCCTGCCTTCCTTCCTTCCTTCTTTCTTTCCTTCTTTCTTTTTCTAAGCCTGAGTTTTCTGGAAGAAAAGGATGGAAGTAGGACCCCACAAATAAGTCAGGGACAGTGTAAGCTTTCTTTGTTCTATCCTCGTTCAGTCACAGAGTCACATAGAGGAGGTGGTTGCTCAACACTCAGTTCTTCCATCTTTCCCTTCAAATTGTTAGGCAAGTGTCATGGAGTCTGTTGTGGTAAAGTCTTTGTTTTTTGTTAATCCCATGAATCAATGGGCAATATTGCACCTTTAAACTATTCCAAATTTAGCTTTAGCCTTCAGTGGACACACCTGTGATTTGGAATGCAGACAAAAGGTTGCTTGATTGTCTCGAGAAACAAAATTGCGTAGGAAGTCCTAGGTTCATTTTAATAGACAGAAATTACATAGCCACAGGGTCAGGAAAACAACATCATGTGAGACCCTAGGGCCGCACATACAGCTTTGTTGAACCCCTCACAATAGTCTGCTGAATCAGAATGAAAAGCCTATTACCTCTAAAGTCTGGATGTCTAGAAGCTTAGACTGCTTTGCTGAGCCATCTCTGCCTCCTCTAGAAGAGAGGGGTATGGTTTATTCTTCCTACTTGTTTATTCAACAGATATCAGGCTCCTTTCTGTACTGAGCACTTTGCCGGGTACTTGAGTGAGTGGCCACTACTTACCCTCATGTGTGTGGATAGCTCCTAAACCTCCATTTAATATTGGTATTAAGGTTGTGTCTCATGTCAGCTATTTAGATGAATTCTTCATTGCTTGAGAGGTTAAAGGAAGCTTCTTTTTTGAAAAGTGAGTTAATTTTATGTTCTACATCGCTTATACAATTGTTTGGTAAAAACAAAACTTAAGTAGGTACATGATTTGCCCAGAATCTTTGATAATGATAAAAATGCCTTACTTATTTTATTGCTTTATTACATTAAAAAATGTTTCCATATGACTTATGTCACTTGAGCCTAGGCAGGGCAGGTGTGATTATCCCCAGATATAGAAGAAGAAATTGGAGTCCAAATGGTTCCTGGTGATGTGATTCCCAAGTGACATTCAAAATCAAATGAAAATAATGGCAATTTTAACTGTAGCTGTTTTTCTTTTGGAAGACTAGTTTATGCAGAAATGTTGGTAAGAACCATCATGGGAGAAGAATAAAAGAATCTGCTCCTGAACAACTTCACAACTCTGGAATGCTGTCCCCACCAAACAAGAGATGCATAGCCAGAAAGATTATGAGTCATTCTCTTGGGAAAATGTGATGGCAGTCTGAATGCTACATGACCCCTTATTCCCAAGAGCTTATTATTTAAAATTTAAATGTTATTCTTGGCAGTCTGATGGCTCTCACTCAGCTGAACCTCAACAGCAGAGGAGCATCTGAGAACAAAGGAAGCAGTTTCCTTCCCCCCACAACACAACTGTACTTTGATGGGTCCAGCCAGGGAAGATTGGGTCAAACAGTGAACTATGACTAGAGTAATAAAACAAACAGACATGCCTTGGGAGGAGCTGAGGATATGAGAATAGGCCTTGTCCATGCATAACTGTGTATGTGTGTGTGTATGAGTGGGTGGAGATGCCAGAATAGGACATAACAGAACTAAAGATATGCTCACCACTAGCATGGCTCTCTAGCTGTTAAGCTTTTCCAGGCCTTCCTTGGGCCTAATTCTCATTCTTCTGGGCTTTGACTAGCTCTGTTCCCTAACCAGGTGAACCAGGAAGAAGGTAATTTTCCTACGGACAAAAGACCATTGTATATCACAGATAAGGGTAACTAGCTTCTTTCTGTCTTGCTACCAGGAAGTAGGAATTTCAAGGTCTAGAATCCATTGGGGAGTGGGTTTATAACAACTGTATACAGCTAAGTACATTGTCAGTACGGTTAGTTTTTGTTAACCTAATACCAACTAGATTCATGTGAGAAGGGGAATCTCAACTGAGAAACGACCTCCATTACACTGAAGTGTGGGCATGCCTGTGGGAGCATTTTCTTGCTTTATGGTTGATGTGGGAGTGCCTTGGCCCCTGTGAACAGTGCCACACTTGTGCAGGTGGTTCTAGAGTGTATAAGAAAATAAGCTAGTCAGAGGGGCAAGCTAGTGAGCAGTGTTCCTTTATCATCTCCGCTGCAAGCCCAAGCCTCCAGCTTCTTCCCTTGAGTTCCTGCTTTGGTGTGGTAGTTTGAATGAAAAAAAGGCCCTATAGACTCATAGATTTGAATACTTGTCCTCAGTTGGTGAAAGTGCTTGGGAATGATTAGCGACGGAGGCCTTGTTGGAGGGAGTGTTAAGGTTTCAAACCACTTGTGCCATTTCAAGTGTGTTGTTTGCCTCCTGCTTGTGGCTTAAAATACGAGCTCTCAGCAGCTGTTCTCCAGCTCTGCCGCCTGTTGCCTGTTATCTCCGCTTTGCCATCATGTACTCCAATCCTCCACAATGTAAGCCTAAGTTAAGCATTTTCTTTTATAAGTTGCCTTGGTCATGGTGTTTTATCACAGCAATAGAAAAGTAACTAGGACACTTGGCTTCCATTGTTAATGGACTGTAACCTGTAAGCCAAATAAACTCTTTTAGTTTTTTATTTTTTTGAGAATAGGTTTCTCTGTGTAGCCTTGGCTGTAGACCAGGCTGGCATCTAACTCACAGAGCTCTTCCTGCCGCTGCCTCACTGAGTGCTGGGATTACAGGCGTGCACCACTGAGCCCGGCTAACTCTTTCTCCCTAGATTGCTTTTGGTCATGGTGTTTATCATAGCAATGGGAAGAAGACTAGGGTTGTCAACATCTACAAAGACTCCCTATTTTTTGTGATAGTGGCTTCCAAATGTTATTATTCAAAAGAACCATTGTTAGGTCCAAAGGAGACTCCAAAGGCTGTCCATGTGTCCAACCTGGACTGTAGGAGGATTTCTTTCCTCATGAACTTGTGAAGCTCACCTCTACCAAGGGCATCATTTCCCACGGGACAAAGGAGTATCTGTGGTGCCTCTAAGCATACCAGAACGCACACTGGCCTCCAGGCTCCTCGGTATCACAAGTACCTGTTACACAGTTCAAAGTCCATGCTAACATCCTGGCGCTTCTCACCCGTCCCCTCACCTAAACTTTTCCAGCTCATGGACTTTCCTGTTTATTCTCCTTATAAGTCTGCTATTTTCCCTATGCCCTTTCTCTCTGTGTCCTTCTCTCTCTGTCTCTCTTTCTGCTGGCCTACCTTTTTTTTCTCTGCTCTGGACTCTTCCAGATGCCTTTGGCCTTCTCTCTCTCTCTCTCTCTCTCTCTCTCTCTCTCTCTCTCATATTTACAAAAAAACATTCCCCTTAACCATACCATGGACTGGCCATGTCATCAGTTTATACATCTATCACCATATAAGGTAGGCCTAGGAAATATCTCCCTTTTGCAGAGCAAAAAACTGAGGCAGAGACACTTCCACACTGTAGCCCTAACAAGGTACAGAAATGAATCCTGAGTCTCAAGTTCATTTGAACATCCTGGCTCTTTAATTCATTTAAACATTCATTCGTTCATTCATTCAGTCAGTCAATAAGCACACTTTGAATAGAAGTTTTATCCCAGGCAGCTGGTATTTGAGAAAATTGTTATGTATAAATGTGTATGTATGTATACAGATATATGTTTGTGTAGGTGTGTGTATACAACCTCTACCTTTGTAGATTAACAGTCTAGTGATCTTTTAATTCAAACCAGTTTTCTTTACAGCCTTCCTATTTCAGAAGTAATATGGATTTTTGTGGCGGGTTTAGTGCCTGAAATTTGGGACATCAACAGAAAAAGTGACTTTTCTTTGCTGCATTTCAGGCGTGCACAGAATGATTTCCCCGTAAGAGGTACAGGGCCCACCAACAAGGGGGAACAGACTTTGAAGTTAGTTACCAGGTTCAAATGGGAACCCAGACTCCTCTGTTATGATTATGGATAACTTTCCTAAATTCTTTGAGCTTCAACTTGCTTGCTGATCAATAGAATGAAGATTGTAATATCCACTTCAAAGGATTACCAGGAGAATTGCCTGGAGCCCCCTGTGTGATGTGCCTGGCTAGTTAGTGGTTAGCACTTGTGGTAAACACAGCTGTGACTGGGCCCTTTCTAAACACCCTGGAGAACATGTGGATCCCCAAGCCTCCTACTTACTTCTTTAAAAAGGAATTCTTATCCTTTGAGCCTTTACCCTCTGCTGGTTCTACTCATTCCTCAGTTCTGAGTTGAGATACTATTTATTTGGGATGTATGAGTTGGTGATCAACACATTTTAACTGGTGACTCATTTTAACTGGTGACTCAATCCAAATCCAAACACAAAGGGAACTGGACCGAAAGTCAAAGGCTCAAGATTGCCTTTTGAATGACATTTCCATGTTTTATTAGACTTATAGTAAAAGGAGGTGAGGTTTCAAGCCAAGCTAGTCTTTGTTTTCATCAGCGCTGAGCTTATATCATCAACATTGAGTTGTTTTCTTTGCTCTTTTCTGAGACACAATCTGATCCTTGTAGTTGATGAATTTTTAGTATCCCTTTCTTTTAATTCCTCATTTCATAAACTTGATTAGCCCTGTGGTCTATGTGCTTAGGGACTATTTGCACAGGGTTAAATCACTCTTGTCTGTTCTTGTTTTCCAGGAAGGTCACTGGAGTTTCTGCACATGTGGCTGAGATCTTCTATAGTAACATCTCCTGCTCTGAAGGAGGCCATGTTGACATTCCCTGAGACCCTACAGGGTGACCTTTCCTCTAACTGCTCCAAGGAAAACAGCCTCATGCCAGAAGCTATATTTAGTGCCCTTTGGCTAACAGACTTTTCTAAAACCTATATACAGTGATAAGTAAAGTCAACGTTTAAAATCTCCTTTAAATGACCTCTCCTGCTACCCCTCCAGGGATAGACTTCAACAGAGTGACCAAGTTTACCATTCTCAGAGCAAGCATGCTTTCCCAGGCCTGTGTGTGTGCATGTGGGAGACCCTCTGTGGGAAAGACTTTCTGTGTCCATCTTCTAGGAAGTAGAGTGGGTTAAAAAAGAGGAAGACGTAAACTCACATTTAATGGAATATTGGTTCCATCAGTGTGCATCAGGAGCCCTTTAGTGACCGACTTCTGTTTCAAGTCTATAAACAATGACATCATCAAGGCTAAAACTCTTCACCTGCATTAAAAGGTCAAGTTTTGCTTAGACTTAAATTCCCTCAACTCTCAAATTCAGGAGTAATGAGGACTCCCTTAATCTTTGAGAAGTACCTGAGGTAGCAGAATTGATCAGGAGAATTTATTAAGGAGGCAAGATATGTGAAGACATATTTTTTTGAATGGGAAGCAATGGCAAAAAGAAAAAACACTGCTATTTGAATTAACAATAGTAATTGAAATTGCAAAAGCATTGTGATGGCACTGAAACAACACTGTTGTGTACAGGGCTATGAACTCCTGCATCAAGGAGGAGGGGAAGAAAGAAGAGAAGACAAAGACCAGGAATAATGGACAAGGTCTGGTCAAATCAGGTAACTTTGCCTTAGGGGCAATTAAGACTTAGTGAGAACCAAGACTAAAGATTGGTTTTTCATGGGGAGCAAATCTCTGAACCATACCTATACCCTTAAAGCCTTTTAGTGGTTGGAGATTAGCACAAACCAATTGCTTGAGGCTTATAAATAACTGTCTTAGAACAGGCCACTCAATGCCCTTTTTGTTGAGTAGAACCATCTTGCCTACCCTGCTTAGTCAAGGTAGTCATTGTTTCTCCCTCCTCTTCTTTACTCATTCATTCACTCACTCATTAATTTTTTTTTTCAGTGAGTATATACTGTGTAGCATGTATAATGCTAGATCCAATGTGTTAGTCCCTGTTCTATTGGTGTGAAGAGACACCGTGACCATGGCATCTCTTGTATGGGAAAACATTTGATGGTGGCTGGTTTACAGGTTTGGAGGTTTAGTCCATTTCCATTGTGGTTTGGAGCATGGTGGCATGCAGACATGGTGCTAGAGAAGTGGCTGAGAGTTCTACATCTGGATCTGCAGGCAGCAGTAGGAGACCTGGGGTCTGGCTTGATCATCTGAGACCTCAGATCCCACCCCCAGTGACACACTTCTTCCAACAAGTTCACCTGCACTCTAACAAAGCCACAGCTCCTAACAATGCCACTCTCTATGGTCCTATGGGGGCCATTTTTATTCAAACCGCCGCATCCAAGGAAAGAAATGGAAAGGCCCAAATATAATACTCGTCTTAGGTAGCACTGACTCACAAAACACGAGATGAAGTGATTTGCCATTTGTTCAAAAGTTCAAAGTCACTGAACAAAATGATGCCGTTTGTCACACAAAAACTTGTAGAGCAACTACTTTTTTATGATACAGTGGAGTAGGCAGTGGAAATACAGTTGGAACAAACAGAAGTGCACATTCAAATGCGGGTGACAATACTGTATAATCACACAAACAACCATTTTAGTAAAAAAAAAATACTACAAAACAGTTATAGAGGATGCTATGAAATTTTGTAAAGAGCTGGAAGCTGGGGTATGGGTGGTGTTTTGGGGATGCATGTTATGTGGTTAGAAGAGGCATCCATGAAATAAATGAAATAAAGAGAGTTAATTAACTTCAACCAGAGTGTTGGAAAAACTAGATACACATGCAAAAACCGATATTGGACCCTTATGCACAGAAATGAATTAAAGAACTAAAGCATTAGACTAGAAACTAATATTTCCCAGGGAAAAAAAGTTTATATTGTTGGTCTGGGCAATGATTTCCTTTTGGATTTGATATAAAAAGCCAAGGAAACAGAAGCTAAACATACAAGTGGAACCTATAGCAACTTAAACCCCCTGACATAGCAAAGCTAACCATCAGCAT
The DNA here is from genome assembly GCF_030254825.1 of Meriones unguiculatus. Taxonomy (NCBI): domain Eukaryota; kingdom Metazoa; phylum Chordata; class Mammalia; order Rodentia; family Muridae; genus Meriones; species Meriones unguiculatus. The sequence continues at coordinate 75,517,354 of NC_083361.1, read as the reverse complement.
CACGGCAGGGCGAGCTGGAGAACCAAAGAAAACATTTGCAAACCACACAGCTAAAAATATTAAAGGCACTTGACTCCAGGGAAACAACAACAGCAAAAAAGCAAAATCAAAGCAATGCAAAACCTAACCTGGTGGTTGGGTTATCGCTCAAATGGCGAATGTTTGCTTGGTAAACACAAAGCCATTCTTAGCTCCCCAGCACCACACAAACCAGGTGCAGTTTTATGTGCCTAGATAGATACTGGAGTTAAAGATTATCCTTGAGTACTTGGTGTGTTTGAGAGCAGGCTTGAATACACAAGACCCCGTCTTCAAGAAGGGAGCAAAAGAAAAATAAAAAAGGTACCCCCCCATTGATTAAAATAAAAGCAAAGGATTTGAATAGATATTTCTCCAAAGACATATAGCTAGCTGGTCAACACACACAGGAAGAGATGTTCAGTGTCATTAACTATTAGAGAAATTCAAATTAAGTATGCTATCACCTCACCTCTGTGAGGGTGGCTATTCTCTAATGAAATATAACAAGTGTTGGCTAAATATTTTGGAAAACCGAAAGTCTGACTTATTAATAGGGTTGTAAAATGTTGTAAGCCCATGGGAAAAAATGTAAGGAGATTACTCAAAAATGAAATAAAATAAAAAGTCTACATTATAATCTAAGAGTCCTGCTTCTGGATATATTTTAAAAGAGTTGAAATCAAGATTTCAAACAAATGTTAGCATTCTATGTTTATTGCAGTCCTGTTCACAACAGCCAGGATGAGGAAACATTTCAAATATTCCTTCATAAATGAATGGATTAAAACTATGGAATACATACTCAACAGAGGATGCTGTTCAGCTTTAAAAACAAACCTCTGCAAAATTAAACAACGTGGATGGACCTTGAGGTCATTTTGCACAAGAAAACGAACCAGTCACAGTTGAACAAATATTGTACAATTGCACGTCTGACATTTCCCAAATAGTAAAACTTGTACAACGGTGGTTGCCGTGGGCTCAGGAGAGGAAGAAATAGGGGTAAAGTTTCAGTTATGCAAAATGAAGTTCTGGAAATCTGTGGTATAGTATTTGCTTCTACAATGGCTTACAACAACATTTTAAACATTTTATACTTTTATATCTGTTTTAAAGGGTTGATCTTGTTTTAAGTGTTTTACAATAGTAGTAGTGGTAATAGTAACAAACAGAAACTCTACGGTAAAGAATAATTCTATAATTTCAATATAACAACAATTAAGATAGCTAGCTGATAGGTGTAGTAGGATTCAGCTGTGCTGTCTTGGTGGACAACCTTGTCTCGAGGTTTTTAGGGAAGGGAAGGCATATGAAGAGCACCAGAGCTGTGCTGTATGTGCTGGCTTTCTCAGGACTGAAGTTTTCAGTCTCAGAGCAAAAAGAAATCACTGGACATTTTCAACAGAATAGAGAACGATATTTTTTTCCACAGAAGATCACTTTAGCTATAGCAACCAAGGAAGTTTTTGATGGGGACTCAGAATGTGCTAGTAAGTTGAGTTTTCTGCAGTTGTCTGGATGAGGTGAGATGGCAGCCTGGGTTCAGATGCCGGAGCACACACAGAGAGAAGCCAAAGGATAAGATGTATCAAGAAATGAAATGAACAGGACCTCGTGATGGATGAGCCTTGGGTTGGGTGAGTGAAAGGGGTGTCATCGGACACTGTTGTCAAAGCTGGATGGCTGATGGGACACTGATGATGAGAACCACAATTATTTTTGAAGACAGACTTTTCTCATATTTTACCTTATACACACCATCTGCCTTTAATACATTCACTTAGAGAGATCATGTAGCTGGCTGCCTTGAGGTCTGTATATCTTGTTAAGTTTTTATCATATTTTATTTCAATTGAGATTTTGTTGGAATGCAAAAAAAAAATGTAGACTTGTTTTGCTGTTCTGTGCCTAGAAAAAGTATTTGGAGAAAACTATTGGGCTAGATATTTGTTTGTCTGTCCCTTTGGTTCTCCTCCAGCTTTGATTTATTCTGTAATGGGCAGGGCCAGTACTTGTTCTGCTTCAGCCTTTAATCACAATAGAACATTTCCCACACCCCTGCTTTCTATTCTTGGATTGCTTCATGAGAAACGACATTCGTCACATGTTTACAGTATGTTCAGTTGTATTGCGGTTCAGACAGCTACGCTGAAGTGTGCAGGTTTCCCTCCACAGTGACTGCTGAGGGGACTTTTGAGGTCAGTGGTGATTTAAGCTACAATCTACAGATCTGATTTCTTGTATCTAGTCTTAAGGTAACTGCTGCGCTTTAACAATACTTCTGCTGACTGAAGCGAGTTGGTCAGGGATGCTATCCATAAGGTGTTTGTTACTCGTGTTTTCAAATGACATTATCAGGCAATTCATGAATGCCACAGCACAGTCCATCAATGCCATCACCACCAGGAAGAGACTCTGTTACTTTATCTTTTTTTTTTTTTTAATTTAGCACCTCTTTTCTAGGTATGGGACTATTAGATGTAAGATACTAGCACACCGAGACCCACACCTATGGTGATAGATAAGGAAATGTGCATTTGCGCAGGGGCCCACATCCCAGTGAGGCAATATGAAGAAAATGATGCCACTTTAGATAATGAGCAGCACAGACACAGAATTTTCAGGTGCTGTGAGATTGTAGAATACAGAGAAATCACTTCTTTGGGGCCTTGGTGTGTGTGTGTGTGTGTGTGTGTGTGTGTGTGTGTGTTGAAGATATGCCTTTGAAATATCGTTTTTAGATAGCTCCTCTAACCTGAAGGCAAGTGACAGTAAGCCAGACAGGTACAAAGCTTCAGCCAAAGGAAGATTAGCCACTACCTGGGAGGTAAGGGTGCCAGGTAGTGGCACCTGGTAGGGAGGCTAGAGCTAGGTTGAGGAAGACAGATAAGGGCCCTGTAAAGTCTCACCAACTCTATTACTTTGGAGGCAATGAAAAGCCAGTGAACGTGTCATAGTTTGACCTCAGGTGTGTGCTGAACAATAGTTGATGATCTAAGGACAATGGGAAAATCAGTCTAGCAGGCAAAAATGGTCCAATTGTCACTTAAGTGAGCCCCTGGCAGCTCTGTAGGAGACTGGAGAGAGGCAGAGGTTAGGTGGTTAGACAGAGGTTAGATACGAAAATTCATCAATGTAATCCACCATATAAACAAACGAAAAGGAAAAAAAATAGATCATCATCTTACTAGATACAGAAAAAGCCTTTGACGAAATCCAGCACCCCCTCATGATAAAAGTTATGAAGAGATCAGTGATACAAGGCTCATACCTAAACTTAATAAAGGCAATATACAGCAAGCCTATAGCCAACATCAAACTTAATGGAGAGAAACTCAAAGAAATCCCACTAAAATTGGGGACAAGTCAAGGCTGTCCACTCTCTCCATATCCCTTCAATATAGTACTAGAAGTTCCAGCTAGAGACCACTATGACAACTAAAGGAGATCAAAGGGATACAAATCAGAAAGGAAGAAGTTAAAGTACAGCTAGTCACCAATGATATGACAGATACACAAGCAGTCCCCAAAGTTCCACAAGAGAACTCCTGTAGCTGGTAAACTCCTTCAGCAAAGTGGCTGGATACAAGATTAGTTTTAAAGAAATCAGCAGCCCTCCTGTATACAAATGACAAATGGGCCGAGAAAGAAATTAGGCAAACCACACTCTTCACAGTAGCCACAATAATATAAAGTATCTAGGGGTAATTCTAACCAAGGGAGTAAAAAAACTTGTATGACAAGAACTTCAAGTCTCTGAAGAAAGAAATTGAAGAAAATACCAGAAGATGGAAAGATCAGTAGGATTAACATAGTAAAAATGGTCATCTTACCAAAGGCAATCTACAGATTCAATGCAATCCCCATCAAAATACCAACACAATTTTTCACATACCTTGAAAGAACAGTTATAAACTTCATATAGAAAAACAAACCAACAAACAAAACCCTAGAATAGCTAAAACAGTCCTATACAATAACAGAACTTCTGGAGGCCTTAAGCTACACTACAGAGCAATAGTAATAAAATCTGCATGGTACTGGCATAGAAATACACTGGTTGCTCAATGGAATCAAATCAAAGACACAGTAATAAACCTATGTACACCTGATTTTTGACAAAGGAGCCAAAATGATACAATGGAAAAGAGACAACATTTTCAATAAATGGTGCTGGTCTAACTGGGTGAATACATGTAGAAAAATGCAAATAGATCTATGTATATGTCGCTCTGCACAAAACCCAAGTCCAAGTGGATCAAAGCCCTCGACATAAAACCAGACACACTAAATTTGTTAGAGAGAAAGTGGGGAAGAGCTTTGAACTCATTGGCACAGGAAACAACTTTCTGAACAGAACACCAACAGCTCAGGCTCTAAGATCTACAGTTAATAAATGGGACCTCTTGAAACTGAAAAGCTTCTGCAAAGCAAAGGATACTAACAATAGAAGGAATTGGCAGTCTACAGATAGGAAAAAGATCTTCACCAATCCTACATCTGACAAAGGGCTAATATCCATAATATATAAAGAACTCAAGAAATGAAGCACCAACAAATCAAGTAATCCAATTTAAAAATGGGACACAGAGCTAAGCAGAGAATTATCAACAGAGGAGTCTCTAATGGTGGAGAAACACTTAAAGAAATGCCAGCGTCTTTAGTCATCAAGGAAATGCAAATCAAAATGACTCTGAGAGTCCATCTTACACCTGTCAGCATGGCTAAGATCAAAAACTCAAGTACATGCTGATGAGGATGTGGAGAAAGGGGAACCCTCCTACATTGCTTATGGGAGTTCAAACTTGTACAACCATCTTGGAAATCAATCTGGCACTTTCTCAGAAAACTGGAATAGCCATACGTCAAGACCCAGCTATACCACTCTTGGGCATACACCCAAAAGAAGCTCCACCATACAACAAGGACATTTGCTCACTCATGTTCATAGCAGCTTCATTCATAGTAGCCAGAAACTGGAAACAACCTACATGCCCCTCAACCAAAGAATGGATACAGAAAGTGTGGTACATTTACACAATGGAATACTACTCAGTAATTAAAAATAAGGAAATCTTGAAATTTGCAGGCAAATGGATGGAACTAGGAAAGATCATCCTGAGTGAGGTAACACAGACCCAGAAAGATACACACGGTATATACTAACTTACAAGTGGATTTTAGTCATATAGTATAGTAGAGACATACTACAATGCACAGACCCCCAAGAAAAATAAGTAAAAAAGAAGAACCCAAGGGAGGATGCATAAATATCATTCAGAAGGAGAAAAAGAATAGACAGAGGTAGTGGTTGAAGAGTGGGAAGAAGGTAGAAGAAGGAGCATAGAGAGAAATAAGCGTGGAGATCAGACCTGGGGAGACCGGGGGTGGAAGGCAGAAGGCCTGCAGAGAAAAGAGAAATGGTGGGTGGGGGCATCTCTGTGACAAGCTGCAGACCTAAATCAGAATAGGCCTCTGGGAAGATATGAGGGGGACTCCAGCTAAGACTCCTAGTAGCAGGGGCCATGGAGACTGAAGAGGACACCCTTTATCTAGACAAGACTCCCAGTGGATGGAGGTGATCACCGACCCACTCCCTAAAACCTCCGTCCAAAACTTATGCTGCTGACAAGACCTGCAGGGGACAGAGCTAGAACAGACAGAGCAGAGATTGAGGGAATGTCTAACCAATGCTGGGCCCAACCCTAAGACCCATCCCATGGAAGAGAGCCAACCCCTATCACTATCAATGGTACTCTGACACACTTGCAGACAGGGGCCTACCAGAGCTGTCTCTTAGAGGCTCCACCCAGCAACCGCTTGAAACAGATACTGAGATTCAGAGTCAAACATTTGGTAAAGCATAGGGAATCTATTGGAAAAGAGGGGGGAAGGATAAATGGACCTGGAGGTGACAAAAGCTCCACAAGACCATCAGAGCCAATCAACCAAGGCCCATAGAGACCTATGGAGTATGAAGCACCAAGCAAGGACAATGCATGGTCTGGACATAGGTCCTTTACTTTCAAGTAGCTGATGGGCATCTTAGGCTTCATTTGTACTCACTAGTTAGGGGACTGGGGTATATCTCTGACACAGACTATGTGGCCTGCTTTTTGATCACTTCCCCCTGATGGGACTACCCTACCAGGCCACAGAGGAGGAAGACGAACTCAGTCCTTATGTGAATAGATGAGCTGGGTGTCTGGGTAGGGGGCTGTCTTATTCTGAGGAATAGAGAAGGAGGGTGAGGAAAGGAGGGTGGGGCTGGGAGGAGAGGAGGGAGGAGCCTATGACCAAGATGTAAAGTAAATTAATTAATAAAAACGAAAAGAAAACAAAGTGAGAGAGAGACACACATACACACAGAGATGTCAGGGCACTGAAAACAGAGGGATGACCTCGTGACCTTGTTAGGACATATTGAGAAGGTGGACATCTCTAAGCCAAGAAGCTGAATCAGAAGAACCCCAGCCTCCTGGTACCATAACCTTGTCGCCTCTTGAAATGTGAGAGAATGAATTTCTGCTGTATAAATCACATTCCCTGTGGTATTTTGTTGTGGCAACCTGACCAAACCAACACCCTCCCTGTGAGCTAAATCTCACCATTGTCCAAGTCTGCCTGGAAAGCGATTATAAGAAGTCTCCTGGGAACTGACCATGCTCTCTGTTTTTCATTTCTCCAACTGGCTCACCTTCTCCATCACTATAATCACAGAGACGATGGCCAAGAGAAGTGGGAGAGTTTGGACACTTGATCAGGAATGTCACTGGGTAGTTTTGTCCAGGTTGTGGCTTTGTCCTAAAGAACCTGCTAGTCGATTTAAAAGCTCAAAGACTCATTACACTGTACTATCTTAGATGCGGATTCTTATGCTTTCAGGAGGGAGAACACACCAGCTCAAACTGGAATGACCACCGAGGTCTGTTGACAAAATACAGCTTGGGAGAATAATATATATGTAAAGAGACTGTCTTCAAGAAGAAAGGCCACTAGGGAAGCTAAGGGGCACTTTATGGAATCCCTGTGCCTCTGGAGGGGGTGACTTCATTACTACTTCCAAAGAAAGAGGAAGGTGAGCCTTACTTGGTTTTCTTAATTGGGCAAACGTAGGGATGCTGTCTGACTAGCTCAGTGTAACCAACAGGAAGACAGAGTTTTCAGAGAGAATTGCTGGATGTGACCAAGTGAGTATCCAGATCTACGAAGAGCCATTTACCTCAGGGTTGCTTACATTAAACCGATGAGAAGAAATCTTTCACTCAAATATACTTAAAATTTGGAGATAGCAAATTTTCTTGTTTTTGGCTAGTAACAAAAGAAATGATAAATGAGAGCAAGCTCGTTTATCTAAGGGCACGGCCTCTGCAGTTCAGCAAGATCTGGAGAGTATGCTTTCTGTCTACTGCTCTGAGATGGGGTACAGTGAGGGGGGATGAGTCAGAGTCAGTTTAGAAGACAAACAACCAGCATTGGAGCCATGGCCCATAGGTTATTCAGCATATGGGCTCAGGACAGTTATTTAACTGCCCCCAGAATCTTCCATGCTCCTCTATAAACCCGACACACTGTAGACATTTCTGTACGGAGTGACTGTGAGGATGCAGTGTGACTGCGGATGAATAAAACCAAACAAAAGCAAAAAACAAGCAGTTGGGTGGAGATGACGAAGGTGGGCTTGGCTCACTACCAGGAAAATGACTCACGACTGCACGTCAGTGTCTCAGTTTGAGTTACTGTGACAAATGAGTGTGGAAGGTCAGAAGTTCCCCAGCCTTCCACCACTCACCAACAAAGCGAGCAAATACCGGCTGTGCTAGGAACCTGCAATTGTAGGAACAAGAAGCTCAACTGATACTCCCTGTTCTGGCTTTATGCTTAATATTTTACACGACAATAGTGCTGCATATAACATGTGAGGTCCAAAAAGGCTTTGAGACTCAAAACACAGCTACTAAGCTTTGGAACTAGATCATGAGCTTGGTGCCATGCTCCTAAGTTTAAAGCTAAAGGTTTTCTTTCTTTCTTTCTTTCTTTCTTTCTTTCTTTCTTTCTTTCTTTCTTTCTTTCTTTCTTTCTTTCTTTCTTGTGTATTTTATACCTTGCCTTTGTACATGACAGTGAATATTGACAAGAAATACATATTTAACTAACTCATTATCAGTTTATAGCTTGGAAAGAATTCATTTACCATTCTTACTCACACTAAACACTTTTGGTTAGAAGTAAACATTGTTATACTTTCTTATTGAACAGATATGCCAGGTTGCATATATCACATAGACATCAGAAGAAAATCTCTGTACTTAAGATACATTCCATTTCAATAGACAGTACTCTAACATGGCTACTGCAGGGGGATTTGTTCTAGCAGGCTGATAGAGAAGCGTGTTGACATTTACAGACTAGAATCTTTGCCAGTGTGATGCTAAGCAATTACTATGGTAATTTATGTGGTTAGTACCTCAGTTACTAGCAGTGTAATGTCCCTTTTCATGTGTTTTCCATTTTTTTAGATAAATTATCTGTTCATGTGTTACTTAAAATATTGGTTATGTACTAGTAGACAGCTTTAAATTCAAGACAAGTCTTTCATCTCTTACTGTAATGTCTTCTCATTATTTTCTTTTTTTAATTTATTTTTTATTTTTATTAATTACTGTTTATTAACTTTGTATCCCAGTTTTAGCCCCCTTCCCCATCCCTTCCCAATCCCACCCTCCCTCCTTCTTCTTCTCTTATGCCCCTCCCTGCTTTTTTTTTTTTTCTTTCTTTTTTCTTCTTTTTCTTTTTGGTCTTTCAAGACAGGGTTTCTCTGTGCATCATTAGCTGACTTGGACTTACTTTGTAGACCAGGCTGGCCTTGAGCTCACAGCTATCCACCTGCCACCCTGAGTGGTGTGATCACAGGTGTGTGCCACCACATCCAGCTTAAGGTTAATATATACTAAGCACATACTGGAAAAAATGAAAGAAAAAATTTCTTTCCTCATCATCTAGAGATAACCACGGTATCATTTTGACCTATTTTCTTTCAGTCCTTTTTTTTCTATGACTAAATAAGTCATAAAAACAAAACAGGGAACAGGACAGGAGGCCTACCACAGAGGGCCTCTGAAAGAGTCTACCCAGAAGGGTATAAAAGCAGATGCTGAGACTCATAGCCAAACTTTGGGCAGAGTGCAGGGAATCTTATGAAAGAAGTAGAAGATAGTAAGACCTGGAGAGGACAAGTGCTCCACAAGGAGAGCAACATCCAAAAAGTCTGGGCACAGAGGTCTTTTTGAAACTGATACTCCAACCAAGGGCCACTCATGGAGATGGCCTGGAACCCCTGCACTGAAGTAGCCTATGGCAGTTCAGTTCAGTGTCCAAGTGGGCTCCATAGTAATGGGGACAGGGATTGTCGCTGACAGGAACTGATTGGCCTGCTCTTTGATCACCTTCCTCCGAGGGGGGAGCAGCCTTACCAGGCCACAGAAGATGACAATGCAGCCACTCCTGATGAGACCTGATAGACTAAGACCAGAGGGAAGGGGAGGAGGACCTCCTTTATCAGTGGACTGGGAGAGGGACTTGGGTGGGGAAGAGGGAGGGTGAGATTGGGAGAGGAAGGTATGGGGGGATACAAAGTGAATAAATTGTAAATAATAAAAATAATTTTAAAAATGTTAAAATAGAACCAAAACAAAGTTGAGATCATCCTGGATGTAAAACTTTGTAATTTTCTTTGTCTCCACATAGAATTACATGGTTAATGCAGTCTCACACTAAAATGCAAAGAATCATTACAAACGAAACCAAACCAACAACAAACAAACCAAAAAACCAAACATGTTACCCAAGTATCTAATAGTTTGTTTACTAGATATGTATATATAGAGCTTATTATGGATGGGACACTGTTTTAGGCACTTTCGACTTATGAGTAGATATGGTCATTATCTTCACTTGACAGATGAAGAAATCGAACCTTAAGAGTTAATTACTTGGATAGCCAGGAAGTGATTCCATGGCATTCTGCCCATAGTGTCTATGTACTTAATACTATAGTAAGAGAAGTCAGATGTGGTCAGAACTGTACTTCTTCAGTTTAGTGGGTTGGGTCAAGAGAGACTTCTTGAGTGTCTTCTATCAATCAGACTCTGGCTGGCCCAAGGTCATCAAGCTGATAAAGGGGAAACCGAGTCTCAGGCATGGCTCCAAGTCTGCCTGACTGCAGGCCTCACTCATTCTACTGCATCCACGTAAGGAGAAGAATTTTCTCGCTGGAGTTGGTGTGTTAGGGCGGACAAGCCTGGCACAGGACACAGCCCTCTTGGAACACAACATCACAACCAGAACTCATCTCTTGGGAGGGCACAGTGGCAGGATTGCCTCTGAGTGGGCTCCTCTTCTCACTTTCCAGGCCCCAGATGGTGTAATGTGGTCCAGGTGACTCAGGATTTGTCTCTTGGGTCAGATGCCTTCAGGCAACGAACAACTATCTTCAAGAATTCCATGAAGTGTTCTCGTAACCCAGGCTTTGGCATTAGAATCCACTGAACTTCCAGTTACTGAAAATTCCTTTGTGTTTTTCCCCGACAGCTCACACCGAACTTCAGACCACTTTGATAGCTCCCCTAACAGTTGCCCTCATGCTTCAAAACCTATGAAATGGCATTTTTGAAGGGATTATTCATTTTTTTCCAATGGAAAGTACATATACCCCATAACGTTTTAATAATAGTAACCAGATGGATTGAGGGGGATCTGACAAGGGCTTTCTTTAGCTAAAATTCAGTATTTTTATACTGAATTTCAGTCTCTTATGACTAGTATAAAAATGGGCAGAAAAAACCTGCTTTATAAATTTCCTATTTGTGCAATTTTAATATGTTCATCATGGTCAGGTGAAATATATTAAAAGCTAACTCTCCATTTTTTTCCATTTTAGAAGTCAAGCTCCAGGCTTTATCCAGGAATTTCCTAGAAAATGTTTAACCATTAGGACTAGATGTTCCTAAATAATAAGAGTTTCTACTCAAAACTGTGACCAAATACCCCCTAGACTATGTCCTGGCCCTCTTCTCTTTGATTCTCAAAAAACCCTAAAGATTTTTAACAAACCTCTTATCAGATGGAAGGGGCCTTAATGGACATGGGGTCTACCTTCATACTGTAGATGAAGAAACAGACATTTCAGAAAGTTTCAGTGACTTTTTTTTTTTGCATAAATCTCATTCTACATCACTACACCTCCATTCTGATTTACTTTTAATGAACTTTCTCGCCATTTTTAAAAATCTTTTCTCCTTTCCTTTGTCAGAACCAGACCCTGAATGGTAGTGTGAGTGGAGCAGGTTTCGAACAGCCACATGTGGCAAGGGGTGAACAGATAACAGAGGGAAGGTTCCGGAATTAGCCAGAGAAAGTATAGTCAACAAGTCCAGAGAAGCAAGAAACCCGGGTATATCCAGAGCACAAAATCTGTTACCAGGTTACAGAAATGCAGTACGCAGATAAAGGCAGCCCTGGAAACAGGCACTCAGAGGAGCTGTGCCTAGTGGCAGTGTTCCCCATCATAAGACATTCAGAGTTAAGGCAAGAATGTGGCCAGAGGGCCCAGAGGAACTTGAATAAAAAATTCTGGACCACAGTTCCGGGGAACACATTTACAAGATCAAGACAGAACCAGCAGTCCTTTGGACTAACCTGACATGGCGTGGCACAAATGATTGCTATCTAAACACATCATACAATTCCATGTATTTCCCAGTGTTCTGCGTATCCAGGCCGGAGCTATGTGACTACCTGTAGCCAAATGACTGTGATGGGAAGCAGAGACCATGGCGAGTACACATCTGATTGTTAGTGAGGAAGCCCTGAAAGTCCTAGAGAATAGATCTATTGTCGGTTCTGTTCTGTGACGTATACTTTTGGAACATGTACAGCCTTAGACAGTGCTTTTTTTTTTTTTTTTTTTTTGTCTGAGGACTTAATGACTATGTGGGAAATGCCTTTGATCAAGAAAATATACCTTGCTACACACAGGTGCTGCCTCCAAGAACAAAGCAAGAGCAAAGACTTTTCCTCTGTAAAACCAATGTGTTCTGCTATTACAGCAGCTTCTCTGGTTGGAAGAATAAAATTGGAAAGAGTGCAACATTAGGGAATTTACAAAGTATATATTCTGAGGCTAGAGATTTAGCTCAGCAATAGTGTGTCTACCTAGCATGCACATGTTAAGATGAGATGTAAATGCAAACATTTTTACATGATTGCAAATAGGTAGGTTTCTATTGATATCTAATACTGTATCAGCAATGAATGAGGCAAATGTTATTCCCACTTGACAGATCGGGAAACATGGGCATAGAAGACAGATATGATTTTAGTCTGAGAAGATGACTTAGTGGGTAAAGCACTTGCTACAGAAGCACGAGGGCCAGAGTTTAGATCCCTACAACCCATGTGAAAGTTGGGTGGGTGAAACAGCTGGCTGTAATACCAGCGTCAAAGAGGCAGAGACGGGATCCCAGCTAGACGCCTGGAGAACCCTTCTGTTTGAGGATGCAGTCGACCGTGTTGACTTTGGATAGCTTCTCCAAAGCTCCTTTTTTTTTTTTTTGTCTCTGCCTGACTTCATCTGGAGAGTGTCTCTAGGCACAGATGCCTCTAACCAAATCTGGAGTATAATCTTTGACACAGCTCCCTGAAAACCTCATCCCCTGCTGCCCATAGAATAATTAGGTACAATGTTCCCATTCATATGATAAATCCATGCTGCCAAATGCAAATAAAACATTCCTGGCATTTTAAGCCCCAGCCAATAGTGTACAACTATTCTGGGAACCCTCCACCGACTCCCCAAGAGCTTTATTTGTTCACCCCAAATAAAGTTGAGCGGTCTCTCTGAAGCTGGTCCCAGAAAGTTATCTTGTACTCACAGGCTGTTGGACCCTTCCATCCCTGCTCTCATTCTTCATTTCAGTTCTCTTTGTCCTTGTGAACTGGTGGCTAACAATCCCTGGAGGGAGGGAGCACCACACTAGACTAGCTAGGATCATGCAGCTCTGAGTCCAATGAGAGATCCTGCCTCAGTAAATAAAGTGGAGTGCAATTGAAGCAGCACCTGAACCAACTTGGCCCTCCAAATGTACCTATGCACACATATGTGGGCCCACACATACAAACATACATACATATATACTACAGACATATGTTCCAAGAAGAAAGTATGAAAGGTTTAGAAGACAATTGACACAAATATTCTGAATAGACAAACTTCTATATTTATTGTGAATACTTAATAAATTATTATTATTTATGTACCAGTTACTATAGTTATAGCTAAGCCAATCCAGTGCATTTTATGTAGTTTTTTTTTCTTTAATTTTTAATGATTTAAATGGAAATATATCTAAAAGTGAAGCTTCTAACAAAACCATTTGTTCTTCCCTGCCTTGTACCATTCCTTAAACTTGACCTTGGCCTCCCTCTTGGCCTTGCATTTCACAGATGGGTCTCAGCAACAGTTCTGGCCCTTTGATCACCTCCACCTGAGTGGGGAGCAGCCTTACCAGGCCAGACAGGAAGACAATGCAACCAGTCCTGATGAGACCTGATAGGCCTCATCAGGTTGTGTTACAACGAAGTCAGTTTTCCCCCAAGGAATGATTACTTTCCACTGGTGTTTTCTATTTTCAGCTCTGTTTAACTATATCATTTTGAGTATTTGTAACAACCCTTTAAATTATATTTATTTAAAATTATGCCCTTTTTACAGATGGAATGGACAAGAAACAGTCAGAGGAGGAGGAGGAGCTAGGACTCAAACCCAAACAGCAGGAATCCAAAGACCACAATTATTTTTCTTCCAATTTCTGACATTAGTTCTCTTTCAGCGATCTTCTGTTGACAGATTTTTACCTTTTCCAACACCACCACCCCAATGGGTCTCCCATGGCTGTCAAGACAACTGACTGTCTTTCACTCCTCCTTAATTAGTATCACCCTCTCCTCTCCTCCATGTCCTTGTTCTCCCCCTCCTCATTGCCCTTGTTCTCCTCCTCCTCTTTCTCTCTGTGTGCTTGTCCATGTGTGTGTGTTTGTAGGCATCTGGTTATGTGTGTAGGTGCATGCGTGTGGAGGCCAGAAATTGACATCTGATATCTTCCTTGATTACTCTCTCCCTTATGTCAGATACGGTCTCTTGCTGAACTCAGGGTTCACAATTTTGGTGAGTCTGTCTAGCCAGCTTGCCTTAAAGATCCCATGTCTTATGAGGCATGCTGAGATTATCCCACACAGCTTTTACGTGGGCTCTGGGTTCTTAACTCTGATCCTCATGCTTGGACAGCAAGCATTTTACCCACTGATCCTACCCCAACCCCATCCCAGCTCCTTGTTGTTTCTAAGAGCTTTTGACATCCATTCTCTAATGGCGAGCCCTAGGAGCTCATGTTGCAGAGGGAAGACTGCTTTTCTTCCCTCCCAGGGCCGTCTGAACCAATGAGAATAACAACACTGTCAAGTGATCCTTACACAGCAACGATCGGCTCATTAACCAATCGCTTGTAATGCTCTCCCTAAGGCCCAATGGGAGCGTGGCAGCAGCCACAAATCAGAAGGGGGTTACTTTCACAGCCATGGAGACAGAGAGTCAGTTACCCCTAGTCACATGCTTGACTCCAAGTACAGCATTTACCCGCTAGGCCTTTGACATGCTGTGTGCCTTCGAGTTAGGAAAATATCTCAAGACCTGGGTTAGAAGAGCTTGGTAAAGTGGGGTCAGCTTTGCCAGCAATAGCTCACTACGAAAGAGATAAGGGCACCTCTGGCCACTTGGAGCTGAACATACAAGTGCCATCCAGAACACTGGCCCAGTCCTAAAGGATAGCCATGGCCTGCCCCTGGAAAATGTCTCAGGGTGCTTCGGGTGTCATCACATTCCTCCAAAAGGCATCTCATTATGCTCCAGGAGTTTGACAACAACCATCCCTGACAACCCAGTGACTAGTGGTCCCCAGCTGCTGCTCAGGGCTCAGTCTAATGGAAAACCCTTCACTGCACCCTGGAAAGTGACCCTTAGTCCACAGTGCTGATGACTCTCCCACTCCACAGAGTAGAGGAACTTCAGTATGGCGACATGGTGCCTCTGCTCGGCGATCACTCGACTTAGAGGTCGTTTGTCTGAAAAAAAATCTTGCTTTAAGTTAAGTGACGTTTACCTTCCTGTCTCGACCAGTCCCACTTCTTCATTTTCAGCCCATGTATCACCATAAAAAGGAAACCTAAATTGGCAGAGGCTGTTTGTGGTAAATAAACTCATCAGTCAATGCCAAACTAGGCTTTGCCTGAAAGTCACTCTGGTACTAATGGCAAGAAAAGGAGATAAAGTTGTGTTCCTCTTAAGCCAAAGGCTCATGTTTTAGTTTGGTCCATTGTGGGCTTTATTATGGCTGCTGCTGCTGCTGCTACCACCCTCCACTGCAGTGCAAGCTTCTTTCCATAGCTGGCTTCACGACTCCAGTCAGCATTTCATTTTGAAATGACTTGCTAAGTAAATTCTATCAGCTTCACACATTCACAGCCATTAAGACAGTTAGCAACCCAGCCTCCCCAAGGCATGATCTCAATTGCAAATGTGGCTGTACTTCTCCTTGTTTAGGATGATCTGGCCAGCAGTCACTTCTGGGGCTCCCTGGCAGGCCTGATAGTTGCCTGGCATTTCACAGGGATCTGAACTGGCTGGTCTCCGTTTCAACTGGTTCAGAGCCATGCCAGACTCGGCCTTAAAGAGCTTGGAATTCACCCTAACTTTTTAACCTCTATACCTACTGTTACCCCAATGGCATCGAGTCAAGTCGTTCCAGGACACCCATCGTAACTCCAATGAGCCGAGCACTTTCGTGTTCTCACACCCTTGCTGCCCTCTGTCCTTCTTCTTGTCACTCAGCACACTGGGCAACCTTCCTTAACTTCATCTTTCCTCCCTCTCCCGCTTTGCACACCATTAATCATTTCTTTCTGATTTCACAGTGCTGTTCACAAACCAATGAGCTGAGACATTGGCCTTTTGTCTTTCTAGAGGGGAAAAATATCCACAAGGGGCCAAATCTATCTCTTTAGAAAAGAGTGAACCAGGAAGTAAGTTCTTAGATCGTTAGAGGTGGAGCATTCTCTCCCCTTCCTTCTGTGATGTTATGTTTTCCAGCTTCCAGTTGAGTCTGTCCAGAGATACAGCAGTCATTGTTTTTTTTCTAAGTTTATTTTATTTTTTCTTTCATGATTCATGCAAGTACACAATGTATTTTGCTAATATTCACCCTATTACCACTTCTAATCTCCCCACTTATTTTCAGTAAGTTCCGTACCACTTTTATACCTTTTGTGTGTGATGGTCTGAGTTTACTCACGGCTGCTTACAGCAGCACAGTGTGGATTCTGTACTGGAGTATGCGGAGTGTAGCAGTGGCTACACCACTGAACTCAGTGATTTTTAACAAATAATTTTGTTTTTGTTTTTGATCCGAAGTTGGTCTTGCAATAAACTCCATGTGTCCTTGGTCTGACTTTGAGAATGGTGCTAGGCCAAATTGCCACTGTACTCAATGACCCTGCAGCAACGCTTTCATCTGCTGTCTGTCCTTCAGAAAGAGAATGGAGCTCCAGAATCATTCTCTAGATGGCTAGGAAAGAGGCATGAAGGGGATGGGCATGTTCAAGGTCATTATACGTTTGTGTGGAAATGGCCTTGTAACACTGCGTCTCTTGTGCTAACAAGCCGTATGTGTCTGTTGGTTATTCCCAAACTGCTTGGCAGTAATTTGGGTGACATAAACACATGAAAGAACCAAAGAACCCAGAGGGTGTTTGTCAAGCATGCACTGAAGGCCCCAGAAATTCCACAGCGAGCCTAACTCTAAAGTTCAGCTGCAGCAAAGAGGCCAAGAGAACAGGCCTGTGTCTCTCTCTGTGTCTTTGTACCACTTGCTTAATTTAGGAAAAATTCTTAAACAGGACCTCTGTGGGGAGCTGAGGACCACTCTACAGTGAAATCCAGTTCTAGAAAAACTAAGTTTTCATGGGATTCAAACAGTCTGGGCTGCGTGTGAATGGCATTTGGGAAAGGGTCCTGGAGTTTAGTCTGAGGATCCCTCATTCTGGTGATGTCCACAGGTGATGTTCACGGTTTTTCCTGGAAGTCAGAGCGATGGTCTCAAGCACACTGTAGGCTCCCTCTAGAGGTGGGAGCACGCAGCTGTCTATGGAGCTCTGGGGCTTGGACCCTGTTCTAACATGAAGAGCAGAGTCAGTGAATGGGAATTGGCTATGGCTAGGGAAGTGGAATGTGGGGGCGAGCATGCTCACAGCACTCTATACGCTTGTGGAAATGGCCTCTTAACACTGCTTGCTCTAACAACAACAACAACAATAATAAAATGAACACTGGAAGTTCTATCCAATCCTTTCCTTTCATTACAGCAAAATTTATAGGTTAAAAAATTAAGGTACATTATATCCATTATGAAATTTTCAAAGAATAACTAGAAAAAATAATAAATAATGTACTTAAAAGGGCTTAAAACGTTAAACAACATAAAAGTTTTCTCATTTTCTACACAGTGAGGCTGAGCTGGAACAGACTGTGAGTACATGTCTTATGGAAGAGGCTGTAGCCTATAACATGAGATTGGAAATAAGATAATTCAGTTATAACTGAGGATTTGTAGTGTAAGGAAGGGAGGAAAAAATTCCATGACTCCCTAGATGAGTTGACTCCTGGAAAGGCACACATCTTTGCCTGAAGATGACATCATTAACATTGCCATTGGAGCAGCAATCACTGAACACTTATTACCTGTCTGGGACTAAGTAAACACTTGCATTTTTCTCCTGAAACTTCTTTTAGGTAGATCCTAAAACAGCACTGGCTTACAGACCAGGAAGCAAAAACTTGTCAAAGTTAAGTCCTTTGTACAAGATCACACATTTAGCATGGTGTGGTTTAGGAATCTGAATTTGGTTCTCAGCCCTTAAGCACAATAAAGCAGCGCTTTCTCATTAGATAAGATGTGGCGAGCCCCACTAGCAAGTGAGACCACAGGCATTTGTTGGAATGAAAAGTATACCAGCGCTTACTCCAGCATGAATGCCCAGTGAACATCGGCCCCTCAGCTCACAGAGGACCACAGTTCTGACTATCCAGTCTGTCTTCAAGAACGTACTGCTCTGTTAGTTAATATTTGCGTTTTGTCACCTTGACCTGCACGGTGTCTATATAAGGAAAGGATGGACATGTGCTAAAGTAGTTACTGAATGCCTGAATACTACTAGGCTTTTCTCTGAGGAGCCTAAAAGGAGCTAGGAATGATAAAAACCTGTACACACAAGTGCACATACCTCTCTAACCCACTAATATAAAAAGGTGAGCTAATTTACATTGACGAATATACATTGCCCATTCTCCACCAGAAAGATTTGCCCATGCACAAGGAAACATTTGGAAAAATGTTGACTACTAAATAGCTTACAATAGCAAAAGTTAGGAAGAACAACAAAGTTCCTCTGTGCAAGCATGGAGAAGTACATTTGAGTTTACTGGTACAAGGAGATTAAAATAAATTGAATAAAACTAAATGTATAGCATGGACGCATCTCAGAACACAATAAGCAAAAATAACGGTAATGTTGGCTCACACATGTTATGCTAGGCGTTATTTTACTGTTTACGTGTATTAGTGCGTCTTGCCTTAAAATAGGCCTTTCAGCCCACCTGTGAATGAGGATGCTGAAGAAAAATAGTTACATTTGACATGTTTTAAAAATGTTTAAACATGACCAAAGAATGTAAGATTATCCACATATGTAGTAAAAGCATACAAACCCTCACGGGAATCAGGAAACACAGAAAAGAGGGACATGTGATCAGAGAGGGCAATGGCGGGGCATGCAAGGATAATATTCCACTTTTTAAGCCATGCGATTTGTGTGTACATGTGCACCAGTGTGTGGTCACAAGATAATCTTGCAAACTGTTCCCCGGTGCCTCCATCTTTAATTTTAGTCACGTGCACTACCACTGAACTACACTCACAGTTTTGTTTTTGTTTATTTTGCTTTTGAGACAATGACTTTAACTGGCCTGCAACTTGCCAATAGCTTATACCGACTGGCTTGTAAGGCTGAGGGGCAGATGGCTACCTTCTTTGTGCTGGGATCACAAGCATGCATCACTATGCCTGGCTCCCCAGCCCCGTGGATTCTTGGGGATCAAATTCACATCTTCATGTTTGGAAGGCAAGCACTTTACCAACTGAATTATCTCCAAAACCCAAAAGGCAGTTATACTCCTTTCCTATGTCTGAACTATTTCATAATTAAGAGAAGTAATCTGTAAGTAGAAACCAAACGCTTGGAGGGCCCAGTGGAAAGAAACATTATCCAGTTATCTCATGGAGAAAGGATCACTTGTCCTGAATCTACTTATGAGGAAGACAACGTGGGAATTTAGCAGATGTGAGTTCATTGCTAACAGCACACGAGTAAGGCTGTGGACAACGTGGTAGGGTGGAGAGAGGATTGGAGTGAGAAGGGAACATTCACTTTCCATCCCAAGATCCCTGGGAGGCTGGCTCAGGTCCTGGACTTGGTGAAAATGCTCTACTGGGCCTTTCCTTTGTGGTCATCACTGGGAAAACGGAGAGATACTGCCCTTTCTGCTCCCGGTGACTGAATGAATGATTCAGCTGGCCGCCTGCAGTTCTCTTCCAGACTGGGGGTGTGTTGGGACCATTGTCTGCTACTCATAGGCAGACTGGTTGTGATGGAGGATCTGTGTTCGCAAATGTGAATAACAGCTGAGCTTTAAAAAAAGGATGAGCACTTGCTGCAGTTCAGAATTGAGATGAGGCTGGCTGATGGGAAGTGGGCAGTATGTGTGGCATGTGTTTTGCTGCTTAGAATCCTGCCAAACTGTTTGCCAGAAATGCCAGTTCTTGTGCAGCTTTGGCACTGGCTCAGGACAGTCCCAAACTCTAGCTGCTGCCTCAAGCCAAGATGATTCCTCAAACAGTTTTTGATCTTGCCCTCAATCTCTTCCCTATACTACTACCTATTCCTCCGAGGAAACACTGTGGTTGGCTATACTGCAGAACAGTTTCACTGGCTGATTGACTCGTCGCCTGCAGTTAGGATCAGAAAGTCTGAGATGGTCTAACTTAGAGCCTGGACTGTTTTCCCCCAAAGTCTCTAAGGGCAATAGTGGTGACTCCTTGTTTTCCCAACTGCACACTCGAGAGAGCAGCACAAACCATATCTGAAAAAAGTGGGCATCTGATAATGGAAGCAACCCAAGTGCCTGCTGATGGATGCGGACAGATGTGCTACACACACACAAACACGCACACACACACACAAACACACACTATATATGTGTGTGTGTATATGTATTTATACGTATGAATATTATTAAGCTTAAGGAAACCCACATTTATGGCAATGTGGTAAACCTGGAGGGCATTATTCTGAGTTAACTATGCCCGATTCAGGAAGATAAATACTGGATTCTTAGGGATCAAGTTAGATTTCACATATAAGAGAAATTTGAAAATCCAGTCACAGAAGCTAAAAGTAGCATTGCAGCTGCCAGAGGTGGAGTCTGGAGAGACGTTGTTGGGCAGGCACAAACTTAGGAAAATGGTGACGCTCTGGGCCTGAGACGCAGTAAAGTGACAGTATTAGAAAGCGCTGTGTGCCTGAGGCTTTGGAAGAGAGTAGATCTTAATGTTCTCACATGAAGGCAGGGATGGGTAACCACATAAGGGAACGAACAAGCCAAGCAGCTTGGCTGTCAGATCACAGTGTGTGACATGTACTGAGTCATTACAGTGTACACCTTTAGTATAGATAATTGCTTTTGGTCAAGTGTGTCTCAATGAACCTGGAAGAAAACAGAAAAGAGATGACTGTCTCTTTTCTGTTTTGAGAGAAAATTTTACACACACACACACACACACACACACGCACACACACACACACACATTAAAAAAAAAGAGCTTTGCTCCATCAGGGAGCAGGGACATCTGGAAGTTGAGATGGTAGCAACAGCCTTGATCATTGCCTCCTCCCCTGATTCTACAGGTTGGATCTTGGAAAACCCACCAAGCTTTCTCTGAGAGCTTTCTCACCTGTGATGCAGAGGTAACATTGGCCATCATCTGCCTACCATCCACTGAATACTCACTGTGTTCCTAACCCCCTGTTTGGAACATTGAAATAGAACCCCATGGTTTTGCTTTTTGTTTGTTTGTTTTTGTCTTTGTTTTTTTTTTTTGTTTGTTTGTTTGTTTTTTATCTCTTACCTCTAAGGAGGAACTGGGGAATAGAATTTAAATAATTTGTCCCAGTGATTCTACTAATAAATTGTGGAGTGGGGATTCTAATGCTGGTTGCTCTCCTTTGAATTGTTTTGATTTTGGATTAACACACAAGGGCTGGATTATGATTTTTCTCTGAGTCCAGGAGACCTTTTGTGTCATATCAGCAGACTAAGACCCGTTTCCTTTCTTAGGCTGTTGGTAGGATGACTGGATAACAAGGGCTCCTAATGGAAAAGCATCCATCTCCAAGAGATTCAGGTCTCCCACTTTTCAGGGTTGGTGCCCTTAGTATAGACCTAAGTATCTTGGTTTTCTGCTTCTTATCAATGGTCACTGTCTTAATTGGGTTTCAACTCCAGGTAGGAACAGTCGCTAACTTTTCTCTCTTCAATGATGCAGAAATAGAGGCTTTGATGCAAAATGACTTACTTAATATCTCAGAGCTCACCTCTGCCTGCGTGTGTGCTTGCCTTTGCGGTGCTGTGGTGGTGTGGGGATTGGTGTGTGTGCCATGGAGAACCTCTTTCTTCTTTTCCGCTCTCTCTGCTCAGGAGATGTTAGTATCTTGCTCTTGGTGGTGCTGTGGCTTGGCGGTGGAAATCAGGCCTAAGGCATAGGTCTTATCTCCAGGATTCTTTAATGCAATCACCGTGCCTTTTGTAGTCACAACATTTTCTTGTAGTGGCTTAGGAGTAAATTCCTTTGAGGGTGTCTTGCTGTTGTTTTTTATTGTTTCTTTTTCTTTCACCCTCCCTCTCTCTCTCTCTCTCTCCCTGCCTCCCCCTACCCCCATCTTTCTTTTCTCACAGTACAAACTCAGAAAAATTTTAATGGCATGGAATGTACGGAAAATTAGAACAAAGTAGAATGTCAAATCTGACCACCCCAGGACAGCCGTTGTGGACATTTTCCGTGTTTTCCTCTAGTCACTTTTGGACAATGCCTGTGTTGTTAGTTGTAACTAAGAGGAATGCAGTATTATATCTTTTCCCTCAACTAAATAGTGTCCATATTATGACCCACTTCTCTAAACATCTTTTTAAGATGCTGATAATACATCATTTTGTACATGTGCTATAATTTACTTAACTATGTTCCTGTTGTTAGGCATTTATGTGCTTTTAAATGTTTCATTATCATAACTATCAATCACTCCCCTGACCCCCCGAAAAGTTCTTTGTGATATTTAAGCTTACTTCTCTTAGAACAATTTTCAACATGAAAATACTCAAAACATTATTTCCCTAAGAATTTAGTGCTGACACCAATTCTCAAGCTGCTATTATCATTATAGAAATATGCGAGTCATCTTGGGATTTTCAATTAAATTAGTGTCTTAAATAAACTTTAAAGAAAAGTCATGCCAGGGCTCTATCTCAAACCTTGACAGACTCTGAAATGGAATAACAAATAGAAACATGAATATGTTTATAATATGAACATGTCTAATAGTGACAGTGACAGCACCAGAAAGTGGCTAGAAAAAGGGTTGCGAGTCTGGTACTAAGGGGCATGCCTGTAGTCCCAGAACTTGGGAAGCTGAGACAGAATTAAGTGCCAGGCCAGCCTGGGCTACACACTAAGAACCTGTCCCTGAAATAACTCAGTCTCATTATGAGAAAAATAAAATGAGGCAAACACACTTAGGGGCTATGCTACAGGATTTCTGAGCACTGGGGCCTCAAGGTTGTGAACAAGGAAATGCCAAGAACACCACAGTAAAAGACACTGTGGTCTCCTGCATGGAGTCCTGGAACCGAAAAATAGCGGGGGAGGGTTGAAATCCAACTGAAGTCTGGATTTTAATTAACAATAGCAGGGCAATATCACTTTCTTAGTTTTGACTAATGCACCAGAGAAGCGCTAAACCTAAGGAAGCTTGTTGAGAGGTGTGATGAGCTTTCTGTAGTCTTTGGACAAGTTCTCTGTAAATATAAACTACTCCTAAAATTTTAAAAGATGGAGGACAAGAACCCTGCAGTCTGGTTTGGTTTTGAGTCCATCTGAAGCTAGCATTTGATATAGCTGACCGGGCTTGGACAATTATTTCTTTGAGCTTCAGTTCATCTATTATATACGAAGACAATAGCCTACATCATAACAGTAATGATGTAGATATAATTAGCATTATGACTGGCACAAATAAGCACCCATTTGTTTAGTGTCAGAGTGCGTCTTTCCAGTTTTTAGGTTCTTTATGCTAACTAAGAATTTTATGAACTAGAAATACAGGGTTATATAAAAGTAGAAAACTAAAAAGCTTCATTAAAAAATTCTAGATTCAACATAAAGGATCCATTACTCAAGTCTGGAAATGGGAACTGATGTGGGATTTGGGGGTCATTACTTTCATTTTTCTATGTAGTTGTTGGGTCATTTCCTAAGAGTAGGTGTAGTGAGAACATGCAGGAATTTGAAGAGACCCCCATATTCTAGTCCCGACTACCACAAAATGCAACTTAAAAATGTCCATTGTAAGACATGGAAATTCTTTCATTTGGCTGCTCACAAAAACAATCCTGCAGAGCACTGAAAATGGTTTGTGCTTGGCCTCTGTCCAAAGGCAAATTATTTTAGTATGAAAGCCTAAGGAAAATAATTTAACCACAAGCTATGTGAGCAGGGAAGGGAAAATAACCAAAGAGTAAAGAAAAGCATGCCCTGGCCTTTTCGCGTACACATTTCTTTTTCTGGGTGCTAAACTGTAGCACAGATGTGTAATCTGATCTAAAAGTTAGACTCCAAATGACAAAGGCAAAATGAAGAATGTTTGATATCAAACTATAGTAGAGGCCTATGAGTGGCTCTAGGTGAAGCAAATTATTTACTATAATCAAACTTAGAGGACAGGGTAGGTGTGACTTTTCCAGGGTGGGGATCTATTTTTTTTATTGACCCCAGAGAAGACAATAACAGACCAAAGAAACATTTTTGTCTAAGTCCAGCCTGGCGAGTCAGTGGGTTTACTGGCTTTTCTTACAGGAGCACAGGTGACTTGGGCAGCTGCCTCACCAGACACCCTGCCCCTGCCTAGGTGAGCACGCAGGAAAGCTCTCGGCCGGAGACCCTTGCACAGCTTTCTCCCAGCTACCCCATCACCTCTGAAAAGGGCCTTGGCATTCTTTTGAGTTCCATAAGCCTCCCACATCTCTCCATGAGAGGAAGGTTCACCCTGGAGGAAACAGCTTCAAGAAAGGGCTGGAGTTCAGATCTTCTTAAAGGACATAGCATCACAGACTATCTAATACGTGTATCATATACCTCCAGTTTCCTCATTCTAAAAACCGTGCTATCAGCTGTGTAATGAGAGCATAGAGAGCTAATACAAAGGGAAAGCCTGGGAAGACTGTCCATGCAAAGCTCTTACAAAGGGAGCACGGAAGCAATACCAGGAGCTGAAGAAATGGCTCGGTGGTTAAGAACATGAGGAGTTCTTCTAGGGGACCTGAGTTTAGTTCTCAGCACCCACATCAGCAGTTCACAGTCACTCCAGTAAATCCAGCTCCAGGGGATCCAGCACCCTCCTCCGGCCTCCACAGGCCCCTGCGTTGTTGGGAAACTATCTGTATACAGACATACAGACATACACTAGCTATATATTTCAAATAAAGAACATCAGTGGAGTTTAAGTCTGACTTGTTGTTGACCTGGCCAAATATATGCCTTTGTCAAACAATTTGGAATCTTCTTAACAGGAGATTTATATTCTTAACAGAATCTAAATTATTATATTCTTAACAGAAATAGCTACCTATATGAAAGTTTATAGACTAGACTAATACTGAAGCTGAATTATCACTTGTTTTCTATACTGAGGGTTAAAACAGATGGCATTGATTAACTTCAGCTTCTTTTTGGCTACAAAATTTGACCCTGCTTTTCACTGTGATCCTTTTTGGAAGTAGAGAGAAGGAAGGGTGTGGACCAAAAATCATACGTTAATTAGGGGCAGCAAATTCATCTTTTGGGTGTGAGCCTGATTAGCTAATTAATGTTCTTCCAGCTATGAGAACAAAAAGAATCCATAGCAACAATTCATTTACCCAGGGGATAATTTTTTTTTCATGGAACTAAAATTTCTGATATAATTGTATGACATTGGAAGTGCTAAATTTTGATATTTTTGGATGAAAATTGAAAACTAAAACACTTTGTTATCTATTTTTTACCCCAGATTACAAACATTTTGTCTTATCTTCCCTTGAATCAATGGCCCTGAGCACAGTATCTGGCGTTTATTAGGCGTTCAGTAACTGGGTTATTAAAGTGAAGTGTGTGACTCATATTCCTGACCTTAAGCAGAAGGAATAGATGTGATCAGCCTTATCATTAAGTGTAGTCATGTTCTAAAGTCGTGTTCTAAGCAAATAATTGTTTATTGTTTGGTGCCAGGAAGCCCTCTGAGGCAATCTGCTCTCATGAAATGGTCTAAGATGTGACTTAAGGTTTGGTTTTGTTTTTACTCCGGCTTGCTTTTTAAGTTTTCCATTTGCTCTCTTATCAAAAAAGGCATCAGCCATTGTAGAGTTTGCTCTTTTCTCACATGTTGTGAATTGTGATACCGGAAACCCAACTGGTTAGGATCCATTGTAAAGGTAAGAGAGTGCCTAAGCTTTACAAGGGTCGGCAGAGCTAGACTTGGATCTTTGGGATGCAAATGCCTTGCTTCCCTACCACGTGATACACAGCGTCACAGAACGACGATCCGGTACGTGGGACAGATCAGTTAGGAAGGAATTCCACCACTTTGCTAAATTTGCCAACCTCTGGGCTCTACAACTGAAGTGTTTTGTTTTTTTTTTTTACCAGACTGGCTTCACCTGACCCCAGTCTCTTATCTCAGAGCATTTTTTCCCATCACACTGCGAGGTTTCTCGGGCTTGTGATTGGTTAAAAAAAACACAGCTCTGTTCAAGCTCCTGGAGAGGCGGTTTTCTCCCAAACAAGGCCTAGGTTGGGATCCAGGGGTCAGTTGATGTCAAGGAATTCTTTCAAGCCTCTCAGTGAAGTGCCCAGACCAAAGGGAGAAGGAAAAAAAAAAAAAAAACACCCACCAAAACACCTATTCTAACCATCTCCAAATTTCTCCCCATGGCTTTGGAAAAAAAATTCTTGGTCTATTTGCTTTATTAATTTTCCATCTTAGTACAAAATTCTATGAGGTTACTAAAAGGAGAAAACCATCACTTTGAGCAATTCTACCCAGGCCGAAAGTCAATGGAAAGTGAATATTGTTTCTATTGGCACAGAATTTGTGACACCCAAGAACAATGAAGGTTAATTGCACTGTTTTAGAAGAAAATAAAACAAGACAAAAGAAACTACTTGGTGTGCTTGGTCCTAGCTAATTTATGAGATTTCTTAAGCAAAAAATGTAGAACACTTGGCCTGAGAATTTTCTCTTGAGTAATCAAGCCAGGACTGGTTTCATCACTTTAAAAGGAATTTGCATATATATTTGCAACGGGCTCTCTCTGGATAGTCCGTGGCTAAACTTTCTGTGATTTTTCCACTACAGCCCCACAAATATTGGGATTACAAGTGTGTGCTACCATGCCTGACCACTCAAACTATTTTTTAAACTTAGGACCTTTCCCACTATAACAAGTTCCCAAACATTAAACTTGTTTTTATGAGTAGGATTGTATCTGAATTCCAGCAGACCTAAATTAGTGTCTAACCTCTTAGTAGAGTTTAATAGAACATGCTGAGAGGTTTTATAGACAAGCAACATTCAAATTATAACTTAGATTAGAAAAATGGATGTGGTGGGGAGCTCAGCATGAGACTTGAATTAAAGCAGATTATAAAACATTTATATTGAGCAAATTAGCTTTATATATTCATCACCCAGGTTGGCCTCAAAACTCATGACTCTCCTGCCTCAGGCTCTAAATCATCGGGACCACATGAGTGTAGCTCCTCACTGGGGTCTTTGAATAAACTTTCACATAAGAACAACCATGAATATTTGAAATGAAAAGTAAAATTTCTAGTCTCTCATTACAAGAGCCTATATGTATGTATATATATACGAACTTCTTGGGTAATGTAGTCTAGAGACGCTAAAGTTTTGATTGGGAATCAGCTTCAAAAAAATTGTTGGTGAATGCCTGTGGTTTTGTGTTATGTATTAAATTGAATCATCCAAGCTCAAGAAGACACTGATTGATTAATAATGTCTGCATGGCCAGAGTACAATAGGGCAGCTGAAGGACTTGTGAAAGAATATGCAATAAAGAACCTATTCCAAGCATTTATTGTTTATTCCTTTTTTTTTTTTTTGAGACTACAACTTAATGAAGGAAAGAGCTGAGAAAGCAGAAGAGTTAAGGTCTGCTGTAATGCCCCAAACTAACCTGTAAGCCTCACCTGCCAAAGAACCAGGTTACTTCCTGGAATACTGGAAGTTTTAGTTCTGGGAAATAAGAGCATCGTGGGAAAGTATGGTAGCCTGTAGGTTTGTCTTTATAAGTCCCTGCAACATGTGGCTCAAGGCCATTCTCAGGCAGGAAGTTCCGGGGAATGGTCCTGACTACAGTCCATCTCTCGGTCAGTATTTAATATTTAGTAAAGCTTACTTTAAATGTGGCCCAAAATGATGAATTTGGTTTCTCTGGAAAAAAGAAATCTCAGGATTAACAGTGGCAATAGTCATGCAAGACTTTGTAACAGAGAGAGGACTGAATCTCAGCCGTTCTGGTTTTAGACTATGCTATCAATGGGAGTCATTAATAAATACAACACATACTTTCTTGTCATAGGAGATAGATAAATAGGGTCACCATTGTAGAAAGAGTCAAGAACCAAAATAACGTACTTAATGACATCTTCAAAGTCACAGGGCACATAAAATAGAAGGTTCTTTGCCACATAATCTGTGTTCTCAGAGATGGGAATTCCTGTCCATTACAACATGGGGCTTTTCAGAGACCCGAGTGATTCTTGATTCAGCTAAGGGTGAAGCCCTTCTGAGACATACTGGTAGCTACCTGCAATCTCAGCAGTTGAGAGACCAAGGCAGACCATGAGTTCAAGACCAGTTTGTGATATGCAGTAAGACCTTGCCTCAAAAAATTCAATCAAACAGACCTCAAAAAAAAAAAAGCCCCAGCAACTGAATTTTTACCAAGAGATCAGGGGGTCCATGGACCACAGTTGGAAATGCATGAGCTAGAGCTTCCATGTGAGCCCAGGATGGCTGGAACTCATGCTTGCCTCAAACTTATGAGCCTCTTGCTTAGGCTCCCCAAACTGGAATTATGGGTGTATGCTGCACTATTTGAAAGTGGAACTCTAGCATGAGCATGTATGGACACTGTGTAGAAGTTGGCTTATTAACAAAAAGAGCAACACTGGAGGATGCTGAGAGCTTCCAGAGCTCTGTCACAGTATTCGCCTGGGCCTTTCTGAAATCCACCACCTCATCCTGTCAGCACCTCCATAATCTCCCACTTTCTGTTTGCTTTGAGATGAAGCATGGTTTTATTATAACCAGGGGAGCTAGTGCTTACTTTCATGTGCAGCACCCATGAAATTTGTAGATGCTCTGATACTTCTCTCTGAGCCAATACACAGAACCCAGTCGGAAGAATGTTTACTTCATGAACAGCTCTGAGACCTCCTCTATTCTCTCCCCTCTGATTCAACGAGGCTGTTGACACTGCTGTTGTTCAGAAGAGCACCAGAGATGTCTAGTTACAGGAAGATACCCAAGATCAATTCGCTGGTTTGAAAAAACCATCCAGTATGAAGGTTAGCTTGGTGTACTGACTAAAATGATTTTGTTTGCTGGCTTGAGCTTTCAGAATGAATGTGCTTGCATTTCCCTCACTTCTGCCTTCTTGTATAGCCTTCTGATGCCTTTGAATGAACTTCTACTCTGGCATCAGTGGGAGAGGATGAAAAAAAATGGGCTACTCTGAAAACCAAATCTTGGAGTGCCTTGAGAAACTGTTCCACAAGCAGTTCAACAAGTGTCTGGCCTTTGTGGCAGAGCGGTGAGACAGGACTTAGATGCAGGAAGGAAGAAGAACATTGGCCTGGGGTGAGGGAGTACCATTTAGCTATGTCCAAATTTGCTAGAAGGAATATTTGCTTCCTTCTCAGGGCTTTAAATGAAATGTTTCTTTAGTCTTCTCATCGAAGGAAACCTACATGCTTGAACAGCATGTGATATAAAAAGCCCAACAATCCCCATTCCCATCTTGAAATCTTCCTTAGACACTAGCAATAGTCAATACAACAAGTATAGGAAAGTCATTTTCAGAGATGGGCTCCCTGGGTTTGGTGACAATGGAGTATAGTTATTTTATTATTTTATTATATTATATTTTATTTTATTTTGATGTAGCATGACCACCAAGTGAGAACTGTAGCTGATCACATTTTCTGGATAACTCTAAGGACAGATAAAACACACAGAATATTGTATGCCTCATTCTCATCATCAGGAAGCCCCCACTGTCACCAAGCAGCCAAGCTCTGCTTTGCCAGCTCATGACTGAGCAGCATATGGCCTTTGAGGTCAGACAGACTGGAGTGTGAGTCTCTGCTCTGATTAGAGACTGCCACCTTAACTTTTCTTAAGATACAGATTTCTATTTCGTATATGCAGCCACTCAACAAGAATTTACTAAGAGCCTTCTATTTAGCAGACCTTGTAGCAGGCTGAGGGGATCATTTTGTCGACAGAAAAAGACCGAGTACCCATCCTTATGAAGTCAGTCTAATGAGAGAGTGAGAGAGACGCTGAGCAAGACTCACAAGGAAAACTGAATCTGAAGGCAGTGTGGTGTCTCCCTAAGAACTCCAACCTTGGCCCAAGAGTGTTCAGCTTCCATATCTAGTTGTTATGTTTCCTACCTAAATGTTTCACTGAGTAAATGCTTTCACTTGGTGTTAATTTCAACACCTGGAAAGAGGGACTAGTGTGTCACTCTCCACTGCTTTTTTGTGAAGATTGAACATTGAAAACCATGGGTCTCTGCATCTGTTCCCTTCAGCTGCTGGGTGAGCCTCTCAGAGGCATTATGCTAGGCTCCTCTCTGCAAGCACAGAAGAGTAATAATATTTATAGTGTCGGGGGGATTGGTTCTCTCCCACGGGACGGATCTCAAGTAGGTACAGTCTTTGGTTGTACATTTCCTCAATCTTTGCTCCATCTTTGTCCCTGCACATCTTGTAGTCAGGACAAATTTGGAGTTGAAGGTCTTGTGGGTGGGTTGGTGTCCTTATCCCTCCACTGGAAGCCCTGCCTGGCTACAGCCAAATATTAGAGAGAACTTGGAGAGTCCTATGGAAGAACTAGGGAATGACTGAGGGAGCCAGAGGGGTCAAGGACTCCACAAGAAGACCTACAGAGTCAACTAACCTGGGCCCAAGGACTCTCACAGAGACTAATCTACCAACAAAAGAGCATGCATGGACTAGTTCTAGGCCCCTATATCTACAGATATAGTGGATGTGCAACTTGGTCTTCACATGAATTCCTCAGCAAATGGAGCAGGCCCTTTCTGTCTCTGATACCTCCCTTCAGATGCTGTGCCCCTAACCAGGCTGCCCTGTCTGGCCTCCCTGGAAGAGGATGCACTAGTTCTGCAGCTACTTAATGTGCCAGGGCATGATGAAAGCCTTTGAGGGACCTCCCCCTTCTCTGAGGAGGAGGAGGGGGAGAATGGAGGGAGGTGCTTGCAAGAGCGGCCTGGAAATCAGGATGGAAAGTGAATAAATAAATTCATTAATTCAAAAAGAGAACTGTGCCAAGGTGGTCTGGGATGTGGCTCTTACTAGTATTTTCATTAACTACAGCTAATGAAGTGAGAGACAATACACAGTTCAGTAAAGACGTGATGGAGATCACCGGTGACATCCAGGATTCCCGGAAACCTCCCTCTGCTAGTCACTAAGTCACTGCCTCTTGGTCATAAACCTGCTTCTATACCACCTGGGTTGGTTAGACCTGGGACCCTGCAAACCCAAGTTTGGCTTTGCAAACTGCCTCCCTGTGCAGCTTCATCAAGACGGAACAACAGAGGGAGACTGAAGACCGGCGAGGAAACTTGTTCCTTTTACATCCTGGGTAGTTTCTGTGACCAAACCTAGGGTTCTTCACTGGGCAGCATCAGGTACCTCCTGTGGAAGCACTTTGAGAGGGTGCACAATTTTCTCACTCATACCCTGCCTCCGAAATGCCTGTACCAATCAGCCCCCTCTTCAGAGGTGCAGGCCCCCTCCCTAGCTTCCTACATTTAAACAACTCTAATTCTTACTAGAAATGGCAGCTGCTTCCTACACTTGCCACCTCATGAAACTTTAGAGCAGGGGTCAATGAGCTTTTCAACTGAAGGAGCAGATAGTAAATACTTCAGGCTTTGTGGGCCACACGCTGTCACTGTTGCTATTTTATCTGACAATCTTTACAGGGGTTAAAAAAAAAAAAGAACCCATAAAAACATTCTTAGCTCACTGGTCAAACAAAAACAGGCCACAAACTGGCTTTGGTCCATAGGCCATAGTTTGTCAATCCAACTTGGAGTTTCCTTTTCCTCTTTCCTGTTAACCTGGTTAACACCTTTTCAAATGTTTTAAAATGTATCAAATTCTTTAAGATTGTTAAAATGACCATTAAAGAATTTAAATAATTAAACCAATATTTAATAAGTCATCATATTATCCCCATCTCTGCTGTTCAAATGACTGGTGCAATGGTTTCCGTCTCCCTCCTAAGCCCTGATGGATGTCATGGAGAACTGAGGGAAGACTGGGAACTCGGTAAGTGGAAGGCTACTGCAGGACTCAGAGGGCTTCGGAGAAGGATGCTCCAGAAGGACAAAGGTGAATAAATGCCATCAGTAAAAGGGAGTGAGGCTCACTGTTCAACTTTCAGAGAGGAAAGACCTATGGAGCCCATGGAGGACCTAGAAGCCATGGATTTAGTTTTCTAGTTTTCAAGTCAGATGGAGTGCAGGCTCCTGTCTGTGTTTTGAAAAATATCTTTATGGGTAAAATAGAGTGTATCAAGCACTAAGCGCGCTTATGCTTACAAAATGACCTACAAAAACCCAACACATTTTCAACAACTCTCAGTTCCCCACTTGTATTCCCCCTGGGTAACCGTGGCTCTGAAGACTGTGCAATCAGATCTGCTTGGCCTCGGTGGTGTTCAAGGTTAGAAGGATGCCTTTTCTAAACAGTGAAAAAAAATATCCCTCTGCCAACATGCAAATCAATATTAAGTATAATTCTTTTGTTCCTGCATTGCCCAACCACAGATGTAATTTTTCAATCAGACTCACAGTGAAATTACCAAGGTTCTGAGAATTATGTTCATGGCCACTTGGCAAATGTATCCTTGGCAGCTTTTCTGCTGACTTGTGAAGGATTCAGTATCAACCTCAAATCACAGCCCCTAGGACTCGGTGAATGTTCTAATGCCTCCTCTGACAGGCAGATTGAATGCTGAGCAGAAGCTTGGGTACCTGGAGTAAAGAAAGAGCACACGAGGCAGAACCTGGGTCCGCAGGGGCCAGCAGACTCAGCATGCTTTCCTGCTAGCCTCTGCTGCACTGCACAAAAGCATGTTCTTGGTTTCAGAGGGGGAGAAAATAGTTTCTGGAATGAAAAAAAAAAACCTGAAAATACCACCTTCTCAGGAATGTTTGTGCCCAGTCACCATTTGCCTAGTCCTGTGCTATGCAGCCTGGGGGACAGTGAGGAAGAATAATTTACGACCTCCTTCTTGGAGGGTACAGTTTAGTGAGGAAGATGACAGACATCTTTGAGTGCCTAAATCTCACTCTGAAAGAGCTAAGAATCTAGGTGGAGAGTTGAGATGTAAGCACACAAAATATTTCCAAGCCAGCGTATAAGAATGAGATTCATAGTTCATAGCCAAACTTTGGGCAGAGTGTAGGGAATCTTATGAAAGAAGGGGTAGATAGAAAGGCCTGGAGGGGACAGAAGCTCCACAAGGACAGCAACAGAACCAAAAAACCTGGGCACAGATGTTTTTTTGTGAGACTGATACTCCAAACAAGGACAATGCATGGAAATAATCTAGAACCCTTGCTCATATGTAGCCCATGGCAGCTCAGTGTCCAAGAGAGTTCCCCAGTAATAGGAATTGGGACTGCCTCTGACATGAACTCATGGGCTGGCTCTTTGATCACCTCCACCTGAGGACGGGAGCAGCCTTACCAGTCCACACAGGAAGACAATACAGCCAGTCCTGATGAGACCTGATAGACTAGGGTTAGATGGAAGGGGAGGAGGACCTCCCCTATCGTTGGACTGGCAGAGGGGGATAGGAGAAGAAGAGGGAGGGAGTGTGGAAATGAGAGGGGATGGGGGAAGGGGCTATAGCTGGGATACAAAGTGAATAAACTGTAATTAATTAAAATAAAATTAAAATAAAAAAGATTGTCCACTATTTGGCTTCCACAGTCATCACCATGGGCAGCGGCTATGATAGGCTGCTCCTCAGCCTTACAGAACTGTACTGCCTGTCCTGGTCACTAGCATCCTTCCAGTATTGCCAAAGCCACAAAACTTCTGGGATCTGCTCCTGAGGCAGCAGAAATTTAAGTAGACCCAGGTCCACAGTCTAAGATACGTTGTCTGTCCTAAGCAGTGGTTCTTAACTCTGAAATTCGGGTTACACATTTGAACTACTTGGCAGGCTAGAATTCTGATGCCCAGGCCATATTCAGACCAATAATTGGAATCTCTGGAGTGAGAACTCCAGAGTGATAGTTTTAAAAGGATCATCCAAGCAAAATCTAGGTGGAGAACCAGTGTCCTATGGTGGGTCCACCTTGACCTTGCAGAGTATTTGATGAGTCTCTCTCCTTTCCCATCCTTCAACAGGTATGAGTTTTGAACTTGGCAATCCTTCTGTCCTGGTCACCTAAGCATGAGGACTATAGGTGTGTGCTAGCATCATCAGGGTTACAGATGTCTGCTATCATTGTTAAGATTACAGGTGTGTATTACCTTCAGGATTACAGGTGTGTATCATCATCAGGATTACAGGTATGTGCAACCATCAGGATTACAGGTGAGTGCTACCACTGGGACTACAGGTGTGTGCAACCATCAGGATTATAGGTGTTTGGTAGAAGCTCTTAATGTTTCTGTGCTTGGTCACCTGTCCAGGAACCCCATTCCATTCTAGGAACTGGTTGAGGCAACCAAGTCAGAAAATGGCTATGCAGACTTACTGTGCAGACAGTCCGATGTGTGGGCTATGACTGAATTCTGCCGTCCCTGTGCCTTGGCCTCATTCTCCTGCTTTCAGAGAAGTAGAAACTGACACAGAAAGAAGCTTCTAGACCTTTTCTTTTCAGTTGGCAAACGGGGACTGAAAAAGCCAAAGATGACAGTGCCGATTGTGGTCTCTGTCTGATAACCTAGCGAGACTCACTAATAATTTGTCTTTGGGGAAAGAAAACCCAGCCTGGAAACTGGATCCTCACTGTCTTTCTCACCAGGTCATGAGAATGTCTAGCGTCCCAAGTTCATGTCCTTGAACTTGTATTCCTTTGTCAAAACACTGTGAGCAGCTGGGCTATTTAATCCCAGAGGCATGACTCTGTCTGTAGGGCTTCAAAACACATTTCAAGAGAAAGAGGCCAGGCTTGGACTCACTTATTTGTTTTCTTAAAGAAACTTTTCAATAAAAAATTAAAAACACTGACACAGCCTTTTCAGTTCAAGAAAGGGAGTTGACTAAATATTAAGTCTTAGACCAGACTCTCCCGTTTCTCCCATGGGTAGAGATGCCACATTCCTATTACCTGGAACTTACCCTGGTTACAACCTCTTTCATCACTTGAGGTGTAGGAATATATGAAGATAACCATTTAAGCTTTTACTCAACAATAGAAGACTGCTAGCCATCTTAGTTAGATTTTCTGTTGCTGGGACAAAACACTGGCCAAAAGCAATTCCGGGAGAAAAGTGTCTGCTTGTCTTATGTGTCCCAGTCAGTCCGTTATGAAGGGAAGTCAGGGCAGGAGAAGAAGCAGAGGCCCTTGAGAGCACTGCTTAGTAGCTTGCTAAGCTTGCTTTTTTTTTTTTTTAATACCACTTAAAACCCCTGCCCAGGAGTGGTACTGCCCACAGAGTGCCAGGCCCTTCCACATCAGTCATTAATTTTAAAATAAAAAGTCCCATCCTCTTGTCTATAGGCCAATGAAATGGAGCCCACTCCTCTATTGAGAGTCCCTCATTCCAGCCAAGACCAGCTTTATCTCGAGCTGATAGAAGCCAGTTAGAACACTGGCCTTCTAATGCAAGCACAGATGGTACTATCTTGGCTATCTTCTGAACCTTTGTTTTCCAAAGGTGGTTTCCAGGGGTCATCAGTGGCTGCAAAGACACAGGCCAGGGATTTTCAAGGTCGTGAGCCCAGCAGTCATTGTGACCTAATGAGTCAATCTCAGAGCTTAGACCTCACCACCTACCAGCTGTCTCATAACAAGTTTTGTTGGCTGGAAAGTCATGACTGAAGTCGGATGTGAACAACGATATGGTTTTAACTGCTAAGTTTCAATTCTGCTAAGCTGGAATCACGACACTGGGGGCAGTATGAAACATTTAAAAAGAAACTGAGCCTGACAAGCTGAGTCTGAAATGCTTTGGCACCCCAAACCAGAGGAACCCCAGAGGCTCTGCTGACACTGGCTTGTCACTGACATTAAAGACTGAAATTCTATGATGAGGATTTCACAGCCTTTATGTGTTTTATGGGGGCATCTGGCCATGGATGCAGCAAAGGGCTTGAGCCTTCTCTATCACCAATAAGGGGAAAGCATAAGCGATGGGCACATGGCTTTCTATCTGGAGGGCCTGGCTGACACCACTTTGCATGAAGTGTTTTGGAAAGACAGATGCACTTTGAAGGCTGGGCTACCCACCAGTGAAATCCAGTGGCCTGAGGGGGGGGGGGGCAGCTCAGTGGCTTTTGTTTTCCATTTCTCTTTTGTCTCTCCTAGCATCATGGATTGTGCTGCTTCAATGGCAGAGCACTGGAAATAGCTTCCTAGACCTTTCTGTCTTCTGAGGACAGAACTTTTGTTTTTGTTTTATGGTGGTGGTTGTCAAAGCCAAGGCTTCTGCATGCTAAAGCACCAGCCTTAGAGAGAAGCTGTGTGCACTTGCACGTATGTGTGTGTGCGTACATGTGTTTGCGTGTGCATGAGTGTGCCATATGTTCATGCCATGTGCACATACATGAATGTGTGTGTAGGTTTGTGTGCACATTTGTGTGGACACCAGAGGTAGATGGTAGATGTTAGGTGTCTTCATTATTAGCTCACTTTTTTTTTTTGAAACAAGATTTTTCACTGAACCTAGAGCTCACTGAGTTAGGTAGATTGGCTGTCCAGTGAGCTCTAGGAATCCACCTCCCCCACCAGTGGGGTTATAGACATGAGCCATTGCAACCACATTTTTTTCTTTTTCCTTCCTTTCTTCCTTCCTTTCTTCTTTCCTTCCCTCCCTCCCTCTCTCACTTCTTTCTTTCTTTCTTTCTTTCTTCCTTCCTTTCTTTCTTTCTTTCTTTCTTTCTTTCTTTCTTTTTCTTTCGAAACATAAGTTAAATACCACTTTGGTGCCTCAAATACAGATTTCTTCAAAGTAGCACAATTTTAGGTAAAAAGCCAAGCCTCCCGCAGTGTTTGCTTCAGACAAGTTCCAAATGCCCCGAGACACCAACAGGATGCAGTACATTTATGGAATCAGCCTGCGGCTTGGAGGAGGCACACTCCTTGGCATCCTCTTTGAAAACCCACCTCCAGCATTTCTTTTTCCGCAGAAACTGCTGTTTCATGGATAAGCATGTTAACAGGCATGAGTCCCGCAGGAGACTGAAGCCAGGCAATTCAAAGGCTGAAAGTCTGGCTTCTCAGAGCCACACAGCTCAGGGTCAATGGGAAGCCATGCAGGTATGGAAACAAGCTTGAGATGTTAATCAGGGCTGCTCAAGGAATGCTGATAGGGGCCACCCAGGAAAGAGTGAGCCAGAGCCTGCAGGGGGCTGGAAGGTGCTGTGGAAATCTCATTTCCTTCGCAGGCAGCAGGGAGACTGGAAATGCATGGACTGGGCAGAAGCTAGGGTGAAGGCCTGACCCAGTCAACAAAGAACTCCAGGCTTAGAGTTTTGAGGTAAGGGAACAGTGGGGTTTGGTTGGAGGGTGCAATATGCTAAATTGCAGGGTTGGGCTGAACAAAATCTTTTAAAAGTCAGTTTGAAAACTGTGGTCCTGAAGCTTGGTTTTGGGACAATAAGCAATCTCCTAAAGGTCATGGCAGAACCTGGATTTGAACACAGTGATTTCTAGTTCTGAAGTCCAGCTTTCCAACCCCAGTGCTGGTCTGCATTCCTTTCCTCTCACATTAATATCTTGATGGCAACAAGCTGGGCATAGCAGTGCAGGCCTGTAATACCAGCGCTTGGGGAGGCAGAGGCAGGCAGATCGCTGTGAGTTCCAGTCCAGCCTGGTCTACAAAGCAA
The DNA here is from genome assembly GCF_030254825.1 of Meriones unguiculatus. Lineage (NCBI taxonomy): Eukaryota > Metazoa > Chordata > Mammalia > Rodentia > Muridae > Meriones > Meriones unguiculatus. Next base: position 75,479,449 of record NC_083361.1, on the reverse strand, counting down.
GTCCAGGACAGCCAAACCTACACAGAGAAACTCTGTATCAAAAAGCCGAGAGAGAGAGAGAGAGAGAGAGAGAGAGAGAGAGAGAGAGAGAGTGAGAGAGAGAGAGACAACTTAGCAAGTTAGGGACATAGGTGAGGGATTTCCTACATTAATATTGGTCTACTTAGAACACTGCCTTTCACCTGTGAGCAATGAAACAAGGGGAAAGACTTGAGCCACACTCACAAGAAAGCCACAGACCATGAGGAAGGTCTGTTTCCTAATTCAGTTGTAAATCCAAGTCTTCCTGATGAGCTTTTTAAAAAGCCCCACCATCATCCCCAACCCACCAAATTCAGAGTGCCCTCTTTCCAGGCAGTGTCTTCTTTTGAGTCTTCTCAACCTTCCTGAGGCTGCGACCCTTTAATGCAGTTTCTCATGTGTGTCTACTCCAACCATAGAATTATTTTGTTGCTCTTTCATAACTGTAATTTTGCTACCTTACAAATAGTAATGTAAATACCTGTGTATTCCCGTGGTCTCAGGCGACGCCTGTGGAAGAGTCATTTGACCCTTAAAAGGGTTACAACCCACAGGTGGAGAACCACTGTTTTCAGAGCTTCTCTGTTAATTCTGGACCTCGTGGGAAAACACTACGATCTGAGAGAGCTTTTGTGATAATCAATGCTGCTGTCAACCGTGGGCACCGCCCTCCCCACAGTGTGCCGGTGTTCTGTGAGATAGCGAGACACTATTTCATCATCTCTTTACGACAGGACATGGAAGATGAAGAATGGAGCTCAGAGAGGCTTCGTACCTGCCCATAGCTGCACAGTGGCTGTCACTCCTGCTCAGACACACCACTGACTCTAAAGCCACGGTATGATGGACTGAGTGCTTGAAAAGTGATGTGTTTAGGAGGTGTTGGGAGAAAAGGAAGCCATGCTCTGCAGGCTTCCTCACAAGTTAGTAGGGAAGGAATAGGAAACTAGCTAAGGTCAGGAGTAAATGGAGGCGCTAACAGATCAGCTAGGCTGCTGTGTGAGTAGCACCGTCTTTGCTGTGCTGTATGCTGCTGCTTGCTTCCCTAGGCTTGCCTCTGCCTAGTCCCCACACCATAGCCAGGCAGATCCATGGAAAGGGTTTCCTGGAAAGCAAGGAGTTAAGAGTTAGTCCTCAGGGCTCCACTTCTCCTGCTGCATGTCAGTCAGTCCTGCCTTGGTTAGTAGAGAAACTGGCTGACCCAGCTGATGGGTGATGGTAGGGGACAGAGCTTCCCTCAGGGTAATCTGCAGATAGGCTCCAAGGATGCTGCTTCTCTACAGAAGTGCAGACCTCGGGTCATGGCTGCATTGACAGAAAACATATGGGAAGGAAGAGTTTCCAGGATTCCCTTCCCTCAGCCCTCCCATTCGTGAGTCAGCCACCACAGCTGAGCCACATTTTGTCACTCTCCTCAGGAGCTCCCCACAGCTCTAGATTCTGGGGACACAGAGTCATGATGTTGAGGGTTCCCACAGGAAAATGCTGTGTGTAGGTGGTATGTGTTTCAGTGTTGGCCACTAAGTCACCACCAAGCCTGGATGAGCGTTTGGTTGCTTAGTTTCTGGTCACGGTCTCACCAGAGGGATGGAACCAAGGACACCCAGCAGCCACAAGTAGATATTTAATTACTTCCTTTAATTGCATCAGATGCTGATCTCAGAGCTTGGATAGGATTCATCTCACTTAATCCTTCTAAGGACTCTATTATTGATCTTGTTTTATAGGATAGGAAATTGAACATAGCATGCTTACAGAATCTGCCCAAGCATTCATGGGTTGAAAAGGGAAATCCAGATTCCAAACCTAAAGTACGTGTACAGTAAGGCTTGTCGTGGGACCCCTCTGTTTAACGACATCTTCTGTTATCTAATTAAAGCAGTAGAGAGCAACAGCATGGGGAAGGAATATAACATGAGAAGGTGCAGATAGGCTATTGAGGATGTTGAGGTTTGGGGGAATAGTGATGGAGAGGGAGTCTACAGTCGTGTCTGGACTGCAGAACACGATTATTCCCAAACCCAATGCATGTTCTTCCCCGGCCAGGGGTGAGAGAGGATAATGCTCAGAGACCAGGGGAGAAGAATATGTACGTCTGATGCAACCACGCAGGGTTTCATAAACCTTTAGTGTTTACCAGGGACTGAAGGACTTTCTAGGCACCAATGAAGATGAGGTGTAGTTCCTGGGGTCCTTACAGAACAAATAGATTAAGCAAAAGCAGGGAGGCATAGACTCGATAGTAAGGGGTTGTGCTTTCTTCAGTTACAGGCAAAAGAAAACAACGGGAGGGCCAGGCTGGAGAAATCCGATTAAAAGAGACTCATGACGACCTGGGTTTTATTTATAAAGTAAGTGGTAGTACAGTTTGTAACAGAGCGAAGCCTTTGGAAGCAGTCCCAGGGCAGGGCATGGCGGCTGACTGATATAGCAGGGAGAAGCAAGCAGCAAAGGACAGTGAGTGGGTGTGGGAGTGACAGAGACACATGGACTGCGATACATGTACCCTGGGGAGGCAGGTTTGACAGGATGTTGGGACAGAGACCGTGTGGGCGGAAAATGCAGGAGTCATGAGCAGAGGTGATCATCTAGCTGTATTGCAGAATAGCCAGGAAGGAAAGATTATACTTTTAGACAGTTTCGAAGCTTTGGAGTTGTAACCGATTCCAATGATGAGCCAATTAAGATGAGCCCCATACAAGCTGCTGGGTCCCAATGGAATGGCCTGAAGCCACCAAACTGAGTGAAGCCGTCATGAGGACACTGACACAGCATCCTTTACTCTAGAAAGGCCCATGCAACAATCTCCTTTGTGGTTGTGAATGGTATTTAGAGGAGATGGCTCAAGAGCACAGACCCTGGAGCTTGTGTGCTCCAACATGAGTCCCCACTGTACAGCCACACTTGAACAGCTTTCAGGAGCTCTCTGTGTCTTGATTTTAAGATGGGGATAATAAGGCATCCAACTCCCAAAGTTATTAAGAGATATGAAACATTAATACATGTACAAAGATTAACATAGTAATTGCTGCACAGAAAACCAAACAGAATTATTCGATATTGTGGTTGTCAATGTATACGATACTTTTAGCTTTTCAAGCCATGCTCACATTTCCTGTCTGATCAAGTTACCATGGCAATGCTGTGAAGCTGCATGTCCACCAACCAGGCTGAGAAATGTGGGCTTCGTGCAGCTAAGCAATTGGTCTATATTTGGTGGCAGAGCTGAGAAGAGAGCAGGCCACTGGATCTCTGGCTCCTCGTTGCCTTTGGAGTATGGGTAGCAGGAGAGAAAGAGAATATCTTACTCCGGGTATGTTCTGTTAGTTCGGTCCCTACATCATGCTTGCAATATCCTCACTCGTATCAATAGGCATGAAAAATAAAAAGAGGGGAAAAGAGGCGGAGGGGGAAAGGTGAAGTAAGAGCTCGGAAATGTGAAAGAGATGGGTGTTTCTACCTGCCCAGTCAGAATGGAGGCTCTCAGTCAAACCGTCCTGGATGGAGACCTGGGTTTACAGGCTTTGCCCAGGGTCCATGCCTCGCTGTCATCCCTGCTAGGACTGTCTTCTCATTTCTAACCTGCCAGCAGTCTGAGCAGCTCCCAGGCTGTGCATTGACATCTGAGAGCAGGGATCATGCGAGCTAATGGACAGCTGTCTCTGGGGACCACATCTCAAGCCTTTGGCCTTTCTCTCCAATTAGCTCACCAACCATAGGATGATCTGTCTTACTCAGTGCTCTGCTTACCTGACTCGCTACAAAGCTGTGGACTTTTGTTTAAAATAAACTCACTGTGCCTTCTTAAAAAAAAAACCATCTGACAAGCAAAGGATGTCTGGTAGCATTTTAGTCCTGTGCCCTGGTTATTGTCTACAGCACACAAAGTCTGGAGTTAGAGAGGATCACATTCCCACACTGAGAAATGGTTCTGGGTGGTTTTGTTTGCTTTCTCTATTTTGTTTCTTATTCTGAAGAGAGAGAGAGAGAAAAAAAAATAAAGATAGCAGCGGGTTTGTCTATTGTCTTCTTGCTGGGGAACCTCTCCCAGGTTCCTTTGAACATAATACTCCTAGCTTACTTTTGTAGAACAAGCTTAAACTATGATTGCTGATAAAGAACAATGAAAGTTCATTTAGACAGAATACTCCATTTTTATTGCCTTGCAGCCATGAGACAAAAATTATCAAAACCCAAGAAACCTCAAATGACCATTTATGAGGGATGAGACAGTATTGCTGGCTCTTGTCAATGGACACTGTTAAAAAGTTAGGAACTTCCCATGGAGTTTGGAGCTCTGTAGGTGACTTTAACATGGTTCCAAAATGGTGAGGCCAGGCTGGCAGGCCCTACCGCGCTCCACTTCTTACATACAGCCTTTCTCTTCTCCCCTCTTCTCACTAACACAACAGAAATAAACATTGCCATGCTGAGAGATGCTTAAGGCTGAATACTTGTAACCCTCTAATTCATGTCTCGCCCCTGGACTCCTAATTTGACAGCATATGGAAACGGTCTTTGGAAGATAATGAGGCTACAACGAAGTCATGCTCTGCTTTGGGATTTGTGTTCTTGCAAGCTGAGGGAGTTCTCCCAACATCTACACATACCAGAGGAAGCCCACATGAGGGCACAGTGAGAGGAATGTAGGAAGAGAGCCCTCACTCACACACTGCCACGAGGATACCTTGATCTCCCATGCCGGTCTCCAGAATATAAACGTCTATTGCGTAAGCCACCAAGGCTTGAACTGAGATAAAAGGTGTAGAAATTGTAGAGAACCCGTGTCATTTGCTAAAACAAGCAAGTGATGCTATGCCCATCTCAGAAACAAGGACTCATTTGTAGAGGTTGAGGGATGAGCACAAGCTGGCTAAATGGCAGAGCTAGGACTGGAATTCTGGTCTTTGGCTTAGTAATTTCTCTATCTGGGGTCTTCTGGGTATGCCCTGCTTAAAATGGTCTTGTGTCTTGGGAATGCTCAGAGCTACAGGAGACACAGTGTCAGACATGGCTGGCAAATTCCAGTTCACAGCTTGTGAGGATGAAGAAAGAAACTTGGGGCCCTGTGGAACCTCAAGCATCTGAGGGTGGGGGGAGTGGGTTCAGTGTCATGGTCCAGGAAGGGTTGAAGTTGCCTGCTCTGAGACTTTTTGGGTTAAATTCTCTGTAATATCAAGGGACATGTATTATTTCCCTGTGCCTCAGGAGAGCTTCTAACCTGCAGAGTGGGAGCAATTATTGTAAATTACCCTTGTGGATTTTATAAGCTGTGAAATGAGACAACTGTGAAGTGCTTTTAGAGTACTATATGGTTTAAAGAGAAGGATAGAAGCCATGGCCTGGACTGGAGAGTAGTGGCCGAGCCTTGCTTGACCACCACTGCTGCCAGTGCTAATTAGAAATGTCACTCCAGTGAAAGCCAACTCCAGGTGTCCTCACAGCTGGAGACACCTGCAGCAGCCACTATTCTCTACCTGTTGTGAGGTTTCAGACTGGGAAACCGAGGCTCAGCGAGGATGTCACTAAACAGAATAAGCACGCATGTTGGGATCAGAGACATATCTCTGTACTTTGGCATGTTAATTTATATTTTCCTTTAACTGCTCTTCCCATGAGCTATATAGGAGCTGACAAGCCATAGAGTGGAGTCTAACAGCTACACTTTTGGTGTTGAGAAAATATAGGGGTGTGTTTGCAGAGAGAGAGAGAGAGAGAGAGAGAGAGAGAGAGAGAGAGGAGTCTAACCTTGTGGATGAGGTGTGCAGACTCTCCCTTTACTCAATGTATGGAAGGAGGAAAGAAAGAGAAAATACAGTAAAAAAAAAAAAAAAAAGGAAAGTCAGTCCTAGTGTCTCTGTCTGGAACCTCTAATGGGTTTCAAGACTGATAAAGGCCGAGTTTTATACAGAATTAGAACATTATTTCATTCAATCATCAAAAAGTTGGTAGAGTCTGATATGAGTATGAAGCACCTGGCCAGAATCTCAGGGCTGCAAATTGTCATAGAAAAGTCATTATTTTTAGAACATTACAGAAGATAAGACAAAATGAAAGAAAAAAAATGTTTCACAGAAGTATGATAAGGGCCATTACAGTGGAATGAGCATGGATATGAACTGGAAAACCCCTGTATTTGGTCTGGGGATGTCAGAGCTGAGAGAAGAAAGGAGATGGAACACAGCCTCGGGTATCTTTTTTCTAATCAAATTTATTTTCCAAATTATTTTTTTATTTTTTTTAAAATTCTTTATTAATTACACTTTATTCACTTTGTATCTCCCCTGTAGCTCCCCCCTTCTCCCCTTTCAATCCCTCCCTTCCTCCCCTTTCTGCATGCATGCCTCTCCCCAAGTCCACTGATAGGGGAGGTCTTTTCTTTCCTTCTGATCCTAGTCTATTAGGTCTTATCAGGAGTGGCTGCCCCTGCCCAGGTGTAGCCCATGGCAGCTCAGTGTCCAAGAGGGTTCCATAGTAATGGGAACAGGGACTGTCTCTGAAATGAACTGATTGGCCTGCTCTTTGATCACCTTCCCCTGAGTGGGGAGCAGCCTTACCAGGCCACAGAAGGAGACAATGCAGCCACTCCTGGGGTATCTTTAAGAATGGAGTCTGCAGCACTCAGATACTGGGAATACACAGAAAAGTCAGAGCTAGGTTGGGCCTCCCCTTTAGATGAGCCATGTGTGGTGTTGAGGGCTATGCAGAGATCATATGTTAATGAGTTAATGTGTGAATATGTGAATAAATACATGTGTGCACCTGTGTGTTCATGCTTAGAAACAGTTAAATCATTCTGTGTTTCCTGTGGCACCTTGCTCTGTGTCCCACCTGGCTCCTTGCTCTTCATAGGAGCCTCCCTCTGTTTGGCTCTGGCTCCTAAAAGATCGTGTCTTAGGTCTGCTGTGTACTCTTTTCTGATGCAGAGCAACCAAGAGACTTTTTACTACCAGAGTAATCTGGGAACCCTGTGTTTGAGGTAGCTAAGTATCGCCTGTGAGGCCGTGGTACTGGGAACTTCCTCTTCCTCACAGGTGCAGGGCCTATGGCTTTACCTAGACACACGCACAGCACACCCAGGGTCCTGCAGCTCAGGAGCAACACAGCTGTGTTCCCTTCTGCAAATCAGACTTCTAAATTAGCAGAGGCATTACAGACACCAAGGGAAAAGGAAATTAGCACTTACTGTAGATTTTTTACAAATCATAAAAGAAAAAGAGAAGAAGAACTGCAATGATTCATAGCACACATTGCAAGAAACAAGCACTAGTTAAATGTTTCTTCATGGATTTCATTTTGGAGCTGTGCTTCAGAAAAGGACAGAAATTCTTGGAGTGGGAGTTGGGGAGAGACTCATGTAGGATGGATGGACAGGCCTTGGACTTCCCATGTAGCTGCCAGTGACTTTGGATCTCTAATTCTCCAGCCTCCACCTCCTGGGTGCTAGGGTTACAGGCATGTGCTTGATTTATGTGGTGCCATGGATTGAACCCATGACCTTCTGTGTACTAGGCAAGCATCCTACCAACTGAGATACTCTCCTAGCCTTAAATTCCTGAAACTCTTATTAACACAGTGTCGATGTTTGTAAAAGAGTCAAGAGACTCCGCAGCAGGCCTCCAGCTTGACAAAGAGATATCCTCCCTCAGTTTCCCTTCTTGTTCCCAGCCCTCTCACCTCCCACCCTCATTCTCCCCATATCTGATCCCCATCCTTGTTTCCCTCCCCACATATGTGGCAGACGTGTGGTTTGGTCTTCATATGCAGTGCCTGGCAAGTGGAGGTGGGGCTATTTCTAATATGGACTCTATTGCCTGCTTTTGGATCACTCCCCCCCTGGCAGCACTCTCTTGTTTGGCCTCAGGCAATGAGGATATGCTCAGTCCTGATGTGACTTAATGTTCTAGGGAGGGCTGATACAGAGAGAGGGGGCTCCCCTTTTCTGGGGGATAAACTGGAAAAAAAATTAAAAAAATTAAAAAAAATAAATAAACTGGAAAAAAAAAAGAGTCCAGAGACCAAATCAAATTCATTAGGAGCCACTGTCTGTCTGAGTGAGTGCTTCAGACAGATGTAATCACCTTAGGAGGCTGGGGTGGTTGAGCACACATTCATAGGCAGAGAAGTTTGGACAAGAAGGATCAGGGAGGTAGTCTTTCCAAGCCCGCACAGCCAGTATGTAGCCTGTCAGGATACAAGCCCAGATCTCCTGCGATTCACAGGCTGTGTGGCCTCTGTTGCTTGTCCAGCTTCTGTTCCATCAGAATGTAAAGCACTGCGCTCCCAAATGTAGCTGGAAAGGCCCTCGGGAAGTCACCACCAGGGTGCCTCTAAGAGGGTGTTAGGCTGAAGAGCCTTAGAAAGGACTAGCCAATCACCAGCTACCAACATCGACATCTCCAGGGCAGAGCTTGGGAGTCAGTCCACTCAGCCATAAATAATGTCTTCTTTTCCCACTACTTCATGCTGTCTCACAGGCTAACTGCTTCCTATAGAAGGCTGTTGCCATTGTTTTTCTAATCATGAAATTTTTATTCTTGCTGAGCCCGAAAGGGAGCTGAAGAATTAACACCTTTCCTTCAGCAATGGAAACGCTTGGGCTGAATATCCCCAGATAATATGTATCAGGAGAATAAGTAAGAAATGATTCAATCGCAGCAGAATGCTTCTATTTATAATTAGTGCTCAGTGTCTTGAAGCACAAAGTTCCCACCCAAGTACTTATCCCAAGGAAAGACATGTCACCACATGCTGTTCTGCCCTGGCTGGCATGAAAGATGCCTCTCAGCATCTGAATCCTGAGTATAAGGGAGGACCACACAGCAGAGACTCAGGGACACTCTCTGTGGAGGAGCCTGTCCCGGAAACCGGGTCTGGTCCACACTCTAGATCAATGTCCTTCCAAAGGAACAAGCGATTCATAGTTTCATTTATTTGAGTCTGTATGATCTAGAGCAGAAATGGATTACGTTTTTCTTTAAACAGAGGGTCTAACAGGATTAAAAATGAAGCTCCCCACGAAATCAGGAAGTTTCTGTGTAGTAAGAAACCAGAATAGACTTCTTAGGTGAGCTATGATCATGTGGTTTATCAGTTTTACATGGCTCCAAATCTCTAAGACGGCATCAGTGGATGATTGGAGACAGCTTGTGGTTGTGAAGAGAATTGACGAGCAGATTCGAGTAAGAATCCCACTCTGGATACGTGGCCAGAATATGGATTTGAAACAGAAAGAGTGGATGAGGCCAGTGTTGACCTCAGGCCAAACCTTTGCTGTGGACGGGTTTCCACTGCAGTTCCCGCTATACCCTTACTAGTAAGAGGTGGTGCGGCTAATTGTAACCACCTGACAGATCCTTGAGGCAGGAAAATGTGACAACAGTCAGACTGTGTGATAGTCCTGCTGGGCTTAGTCCAAAACAAGGTGTCCCCTGGTTCAAGAGAGAGTTTAAGCTTGGTGATATCGTGGAACATGTTGGACCCCAGTAGAAGGCAAGCAGAGTTTGTGGAGGAAAGAGACCAAGGACAGGGAGCTTTCACCCAGTTCGCACTCCCTCACACTGACCGTGGGCCTGCAGCTTCCTGTGGCTTCCTCAAGAAGGCTTCTCATAGGTCTGCAGTGTCAAGACGCATAAAGTAACAGTGCCACATTCACGCTCCCAAGTCCTTTGCTCTGACCCTGAACTGCCTCCCCTGGTCTGCTGCGGTCTCACCCCTCATTCTCCTTCCCTCTCACTGTCTGACACGCTCTACCTTTTATTATGCTTTCAGCATGACACGCAGCACAGTGCCTCTTGGCTTCCAATGACACACATTTTGTTCAGCTTCTTTCCTTTCTGTTTTCATCACCAATCACCCCGGATACATCTCTCTCTCTCTCTCTCTCTCTCTCTCTCTCTCTCTCTCTCTCTCTCTCTCTCTCTCTCTCTCTCCTAGTCCCAGGATCTTATCTCTAGCGTGTTACCACTTTCCACATCTTCTTATGGGGAAACAGGGTGATTTTCTAGGTCTCCAGAGATAGACCTCGTCATGTTTAACGGCTATAACATTAATAAAACACACATAATGATCTTTCTCTATTTTATTAGTGTCAATGACATGCACTTGGGAGTAGATCTGAAAAATACACAGAAAGGATGTGTGGTGACATATGCCTATAATCCAAGAACTTGGAAAGCTGAGACAGGAGGATAGAGAGTTGAGGCTAGCCTAGGCTACACAGTGAGTACATACATACATACATAGATGTGTGTGTACATATATATGTATGTATGTATGTATGTATGTACTCACTGTGAATGGAAAGAAAGAGTACAATTTTAATAATCCTGACACAATTTTCTGCACTAAATACTATGTCCTTGCATGAAGTAGAAAATATTAAAGCAGAAGAAAAATTTTCTTTTAATTCACCTGACGCGAAAACAATAGTAAAAATTAATAAAATAACATATAACATAAAAAGAATTATAACACACAGAAACAAAGGGAATGCTACAGGGAGGGTTACTTAACAAAAACGTTAATACAGCATCTCCTTTTGTGTGGGCTGGTGGGAATACACTTCTGAGGTAAAGCCAGTGAAAGAAGAGCTTCACTGTGTAAAGAGTGGGCACAAGAGTCCTTGAATCTGAAAACCATCATCTAAATGGATGCGAATGTTTACAGATTTTTTTTCCTTTGAAGCTATGATGTCATGAAATGTTTATAATGTTAAATTCCATTATAAAAAGTTGTTCTTTTGAAGAGGAGTTGAATCAAAGTCAACCACAACAGTCTTATTCTAAAGTGAGTTACCCACCATCAAAGACTTTGGAACCCATGGTGCTTTTAGAATCCAAGATCTTTTTCAATTGTACGAGGCTTGTAAGACTGGAACCCCAGAGTGTTTTATTCTGGTAAATGTTGAACTTTCTCCAGTGTCTGGCAATGGTGGTTAGAAGTATACCATGTCACATACAACCTTTCCTAGATGATACAAAAACAACAACAAAAAAGCACAAACAACAGGAGTAGGCTTTCAATAGTATCCCCATTGCTTGTTCTATTAAAATTCTACTTACAAAAAATCTTTAAGCAGCTTTTTACTTAGGCAAGTAGTAGATGCATGGTCAAACGAGCCAAGAACATCATTTCTGCAAGCTTCTGGCTTTCTATTTTTGTTCTCCAGCAGTCACGGTTCATAAAGACAAACTAGAACTTGGCAAAGACAAGACAAGCTAAGCTTCAGTCTAATGGAGAAAGTGACAGCACTCCACCTACATTTGTGAAAGGTTCACATTGCACGAGCTCCTTTTCTTCTACCAAGTCCTCTTAAACAAAAAAGGAGTAATGGAGTGCTTTCTAAATTATGAACATTCTATCTATTTTTCTTTTTTGTCTGTGTGCATGCATGTGGATACCTATTTGTGTGTTTGTGCATGTGTGAGTGGACATGTGGATAGTGTGTGTGTGTCTGTGTGTGTGTATGTGCATGTGTGCATGTGCTCATGTGTATGTGTGTGTTTGTGTAGGATAGAAGTCAGCTTTGAGTATCATTCCTTCGGTGTTATCCATCCTGTATTTTGAAGGATCTTGCACTTATTCCTAACCAATTTATTTTCTAATATTTTAGACTCATGCCCGTCAAGCAGAACTTCTGATACTAGCTATGGTTTAATTTTAATTTTCTAGGCAAAAGCATAAAAATGTAGCATCCTGGTTAAGTAGTGTAAATCTATGGTGGATAAATATGAGGTTCCCATTTTTCCTTAATGTTCTCAATGATTCTTAGGCTTGCTACCACGAAGCTCATAGCATTCCGATAGGAACCCACTTCCTGTTTCTTCAGCTCTCACCTCTGTGTCTCCCTCATTACCAATCATAGCAGATCCTCGTCATCTTCCTCACGGAAACTGAATTACCTTGCAACTAATTTCTGTGATTTTATCCTCTTACATGAAGCCAGGTTATGAGCTATCTAAAGGTCAGAGCCAATGGGGTTATTATGTCATGTCCTCCTCACCTTCACTGTTAAGGTCAACTTACTTACCCAGACAGTATTGGCCTTGAACTCCTACCTCATATCTTGCTCCCAAGCCCATCACTCCACACTCTTTCCTCTGTCTGTAGTCACTCATATTTTCTCTTACACCATGAACTTATATTTCCTTGGAATATCTTTTCCTCATCCTGCGTGCCTAGGAATTCCTAGATAACTTTCAGATTTAAGCACTGAAACATCAGGAAATAAAATGTCACCTCAGGAAAGCGATCAAATAACTTTCCTTTTTCTTGATGTAAAATATTCTTTAATTTAACATGATTACAAAAAAGGTTACTCCCTTTAAGAAACATAATTACTAATTGTTCCTACCACCAACATAAAAATTACTTGGACACATTATTAATTATACACTTTTAATATAATGCAGAACCTGTCAAACTGTTATAACTTTATGAACTTGCAAGGGTCTTTCTTCTCTGAACTCCAAGCTCCTTGAGACTAACCATCATGAGCTCAGCACAGTGCTGGGAATTCATCAAATGATCAAGAGGTGATTACTGAATTTATCGAGTGAAGGGTCTCAAGAAATCTGGAATTGATTCTTGTCTTATTTTCTGGGAGATCAGGGGTGTTGTATAGCTATTTCTTTCTGATTGAAACCTTTTCTCTTAGAGGGAAATGATGTTTAGAGGCTCAAGAATGAAATAAAATCTACAAGGCAAAGAAAGCTCCTGAAATTTACAAAATTCACAAGGCCCCTCCCAACAGTTATCTAAATAGTAAATAGTTATTGAGGAAAAAAAAGAGTCTCTGATTGGCCAAGCTGCCTGAAAATTGTGCAAGGACAGTTGTGAGTCAACATCCATTTTGGTGTGGGCTTTTTAGTGACGCAGCTGTCTTTGAGTTACCCATGCTCCTCTATATAGTTTTTTTTATTTTTTTTACATGTTTCCTCCAATGTTTCTGTTTTTCTTTCCAGTAATGTGATCTCAAAGACAGTCCATAAACAGAAAGCTGAATCCTCATGTTACTCTCCTTTATTTTTAAAATTTTAATTTTAGTCTCTTCTTTCTCATGGTTGTTTTGACAAGCAAATCATTCCTATAAGTAACCCATCACCCATGCTTCTGTAAGTCATTCCAATAAGCTCACTGCTTCACTAAGCTAGGCATAGGCGAAATAATTCCTTTGGTCTGCCATCAGTGTTCTGTCTGAAGACTGGTGGTTAAAATGGAGCAGTCCCCATGGGCGCATATATTTGAATAATCAGTCCTGGGTGATAGGACTGTTTGGGAAAAGCTGGGAGGCGTGGCTTTGCTAGAGAAGGTGCATCACTGGGGATGGGCATGAGATTTTGAGGTTTCAGAAGATTCACACCGTTTTAGGTGTGTTCTCTACCTCCTGCTTGTGGATCAAGATATGAACTCTCAGCATTTCCTCCTGACATGCTTTTGGTTCCACCACCACGCACGGACTGTAACCCTCTGGAACCATAATTGAACACTTTCTTTATAAGTTTCCTCGGTCATGGTGTTTTATCCCAGCAACAGTAACGTCACTAAGACACTGAGTGATTAGACATTCTTTCACTTCTCACCGGGTAGTCACACATGGGGCATCTGGGTCTTCTGGGACCTAATGTCTTCCCGAGAAAGCAAGGTTAATAATACCTTATCCAGAGGTACTTCTGTAAGAATCAAGTGAAATGAGTGGTCATGAAGCCCTTCCTGAGCTCTAAGCCACCTTTACCTTTATCTAAGGATAAGACACAATTTCCTTATTCTTATGAGCTATGTATGCTGGTAAAGGAAGGGAAGTAACTATGATAAACGGTGGCATCTGTTTCTTTCAACTCTGTTTCTGATCTGACCACTTTTCCTTCTTGCTTGGCATGCCACATTGCAGTCTCAGTCCTCTCTTGGTTCTAGTCCTGCCCAAGCCTCTAACGCATTCTTCTTCTTCCTCCCTTGCCGTGCTCTGATCTGCCTCCACACAGCAACTAGGAATACTACACAAGTCTTCTCCACCCTCATCTTCTGCAGCTTGCCCTTTCTCTTCATACTTTCACTGGCCTGACTCTTGTTATTTCTCAGACCCTGCGACGTGAAGCCACTTGGTAACCCCCGGCTCTACAGAACTGTCGCTTCAGCCCAAAACACATTAACTCTGAGTTTTCTTTTGAATAACATTTCTGGTTTCTTAGTAAATATGACTTTTTAAGTAGTTCTCTCTTGCCATCTGAAAGGAATTCTTTATTATTTTCCCCACATGTTATGGTTTAGAAATGAAGTGCATTCCCCCAGGCTTACATATTGAAGGATTGGTGTCCTTCTGGTGACACTATTGGGAAGTAATTTCATCAATGGATTCAACCATCAATGAATTTATTCATCATTGATGAAGTTCAGAGCTGAATTGGCTATTGAGAGGTTGGGTTTAGTTAAGAGAAGGAGGTCACTGAACTTGTGGCTTTGAAGGCACAATTTATTATCCCTAGACAGATAGACAGACAAACAGACAGACTCTCTCTCAACTCATTTACTTTGTTTGTGTGTGTGTGTATATGCATGTGTTTGTGTATGCATGTGTGTGTGTCCACAGGCATATGTGTCCCATGGCACACACGTAGTGATCAAAAGGCAACTTGAGGCAGTCAGTTCTGTCCTTCCACCATGTAGGTACTGGGGATTGAGGTCAGGTCTGGTTTGGCAGCATCATCTTTACTCATTGAATCATCTCACAAATCCTCTCTCTCTCTCTCTCTCTCTCTCTCTCTCTCTCTATCCATCTGTCTTTCTCCTTTTTGGCAGCTACAAGTCTCCTGATAGACAGATGGATAGATGGATTGGCAGAAAGCACAAGATCCAGTGAAGAAAGCAAGACAGAATAAGAAGAGAAGTACTTTGTAGATTGGTAGCCTTGGACATCTTGGGGGGGTACAGTGAAGATTTTTAGGACATGCCTTGGAAAGCATTGTATAAGGGAAAAGAAGCTATGGAAACAGTGGGGTAAAGAAACCATGGGCCAAGTTTGTCTACTTTATAATACTTCTGTTCAGAAATAATCTATGTAAAGCACCTATAAAAGTGCCTGGCAAAATAAGCATTACATAAGGGCTTGCTTTTATTATTTCTAATACTGATGTCTCAGGGATTGTGTGTTCCAGAGGAGGCAGCTGGTACTACTGTGTAGTCAACTGGCAGAAGGTTGTAGAATATCTGACAGTTTAAGAGCTGTTGAGAATGGTCAGGACCCTTCATTCCTGAAGCTGAGGCCGGTAACCAATGGCAACCGATCCCATTATGGCGGTACTAACCCTCCCCACAGCAGATGTCGCACAGATGTCTCATCAGCACCTATGTCAGCCTTCCCACAAGACTCAGGCCGTGTCTGAGGCTCCAAAGATGGTCAAGAAGGAGCTGCTTCTCACTCTTGTGAGAGCAGGGGGTACTGTTTTAACTCTGATGGGTGGATTTAAAATACTGTTTCTAAAAATGTCTGTTAATGGTTGTTTTTTTTTTCTCGACACCAACCATCCCTCCTTCTTTTCATCAAGTGGCAGCTGTGTTGCTATTTGCTGTCCTTGTGACCTCAAATGGTTTTACCAGTCAAAACAAATAACTACGGGCTAGAAGAGATCAAAAATAAAATGAAAGAGATAAGAAGGGAGAGTCTGACATAGGGCTCAGCTTTCTGTCAGTAGTTACTGGACTGTCTTTTAGGTGACATTACTGCGAAGGCAAAAAGAAGGTGCAGTTCGGAACTTATTCACTCCTAAGAGTGGACACAGAAATAGCAGCAAGAGCTGTGTCAGCAGGTGCTTCAGTTTGAAGTATATGGCAGTGATTAATACTAATGTATTTTTGTAGGAATGGAGACTGAAAAAATACTTTTGTATATGCCAACAAAGGCTTGCTTCAAGGCAGTATTTTAAGATGGCAGACAAAATCTCCTTTTTTTCTTTTTCTTTTCTTTTCTTTTCCTTTTCCTTTTTTTTTCTTTTCTGAGAAGGTATGAGTTTGATCCCCAGCACTCATATAAAAATTTCAAGCACATAAATACACATCTGTATTTCCAGTGTTAGTGGAGGTAGAGATAGGACTATCCCTAGACTTCCTGTTCAGCTGGTCTGCCTGAATTAATGAACTCAATAAGGGACTCTGTGGGCTCAAAAAGTCAGGTGTAGTGTAACTGAGGAGGGCCCTCAGTGTTAAACTTTGGCTTTCCCACACATGCCCATAGATTTCCCTTACACGCATACATATGTACACACACACACTGACTAAAGAGACTGCTATAGCTTGTATTCCCATCCACTGCTCACACCCTAGGGAAAAATGAATGAAACAATCCCAAAACTCTCTGACTAATTTGATGTAAGCAATTAGGGCCAGCTGAACCATATTTCTCTGAATTTGAGGCAATATTTTGACTTTTATAACTCTAAACTGTCATCAAAATTTTCTCTTATCTGCTGTCTTACTGTTACAATCTCTTAAGTCTTAGAATGTTATAGCAATGATAAAATAGAGATCCTCCTAAATTGGGTCCTTTTAAATTTGAAATTGTTTCTAAACAACTTGGTGCTTATCATGTGCCAAAACACTGGGACCAAAGTTCTGAGGTTGCTGGTGGCTGCACCATCTTCAATCAGACTCAATTTCCAGGGCATCTATTTGAATGACACAAGAATTTACTTCTAGAGACATTTTTTACCCAAGGTTCTTTTAGACAAATGTCTCTTCCAGAAAGCCTGTCATGCCCATAAGAATGGGTTTGATGTTTGAGCTTCCTTTTTTTTCTGTCTTGGATACTCTACACAAACAGGGACCAGGTCTGAACCTTTCCATGTCTGTGGTACACAGGGAGCAGCTTGAACTGTATTAGAAATGTTAGAGACGTGGGTTAATTGAGATTAATTGAAGGCTTACAATGCACTTTAGATATGTTGTTTCATTTAATCATGAAAGCAGCCTGTCAGTAGGGTATATCTTGCTTTCATTCCCATCGCAGATGAGGAAAAAGGCTCCGACAAAAGCTTCCCAGAGACCTCGAATCAGTAAATGGCAGAGCTGGGGTTAGGACTGTATAATTTCATTTTTTCAAACGGAGGCTGGGTAAAAAAAAGATCCTTATAAAGCTTTATTTTGGCTCCAATTTCTAGGAGTCAAACGTGGTGATGTATATCTTACTAAATTGGGTCCCCAGGTAACACAAGGTATCGCATGACAAGAGATTGTGTGTGTGTGTGTGTGTGTGTGTGTGTGTGTGTGTGTGTATCTCCTCTGGTATGCCAGGAGCTCCACCATGATGGCTGTATCTAATCCTACAAACCTGCCAATGTACCTACCTCTGAATATCATATGGAGTATAGGAAGTATCTACTCTCTAAATGTAATAAGAATTTAAATTCATCATATGGATCCTCAAGGAATGTAATAAACCTTGAATGACATGGGATTTTCTGATCCCAAGTTCCCTAAATTTCAGGCTATGTGCTCTGCTGTCACTAGGTAGTCAAATGTAGCTGATTCTAGCTGACTGTTTTCCTTCACCTCCAAAGTCCTTGTACCTGTTGCTAGTTACAGCAGGTCAAAGTTTAATATCTTTGCATCAGCCCCAGGTAAGGACAAACAATCTTATCATAGAGTGATATTCTTTAGATGAAGTGTATCTGGCCTAGCTTCAGAGCAGAAAACTCTCTAAAGATATATATATCCCCCACAAAATACATATGGCTGGAATGAGAACTGCTATTGGATTAAAAATCCTCCAATTCCCACAGACAGATCTAAAGATAATTTATATTGGTAGATCAAGTTTTTCATTAAATTTTTTCAGAAAAAAAATTTCAGAAAGAGAGCAGTTGGTATATTATTTGTCTTCGTCCTCGTTTCTGACCTGATTAGGTAGACTAAATGTTATCTAAGTGGTGCTTATTGAGTGTGTGTTATGGCTGCCTATGGATGTCTAAGAAAATATCTAAACATAACACAAATTATGGAGACAGGAACATGAGTAGTAAGTGAACCCTGAGATCTAATTGGAAAGGAAGACAGTACCACCTTCATGTACTAGATGATGAAAGAATGCAGAGGCTGAACAAATGGCTTCCATGTGGCGCTAACAAGGAAAGAGCATGGGAGAGGTGATGCTGAGTCCTGATGTGTGCTGAAGATCCTGATGAATGGCCTGATGGAAACGGTACTTCCGCTTCTGTGCACCGTAAACGCAACAACAGTAAACAAGCAAACAAATAAATGCGAAGGCCATATCCAAGGGCCGGAGACCTTAACTCTGTTTGCCAAATTAGAGGTTCCGTAACTGTGACGGTTTTCGCATGAAATACACGGATTTGTGTATTTGAACACTTGATCTCGGGCTGGTAGTGTTTGGGAAGACTGTGGCATGTTTAAGAGGTGGAGCCTCAGTGGAGGAAGTGGGTCAGGACGGGTAAGCCTTGAGGTTTTATAGCCAGGCTCACTTGCTGTTCTCTTCTGCTTCCTGAATATGGAGGCCATGTGACTAGCCTCCTCCTGCTTCATTTCCTGTCCTTTCCTCACCGTGATAGACTGTGTACATTCCCTTGAGCGTTAAGATAAAACAAACCCTTCTTCCAGAAAGCTGCTTCTTGACAAGTATTTTATCACAGCAGTGAGAAAAGCGACTGATGCGATAATGTTGCACAGTTCTCTTAAAAAGGCCCATTCCAGGCTGCTCAGTTCCTGTCCATTCCATGACAACAGCAACGGGTGACCAGCCTCTTACGATTTCGCTTAGATAGCTTCCTCACCATCACCTTCATCTGCCAACTCTGAGGCATCCACTCACACCAGCCCCCAAAACACTGCCATGAGAACATGGCTGTGTGTCTCTTTTATGCTCTGTCACACATGCCCCTCTCATTACACTTTCCCAGCAAACTGAAATTGCCTACGCGTCCTCCCTGGTCCTCACCTGCACCTGTCTTATAATGTAAGCTCCTCAAAGACAGAAGGAGTGCTACGTTTATCACGACTTATCCACTGCTTAACGTGGAATAGGAACTCGTAAAATATCCACCGATGCATTTACTACGTAAACAAGGAGTTTGGATAGAATTACACCTGTCTAAAGAGTGAGTAGAGCATTTAGTGATATTTCAAGCTCCCTCCAGCTTCGGGGTTCCCTGGCTTGAACCAAGCAGGTAGAAATAATAACAGCCAGTCAGTGGCCGCATAAGGGAACAGGAAGACATTAGTAATTACTGTGGGAAGACCACTGCTCATCAGGCTGCACACAGTAAATTCAAAGTAAAAGGGATGGTGTGCTCCGGAAGTCTGGCGCTCACACTGGGTGCAGGTGTGGGCCCTAAAACTAGCTAGCCTGGTTTTAAGCGCCACATTCTGAACAGAGGGAGCATGGAGCAGTTGACTACTCACTCCATGCCTTTCTTTCCTCATCTGTAATATAAGAATAATAACAAAGTTTATCTTGATATATTGCAGTAAACGAGTTAGTACCCATTTAAACTGCTTAGAAGAATTGTGGATACAATACATCTCCTTAAAGTATTAGCTGTTGCAGTTGAATTCCCTCCATAACAATACTAAAGGAAAATTGGCACAACAGGTATCTGAGCTGGAATCCTCAACGCTTTTCTTAAAAACCACAGGGAGCGGGGATAAGGATAATGAACCAAGTTGGTGGTTCCCTACAGTGTAGACCTGACAGTTTCAGTGAGGAAGTCACTCAACAGCCCACAATTCTGAAGAGAGGCTAATTTGGGAGGATGAGAAGGGCATCCTTCTGTCTTGCGAAAAGACTCTTTACAGCCCGTTTTCTCCACAACTCTACAGTGTAGTAGAGTATGTGTTTCAAGACAAATCATGTGGATGTGCTATAGTTCACAGACGAAAACACCAAATGAGATTAAAAAAATTCTCCAGTGGCCAATCATTCAGCTCTATACCCAGCCGTCTTCTAGTTTCCAGTCATCGTAAAAGTAAACGCGGCTTTGATTTTCTCTTATTCAAGTTCCTCAAAAGCTGACGATCTTTCTATCAAAAGTCCCTCTCCTCAAATGACTGGGTATATTTTCCTCTTTTTTGTGTCCTTTCGGTGAGAGCTGTGTTTTAACCAGGCTGCCTGGCAACCCTTTGGGTACAAAATGAATGCGTGCTTTTAACCGCCGACCTCCGCACCTCCAGTTGTAGGACTTTCATCACACAATCATAGAGCGTCTTTTGTGCTCTGTCTCAGAAAGGCGGTTGAACACCACCCCAAAGGACTTCCAAATGTACTTTCTCCACATCAAAGTGAAGGGATTGTAAGTGAACTGTAATCCGTGTCTGCAAACAAAAGTGCTCACATCAGTGTCCTGCAATGACCAGCAAACCAAAAGGCTACTTTCCCACCCTCGATGTAAGGCTGGCATTTAGAAAGCAGAGGGTAGATAATAAAAGAAATCTCTGGTAGAAGCGGCAAAAATGCAAAGTCAAATAAAACCAATAAAGTCAGAAGCCTCCGAAGACTTTGGCCAAGGGCAACCAAGAGAGACTGAAGCGGGCTTGAAAACATGTGCAAAGAAACTTTATATCGAGCCAAGATGTAGAACCTTTTAAGATGCCAGTTGGCCCCAGTTGGAGCCAGAGAGCACATATTTCTGTAAAGGATTTGTCATCCATGCAGTTGCTTATATAATCTGGATATTGCTGTTTACAACTGCTTTGAAGACAGTTAATTATAGAAGCTTAAAGTGAGGCTGCTACTGAAAGATTTCCACTCACAGGTTACAGATGCATCAGCTTCTAGAAGTCAACCTGAGTGTTATTTACTCAGTTCTAGACACTTTGCCTCAACAGAAACTGCTGTCTAAAATTGAAAGGATGATGGGACATTAAGGAATTATGCAGAAGCAAATAAGGTTTCTAATATACCTCTGTTACAATATGGGCATTTTCAGATGTTGACCTCCAAACCATTTTCCAGAATTGTGTTTTTTAAAAAATAGTAACAGTCATGGCTATAGAGCCCATTCAGCATTGTACATTTCACCCTGGGCATTCGCTGGCAATGAATTCTGTGATCTTCATGAAGAACATACAAATGCCCAGTTAGAGGAGTGAGTCACCTATTTATAGTCACAGGTTCACGAAAAAACACTTTGCAAATCAACTTCAGGTTCCAGGAGCAGTAAATCTCCTTCCAGAGCTTCTGGCCCCTGTGCCAAACTTGTTTCATTTCCAGGTATTTAGAAGTGAGGCTGTTCCTGCTGTGGCGTTCTTGAACCCCCCATCCTCCACTTTTGTTGCCTTAGATCCCTGGTTCTCAACCTTCTTAATGATGGTTCAATATGGTTCCTCATAGTGTGGCAACCCCCAATCATAAAATTATTTTGTTGCTATTTCGCAACTATAACTTTGCTAATGTTATACATGTAAATATCTGATATGCAAGATACCTGATATGTGACTTACAGTTTGAGAACCGCTGCCTTAGCGTTTCCATTCCTGCTCTGAATCCCTCTGCTTCCCCTGCCTGTAAGACCAGGAATAGAAGCTCTGAGGCATCAAAAGTGGAAGCTCCAGAAAGATGTGTTTTTGGACCATTGACTGTTCACCATATGAAGTACCACTTTATATGTTCAAGGTATGCAAACTACATCAGTATTCATCTTAGCAGTGTAAGACCACCAGTTAGGTTTGCCACAGCCTATTTTGAAATTCTCTATGAAGTATTAAAAGCTTATATAATCTTTCTTTATTTCCCCTTTCTTCCTTTTAATTAACAAATATTTTGATTTGTCAAGGCTTCCAAGACTTCATCCAGATTATAAGGATAAAAGCAAAAGCTTTATGTATTTGTACTGGTTAATCTTTTTACTTTTAAATAAATAAAATAATAATTCTAAAAAAAAGTAGAGGCTCAAAACTGTACCCCAGAACTGGAGGTACTGACCGAAGCTGGGCCTCCCACCTTCGATCCACTCCTTAGATACCCAACGTGAGACTTGTCTGTCCCACTGGGCATGTCAATACTCGTGACAGGGATCTTAGGGGAGGAGGTGCACCGAAGAAGGACTTTTTGATGAAAAGAGAGATGAAGGAAAATGAGTTCAGGGAATTCAGCAGAGGTCACTCTGAATAATTCACTCAGTTTGTAGCCATCTTGGCAGAGGCAATATATTCTGAACCTCTAAAGTGAGACACTCATGTCTCTTCCTTGAGCTATCAGACTACAGAGACAATGGATTCTAAGGGACTGGAAATTACTAAGAAGACTCGTTCTGAGGAAGGAAAAGGTGAGGTCCTGGTGCCAGCCAGAAGGGGAGCTTGTCTCCCAGCAAGATATCTCACTATGTGCTGGTCATTTGCAGATAAGACCAAGGACCGGGAGACAGTAATGTGTTCATGATGGGCCAGTGACAGGACCATGCCTCAACCAGGAAGGCTGAGTTATACTTTGTTCACTTTCCTAACTCAAACCTTACGTATCTGGAGCAGGGATAAGAGGGTATCACTGGGTCTATTCATTTGTCCCTCTTCCCAATGCAGCTATATGGGATAAAAATTCCTCTTCCTGATTTTCACCATTACTTAATTGGCCCTATTGGGGACAGGTAGCTGAGCTGTCTTGTCAGACTGCCAGTGATCACACTTTGACTCTAACAACTCTGGTAAAAACTTGACTCATTCCATGTGTTTACCTGAGATATATCAACCAAAGACCTTGGCTAAATGGAGCATAAATTAGACAAAGAAGGGCTAGATATGTAGCTTAACGGTAGAGTGGCTGCCTAGCTTAAAGAAGCAAGCTGTGAAGAGATATGAGAAAAACAAAGTTGGTATTGGTGGGGATGTAGAAGAATATAGACTTTAAAAAGTTGAGGAAAAATTGGTGGCATGAAAGAATGAGAGTTTCAGACCAGCATTTCTGTAACAGTTTCTCCAAGTATTCTTTCCTTAATGGTGGAGAATTTTTAATTGAAAACACTGGTGCCCAGCCAGAGGATCCTCGCCTACTCCAGAAGTTCCATTACAGTTAAGTGTGTATGTTACCAAATTCTGGCCAGTGGTTCGGAGTAGAAGTGGTATTTAAGCTTTCTGAATAGTGCCGGTGAAAGCAGTGCTTTCTTTTGCCCTTGGATTTTTGTGGAATTAAAAAGGTATGCATGGAGTTCCCATTTTGGACCTGCAAACATAAAAAGCATGCTGAAGACTGAAGACTACTGAGCAACAAGATCAAGCCTCATGCCAACTCACAAATACCCACCCAGACTTGTTAATCCGATTTGCAATTTTATCTCGTTTAAGCCTCTGTATTTGGGGTTCATTTTGTCAGATTGTCCTGGCCAAGGATAACTCAAACAAAGTGTTTTACTGTCCTAAGCACATAGCCCTAACATTTCTCAGCTGTTCTAGCACTTAGCAATTCCAGGTCCATGAAGACAGGCCAGGATTCAATAGGGAAAGGCTGAATTATGACCTGTTTTTGCTCATTTCATTTTGAAATATTCAAACAGCCTTTGAGCTTCATCCCCTGTACCAGTGTGACAGAGACTCGGGGCTGCGGCAAACGGCATAGGGAACTCATGTTTCGGTAGTAACCCACTGTTTCTCTTTCAATCAGTAAGCCCGGTTCTCACTCATATCCGACACTGTTGTCTCAGGAAAACATTTTACTCACATCACCAATAAACCTCCACTTCTCCACACAACCCAGTCACCGTCTCCTGAACGGTGGATGAAGCAAGTGTATGAGGAGCCACCGCATTATCCAAGGAGAGGAAAAGTCAAGTTCTAAGCTGCCACTAGACAAAAACAGGCATGTCAAACACAAATTGTAACTGTGCAGGAGTCTAATAAACTGCCATTGAATGCTGAAGTAATGCCACTGAGATCTGTGTGTTCCCAGAATCTCAGGCTCTGCTGCAGTGTTGGTCCCCTTCATACCTTTGTGGACTGAAATATGCCAACTCTGCAAGGAAGGACGTTTTCAGCTCTGTCTTGGAGTAGCCCAGGGCCCCCTGCATGGAATGTGCCAGTCAACAAACAGTGGTTTAAGCACCCATTTTATTCATGACTTCCCTAAACATGAAGCACATGAGATTTTTAAAAAAATACAGAAAAAGCAGGTGACTGGTCCAAAAGCATATTTTGCAAAGAAAAAAAAATCACTGCTGATGCTATTAGGTCAAAGAGAGAGGCCAGTGCACTCTGGGAAATAACACAAACTCTGTGGGAAGATTGAGAATCTTGGATTATTAGGGTCAAATAGTAGATATGTTATTTCCACAAAAGGCCATAGTTGATGAGAATGTGGTCAATGAGAGTACTGGGTTGCTAAGTTACCACATTAATGTTAATACAGTTGAGGGGAAAGGACCGTGACTCAAGACTAAAGAGCAAACAGTTATTGAATGTTAAATCAGGAAGAGAGAATTTCATCTGATAGGTCAGTCTCTGCCCTCAGGATGACCAGAATCTATTGTGGGAAAGAAACTAGTCAACCGCTGCAGTAGTATGCCCAATGCCAAAAGGAAACAGGGATAAGGCAAATGCCAAGAGGCTCAGAGTTAGGTTAAGGAGTGGATCAGGATGGCCTTTCCATCAGCCATAGAGAAGCCAATGGGAGGACCTATCACAGATAACATGGCCAGGACACAAGGGAGCTAGATACAGAAGGCGATAGTTACAAAACAGCAGCAGTGCCTGCCCCACTCATTAAGAAGTGCATATTTTCTCAAACAACCCCACTTCTCTCTCGTCCTCCAGCTTCAACGTAACGCCTTTCTTGGCCTGCCCAAAATGGAACACTCGGTACAATGGATGCATAGCAAGAACTGAAAGTTGGTTCCCCAAGGAGTTTCTCTGCCATATACTTTCTCGGCACAGGTGCACAGAACTTCATTATTTCATCTTTGCTCTTAAAGAGCTTGCATTCTAGCAAGTAGAAAGGCTACCCACAGACCTGCCCACTAACCACAGCACCAAAGCCCTTTTCAAAGCCGCCCCCTCCATTTTTTCTTCTCTGGTAACCTTGCTGTTCTGTTTAGCCTTATCACAGTTGTCCCATCTGGCTGAGAGATCCCCAAGCCTTCTCTGGAATCACCAAATGTTGGAGGTCACCAAAGGGAAGAGAAGAGCATGTGAGCAGCTCCCTGGAAGATTGCTTTTTTGTTGTTGTTGTTGCAGAAGAAAAATGCACCAGCTCTCTGCAGCATGCTAGATAACCTCCTCACCTCTTACCAGTATCAGCCATCTTTAGAGATATTTGACGTTATGAAAATGTCAGGTTGTCTACATTTATAAATAACCTTTCAGTTTTATTAGCTGGGAAGTCAAATCACTGAGACAGTTTACATAAGGGACAGGATGGTTTTAGGGGATCAAAACCCAGCACTGAAAATGTTACTTTTTTCTAACTACTCACAAAGCAATAATGGCTGGTTGGTAATATACTCACACATCTAAGGCAATTATAATAATCAAAGCCTTTGGCAGTAAAGAATTATTTTGCTTACCAGAATCCATCTCTCTTCCCTCTAATGACATATAGATTTATTGTGGATCTGTGTATGGGTATGTGTGTTTATTGTGTATCTCTTCCCTTCTAAGACAATTGGTGAGGGTAAACCTACTTTTAACTTTATCTTCAATTCTGAGTGGAGGCTCTGAGGCTCCAACTGGCTTATGTTACCGGTGATTGGCTTGGAAATGGGAAGAGAACCCAGAGTCTGAAATGTCCTGCTCAGACTTCACATAAAAGCTGCTGCTGAAGTTGACATTGCAAAGCCAGGGTAGAGACCAGAGCAAGACCGCACTATTCGAAATCAACTCTGCTTCTCCATCAGGCTTCACCTGCAGTCCTTCCTCTAGACTTTGTTTTGATGAAAGAGCTTTTTGTTTACTTTAAGCTGGTTGCACCCTGGTAGCACTACCAGAGCAATTCAGACTGATGTAAATGCCTTCAATGCTTTGGAAAGCCTACACAGTATACAGAGCAGGGAGTCAGTGTGACAGGTGAAGACTGAGCAAAAAAGACATTTTCTTTTGTTTCTATTAATGCTTCAGGAAACAATACATTGCATAGCATGACTGGACCCACCCTCCCTTTTTCTAGTTACTTATTTATTTATTTATTATTTATTCATTCATTCATTCATTTTGCATCCTGGTCACAGTCCCCCTTAAAGTTACATTTTTCCAGAGGTTGCCTCATTTGAATTTCACCATCCTGAATCAGAGAGACTGTTAACATTTTTGAGAACCTCACTCATGAGGATTATTAACATTCTATTTGCAGTAATTGCAAGCACGTCTCATAGTTTAAAATGTTACTTCAAATCTAGTGGTTTTGGAAATTTTCATAATAACCAAATGAAGTAGGAATGGTGGACCATATATTTTAGGCTGAAGGAGGTCCAGCCTCCCAGTTAAATGTGAGGAGGTGGGGGTTGGGGACTGGCTTCAGGTTTCGGTTTCCCACAATCCTCTGAACCAAACACACAAACTCTACTCCCAGAAGAAGAGAGTGTATTCCTCCATGAATATGCAGGTGTTTGCAGTGGGCTGAACAGGACCAAAACATTAGAGACCTGAATTTGGTCTGTTAGAGGACGGGTGTGAATTCAGATCTCCGATGCTCCTTCCAGTGCTAAAAGTTCTATAATTCTAGACCTTTTTTTGTCTTCCAGATTCATGTTTCCCCAGATAATCACCATAACCTTGGCTAACATTTATTATCTCACACCCGAGTCCGCGCTAAGAACTGTGCCTCCGTTTTCCTTTTAAACCTTGCAGCATTCCTAAGAAATCTCTAACAGATACTTTAATTCACGGAGGTCAAATGGACTGTCCTCAAGATCTGCTGGAAATCAGACTCTAGGTCAGAGGGATCATCTCACTGGGTCTGTACTGGTTTTGCTGAAGAAATTAGGTCCGCATAACCGATCACCCCTCTCATGTCACGAGGGGGACGAAAAGGCCAAAACAAACAGAGCAATCTTCAGGAGGCGAAGCCAGAAGGGGCCTGGAAGGACGCCCTAGGCTTCGTCCCAAGCCCAGGGGGCGGGGCGTCCCTCCTTGCTAACCACAGGACCTGACTGACGTCCTTCCCTTCCCGACCCGGACCATTACCTTGTTGAGATGGGGGTTCCTGGTGACATCGTATCCGCGCTTCTTCAAGGGTACTGGGCGAGGAGGGCCAGGCTTGGAGTGACAGCCCTGGGCGGGCACGCAGGGTGCCTGGCGCCGAAGGGTGCCGCAGGCTATGCGTGGCAAGGCAGCCAGCCGTGCGCCAGTGCCCAGCGCGGCGCCCATGATCCTGGCAGGAACCTGGAACCAGGGCGAGACCAAGGTCAGGGGTGCCCTCTAGCCAAGCCAGGTCCTGCGCGCCAGCAGGGCGCCGGACCTGAGTCGGGACACGAATGTTCTCGGAGTGGCTGGGGGGTTCAAGGCGCCAGCCTCCGCCCCTCCGAGGCCACCTGCTTGGTTGCGATGCTCCGAGCCTCACCCCGCATCCAGCAAAGCGAAAGCAAGCCCCGAAAGCAGATCTCGTGCAGATGACAGCCCGTGCCTTCCCGCCCCCATGCAGAAGAGTGGGCGACTGTGCTCTGAGGGGTCCCCGCACCCTCAATCCATGTGGTTGGCCTCGGCTTCTCCTTCTTCCTCTCACCTGCCTAGCTGGAGAGGCTGAGGTCTAGGCGGTTCCACTGCGGGCAGGTGGGGCAGGAGGCTACTGTCCCCTGTCACTCACTGGCTGCACTGCACAGGCAGGGCGAGCTCGCGGGACTAACGCGCTCAGGAAAAGCGGTCCCCAAACCTTTCCTCGCGGGACCAGGCTTCCCTTGAGGATATGCATGGGGGCTCTCAATAACAACACAGGAAGAGGCTCAGTTTCCTCCCACCTCAGGGCTTCCCTGCTTTTGCACCCTTGGCGCTCTACGTGGAGAGAGGTCTGAATAGCACTGAGGGGAGCGGAGCGTGCTTACGGACCAGCATGCTCTCTTTGGCTTCCTCCTTTTGAGCGAGGCCCTGATCAAAGATGCTGTCTGGTACAGTAACCATGAGCCACGTGCGGCTGTCATAGTTCAATAAACTATTCTAAATAAAATCCAGTTTTAGAACCATTTCCTCAGTCACAGTAAGCACTTTTATTTTTTATCGGCAGTTGAGATCACGTGTGAATGTACATAGGTGCAAAGCACTCCCAGCTTTGCAGAAAGTTCCCTTTTACTGATGTGAGTTCCCCAGACGTTGGCTTCCAGGCTCCCCATGCAGCTGGCCATAGACATTAGGGTCCAACAGTATTCGAGAGATTCCTTCTGAGGGGGCTTTATCTCATTGTCTGCGGATGGCAGCTGAGTCCTCAGGAGGCCTTTGGGTTGACCACAGCCTGGCTCCTGCCAGCTTCTCCTGTGTACCCTGCTTCCCTCTGCGTTGTCCTTGAGGTCTCCTCTCACTCAGGTTCCCACCCCCACCTCAGGGCTTTCACTCCAATCTTCCAAACAACTGCCACATCTCATCTTTAAGGTGGCCCCAGGACGTCAGCTCGGAGGCGGAGGCGGCTGTTACTCTAGTTATTCCATTCAGTGCCGACCATCCCCTGGGATACATAAGAAAAGGGTTTTCCTTAGATATAAACTAACAAGTCTGTTAGTAGTCCGTTGCTCTTGTGATTTATTGTGTCGTGTCCACCCCCCCCCCCCTTAAAATACAGGCTTCACTGGGCTAGGGTCTTAGCTTATATATCTGTTTGTCCTCAGGGCCTGGCATGTCTGTACAAAAATAAATAAATACATAAATAAAAATAGTTGTTTGGTGGATGAAGGTTAAAGCCCACTCTGTTCATCAGAGCTGTGGGTTCTCAGAATGGCTGCCAGGCAGGTGATGTGTTTCTCTCAGACTCATCTTCAAAACTCATCCCATTCTCATGTCCCCACCACAAAGCGGGCATGATGGTGTCAGTAGGGTCCTCCTGCCTGGGTTCAGGATCCCATCTCCTAAGGAATGATTGCCTTCCCCTGAATTTTCTCTCCTCTCTGCTCCAATTTCTAGTCCTCAATTGGAATGATCTATGTTAAACTGTGCTACTTAGAGCAGCATTGGAATTCCCCGTTGAGATGATAGACG
Source organism: Meriones unguiculatus (assembly GCF_030254825.1). Taxonomy (NCBI): domain Eukaryota; kingdom Metazoa; phylum Chordata; class Mammalia; order Rodentia; family Muridae; genus Meriones; species Meriones unguiculatus. Next base: position 75,450,328 of record NC_083361.1, on the reverse strand, counting down.
CAGGGTCAATAATACAGAATTATCAACCCGCAGACTCTCATCCAGTAGAGGGTAAGTGCCTAGGTTATTCTGGAACTAGATATTTAAATATGCCTATAAATAGTATTTTAATTCATTTTAGTCAGTTTTTATTGTTTGTAGGCAAGAGCATTAACTTCTGGCAATACTATTCTTATATTTGTATATATTCCCATCAATTGCCAAATATCTTGAGGACAGAGATTGCATATACATGCCTCTTTCTTCAGTAGTTGGTAAAAAGCAAGTCACCAGGACTGTTTGTTCAATGAGTCTGCCCTAGATCAACACAATGACTGTTTTTTTTTTTTTTTAAAGCTTGGGAGACATTAGACCAATAAACCCAGTCCTTGAAATCCAGCTAGAAACAAAGATTAAAAAAGAAAAAGTTTTCAAACAGGTAAATATAATTTTCAGTTTGCATGAAAGTCTTTCATGTGTCATAACCTGCGGCTAAAATCCTCTTATCCCAATCGCAGTTCAGTATTATCGGTTTGCAGGGTACAGTAAAATGCACAAGCCGTGGGGTGAGTGGCGAGGGGCCGTGACTTCTCATGCCCCTCAGGATCTGGATCTCTCTGCTCCGGTCCTCCAGAGGTGATTTGATCTGCTCCACAGGGCAACACTGCAGCACCCCATCTCTACCCTGTGGAAAGGCGAAGAGGAATGGAAAAGGAAGTGGCTCTCCCTGAGGGAAGGACGCTGCACAGGCAGTTGGGCATCTGCTCACAGTTTGCTGGGGAAAGTACATGGTCGCATCGGTTTTCAAGAAGACTGGAAACTGCTGTCAGCCATGAAAGCAGGCCTGGGCTTCCCTGAGTCTGCTACGGAGAGGAAGGACAGTAGGGGTGTTCTCAGGCACGGTATTAGGAGTCTAGATGCAGTACTCACTTTGTGGTGAAGGACTTGACGTGTAGGGTAGGCTCCGAGACTGTTATCTAGAAGTGCTTTGTGGGCTCTATCCCTGCCTTATACTAACTCCTTTACTTTTCATGATGGACATAGGGCTCTCAGAGATAAAGTTTGGAAGCAAGGGAACATTCTAGGACTTTTCCAATTTAAACACACACACACACACACACACACACACAAAACACAAAACAAAACAAAACAAAACAAAACCCACAAAAATTTGTCACAACCACTACCACCAAAACCCTAACCCTCTTAACCAGCCAGTATGGTAGTCTGTTATAGCAATAGCAAAAGAAAAGGCCACTCTCTATAATATGTCTTGTTCCTCTTTTTTCACATCCCACCTGCCGACTTCTGCTGCCTTTATAATGCTGCTTCCTGAGGTGACAGAGTGATTCTTCCGGTTCCATTTCCAAATTCTCTTAATACCTTTGCATTTCTAGTACAAGCACAGAGATTTGGGTATCTGTGTGCTAATCTACTGAATTGTGACTTCCTTAAAGATTGAAACCATCACCCTACAACGGGGAACAATACCCTGGCTAGAAATCATATATTAAAAAATAAAACTACAGCAGGAGGAATGAGTTACCTCTTTTTGAGCTGGTGGCCAATGAAGTTCCATAGACTCTTAAAATATTACAGGATATCACCAAAAAAAACTATTGGTTGCCCTCTAGAACAGTAAGAACTTATTGCTGAAGATATCATATGTCTATGTCATGGGACATTGGAAAAAATCTAGGTGGTACTTGACAGGAAGCTCCAGTCTATTGGCAGGCACCCACTGTCTTGGAAGGTGCTATATATGCGATGGGAGAAGACAAGCAATCATCAGTGTTACCCAGATATTAACTCTTTAAGGTAGAACGATGAACTACCTGGTAAGATATGTCCCCTGGTGCAATAGTGGTATAAATGTTACGGGTGATCTTTGTTACTCTGTGAGGTTATTCCTGTAACAAACACCATCAACAAGAACCTGAGACTGGGTAGATCATGGCCTACTACTATTATTCTACTAAAGGAATTTTGTAATAAAACAACTCTTCATGACATATTGCTATACTCGTAGATCAGTGAGTGCATCATTCAACCTTCATCAGAGGAACTTGTGGCAGTAGATAGCAATTAACACAGAGACACATCATTGATCGATATATAAATAATAAGAGACTTTGGAATTCTCAGTCTTAAATGGGAAGTCTATCATGTTCCTCTTGCTAAGGCTCAGCAATCGGTGTGGAAGAGGGAGGGGAAAGATTTTAAGAGCCAGTAGTGTCGGAGAACTTCAAGGAAACTGTTTTCCAGAATCAACAGGGAAGATGTACATTTGAATTCACAAAGACTGTGTCAACATGCATCAGACCTGCATAGGCAAAAGCCAGAATGAATCCCAGCAGGGAAGAGAAGAGGTAGGCACAAAGTCCCAACCCTAGGCACGGGTTTGATTGCTTCTGGTCTTTGATTGCTTCTGGGTGAAAGAATGTCTGTTTTCTTCAATGGAGTGATATTTGATATATAGGTCACCCTCCAGGGCAGGTTGTAGTTGGTCTCTTGGCCAACACAGACTGGATTCCATGGGGGTTGTTTTGTTTGTTTGTTTTGAGACTGAGGACAAAACAAAGTTGGGTGGGTAAAAAGGAACTGGAGGATCTGGGAAGAGTTTGGGAGGGAAATGAATATGATCAAATTATATTGTATGAAACTATAAAAGAACAAATTAAAAAAGATTTAAACCACCATTTTCAAGTCTTTGCATTTTCAGTATCTGAATCAGTGCATGACTGGCCCAGAGAATATACTCAGCCTGTTGACTTTGCTTTGGGAATCTGTCAGGCAAGACCTCTTTCCCCCTTCACCTCTGTTCAAATACCATCTTCTCCAGCAAGTCTTATCTTCCTCCTTCATGATCCCCAAACGCCTCCAAGTGTATCTACTACATCATTAAAACCACTGTCTCTTGCAGGTGGTTTATCTGTATGCTGTCTTCTCAGAACCTCCAAGGGACTCATGAAGACAAACAGCTTTGGATTCCAATGGTCTGGATTGTACCAGCAAATAGTTCACGTGACCTTGAGCATTTGAAATGACCTTTCAGAATCTCACCATCTTCCTGATAAGCTAAGATCCTACTGATGTTTCTAGCATTTTTGAGGATTGATTATTTATAGCGCCTTATGATGCGTCGACACGATGCCAATCACAGTTCTAAACACCTAAGCGTTCCGCTTGAGATTTAGAGACTGTAAGGTAGCTCCATGGAAACTGTGTTTCTAACTTCGCTCCTTCCCCAGGCGTTCCAGATGTAGGACTCACTCTCCTTGTGCTCCTAGCAGCAGTAAGCTGTTTCCCAATTACATACCATGGCAATAAACAACCGCTGTTCAGTAGTGCGCAGGCTGCTAAACCCTGGTGTTTGGGAGGCTGGGTATAGGGAATGTATTTTCAACTGATAATATTTGTAACTCAAAATGGACTTTCAAGTTGTAAGCCACTTGTAAGTCAGAGCACCTGTAGTACCTCATGTTATATAAATAGTTTATAACTATTCCTCTCTAGACCCGTCTTTCTAAACTCTAGGTTATGGCTGGAGCATGTGTCTTAATTCTCTGCCTGCAGGTTTGCCAGCGGTGGTAGCTGAGGAAGACTGAAGGCTGGAGAGGGCAGGCTTTCTTTACTCTGTTTTCTATTGGTCCCTCTCAGCTCAAGAGCCCAGCTATAGCCCAGTAACTGGCATCAGCCATCGGTCCCAGACTGCAGCCTCCTTCCTTCCCAAATGTAGCCTCACCAAGCCCTTGCACAGTCTTGATCTTCAAGGCCAGCCTTTGATGGTTCCAGAAGATGCTGTCATTCTCCACCTTAAGCCTTTTTCTGTGATTAGTAGAGGTTTCCCCAGCCCTACCCACCATCTCTCTCAGTTGCCACCACCTGTATAACCTGATGAATTCTTTTTTGAGATAGACATCGTTTGCTTCTGTTTACCCAACTTAGTCTAGCCTGATGTGGGTTAGAAATTAATGTCGCCTTCAAATTTCAAACCAGGAAGCAAACCAGAGAAGTCACTTTGCCTCTGTGGGCTGGGATTTTAACCTGTACTCCAGATGCCATAGTGGTTCTAGGAGGCCAAAGACTTAGATCTATGAAGCACTCTACCAGGCCTGATGTGTGGTGAACCACTAACAGACGGTTCTTGTCTGATACCCAGTCACCTCATCGTCACCTACTCAGCCTTGTATCCTGCACAAGCTCTCACAGGTGGTTGTGTAGCAACCAGTTATGGCCAGTTATGGTGGAACATAGAGAGAGCCTCTGGTTTCTTTCTTTCCTTTCGTTGTCTTTGTGTGAAATGTTTCCAGGGAAATCGATTCTCTCTCTCTCTCTCTCTCTCTCTCTCTCTCTCTCTCTCTCTCATCCCTCTTCCACCTCTCTGCCATCCCTCCTTGTTCACCACAACTTGGTTTCTTGACTTGAGTTTTTCTATTTATTCAATAAAAATAAACAGCTGCTGAGCAGTCTGAAAAACAAAAAAGAAAAATTAAGCAGTTTTGTAGTAGGAAAAAATATGTTCTTTATTTTGTTGCATTGTACTTCTTTATTCTAATGACAATAGCTAACTCTTAACAAGAACATACTTTTAACTAATCACATCTTTAATAGGGAACCGTCCAAACTCGGCTATCCACGCATTGTTATTGCAATAACACTTTGGAATCTTTGTTTATAGACTCAGCCTTCCTAAGTAGTTGTTATAGCAAGTATAATTGCTCCCAGATAGAAGAACAAGCTTTCCCACCAGGCTGTCTGCTCCATTCTCATTTAACGCTGCAGTTAGACCTCAGCAGGCCTGCTTGGAGTCATAGTCCCACCTGCAAGACAGCCCTTATTTTCATGGTTGGTTTAAGCTCAATTTATAGGCCGTTTCATATATGGTTCTCCTGCCATCCTGCAATATGAGTTCTGAAAAAGAGATGGTGTCTTTGGTCCGAGTGATTGGTGAGAAGACCAGTAGCCAGTTCTCTCTTTGTGTCTTCCAGGCTGGTGGATTTCCCAGAGGTTGTTGAGGGGGGTTGGGGAGTGGTAGTCTATTTTCTGCACCTCTTGAAATACTCTATTCAAGCACTCCCTTCTCTGACAGCCACTGCCATTATGTTTCAGTCTCTCCACCTCCTCTTCCCTCACACAAAAGTTAGACAAAAAGGCAACTGTTGGGAAAAGGCAGACTTCGGAAACAGAAACCCACAGCAGCAGCTGCTGAGCCACACAGCTGATAAGAGGAACGAATCTGTGCCCCTGTTTGTTTTGAGGTCAGAGCAGCAACTCAGTAGGGTTAAGGGGACAGCTTTTTGTCCATGATGTGATTTGCCCATCTGGCTCATTCAGCATCTCCTGGACCAGCTGACCCTGGCCACTGGCTGCTTCTCCGGCTCCTTCAGAGCCTCCGAATTTGTTAAGCTGTAATGAGCATATCTCCTCACTTCCTAATTGACTTTGCAACAGTCCCCATACACTCTCACAAAGGAGGGGCAAAGGAGAGGTCCCCCCCGCTGACATTCTTTTCTTAGTGGGACAAAACTCATCACCAACCTGGAGGAATTCGGAGTTTCCACTGGAGAGTTTGGGTTATTTCCGTTCTAAGTGTTTTTAAAAGCATGTTTTCTCTCCTGTAATTGGTGAGATTAAGACAGGCTATTGATTCTACGGAACTTGGGCTCTCCTTGGCTTTTTATTACCTCAATTAGTTTTTGTGTTCCCTCCTCACAAGGTTTAGGCACTCGACCCAGCTGGTATTCAGCTTCAAATCCCTTTGCCTGATTCAATGTAAGCCTTCCCCGGAGGAGGTGTAATTTGTTTCCTTTGTGGAGTCACAGCTCTTGAGTTTAGCTTGCTCGAGGTGTTATTGCAATGGTCATTATCTGGACTTCAGGCAGCACACAGAGCCGCATTCACTGGGCTGTGAGACCCAGTGTGGATTTGGACTCAGAAGCCAGAGTTTCTCCCTCGAAGACAACGAATTGTCCAATCACAGACTTCTTATCAGGAGTATTCAAACTCTATTAACAGGTGGATTTCCTTTTCCTTAGCTTCGAGCTTGGCCTCAAATCTGAAGAAAAAAAATGGCTTGGAAAGGTGAGAGTGGAGACAAAGCCAGCCCTATAGAAAAGTTTTGGACTACAGAGATACTGTTTTGCTTTCAGGCATCTGTACGTCTTATTTGTCTTTGTTTTTATCTTTAACAGGCTCCACACTGCTAGTTCAAAACAGAATCTGAGATCGAAGCAAAATTGGTGCTATACACAATGCTTTCATTTGCAGGATAAAATAAAGCATTCAAGCCACAGTTGCCATTTTAGGTCATCATCTCAGATTTTTGCCCAATATAAATGCTGATTTTTTTGTATAGTAACTCAGAGCTTTCTTTTTGGAGTCAGAACACGTGGGGTTGGATCCTGATTCTGGCAAGATCGCTGGTGTATGATCCTGAGGCATTTGCTTAATCCTTCAGGAAGCCCATGTTGTCTTTAAAGCAAGCATGATCATAATAGTAATTATCTCATACAACGTCTGTGAGGATTAAATAACTGCACAGAGTAAACCATTGGTAAATGGTAAGTGTTATTTCTGTACTGCGTCTGTAGTCCTACAAAACAATTCTGAGCATTTAATACTGAATAAACATTGGCTAAATTGGACTTGACTGGTTTTTATGGGCTCAAATTTCCAAAGCTCAGTTGAGATATTTGTGTATTTACAGAGCAGGTACTGCTTAGGGCAGAGGCTGAATACTCACAGAATTTTGTTGTTTTTCAATGATGACAAGACATGAATGCACTGTTAGATACCATATCACCTTCTATTAGAATGGGAGTTATATGACCTCATGGGTCCCAATTACCTCATGTTGCAGGTAAGGTAACACACCCTTTGCTTTTCTAGATCCACCGCCATTCCATCAACTTCAAATACGAGGACCTCAGCTGCCCCCAACTTTGTGCATATCTAGGAGTCCGTCTGGCAGAGGTGAAACTTTATAGTCTACTTAGCAGACTCAGGTTGTATGATTTGAGCCACAGCTCTGGCTGCTTTGTTCCTTTTCTGATACAAAGTAGCGTGTTTGTGTGTGTGTGTGTGTGTGTGTGTGTGTGTTAACCAGTAACTGCTGAAACTGTTTCTATTCCTCTTGAGTCATTGACCACTGTAACTTCAGCCCTGTGGCTGGCTGCTTTCTTAGCTGTTGTTTCTTGAACCCGCTGCTCTGCATTTCTGTGGGTTTTCTCCTACTGGAGCAGAGGAAGGTAGGATGGAGGCCTAGCACTCTTCTTTTCATGACTGGTGCAGATTTACCAGCTCCAGAAGAAGACAGGTTTCCAGAAGAACGGTGTGCCTCTCTCCATCTCTAAGGACCCCGTTGTTGTAACTCTCCTCTCTTCAGTGAACACGAAGTGAGCTTGCATCACACTTCGAAGCTCTGTTTACTCCTGTCCCTGCTTTAAATTCAAGCCTATCCCGCAAACATTTTTTTTACTTACTTTACTTATAGTTTCCTGGAGGAGAGGCATGCATTCAGGCCTCGTAAAGCCACCAACTCAAAGAGGCATAAAATCAGCCGACTATAGTTATGTGCAGGTTTTCTTTGCGAGGCTTCACTATGCCATGTAAATCAGTGCTATATCCAGGTGTGCAATAAATGTCCAAGAAACCCCTAACATACTTAAGAGCCTGTCATTCTATAATATACAAGGACACTATGGAATCCAGCACACTTACCATGATACATCCACATAGCTTTAAAAATACCTGCTTTAACAAGAGTCAGCAACAGAGGAGAGGATTATTATGGGTAAGAAGCTTAGTTGGAAGAGGACTTGGAGAGGAGCATGGGAGGAAATGAGGGAGGGAGAGTGTGAATGAGAGGGGTTGAGGGAGGGGGCTACAGCTGGGATGCAAAGTGAATAACCTGTAATTTATAAATAAATTAATTAATTTAAAAAATCTTTCTTACTCTTTTGTACAATGTATGATAAAATATTGATTGGAATTTTTCCTTAGCCCAGAGTTTTAGTGACAGACCCAAACCAATACCAAAAGGCAGTATTCTTGTTCTACAAAAAACAAGGAACCACCAGACATGGGCTCCGGTCTTCACTGAAGGAAGTCTCTGTCTCTCACTCTTGGTGTTCTGTTAGCAGAAGACTAGAACTCGAGGCTGAGCAACATCCACAGACAAAGAGGATAACAAAGCAACATACATGAGCGAGGACACAGAACAGAAGGGTCGTAGTTTCTAGCTGGATGCTTACCGATGCACTAACTTGGCATACTGTAGTCGACCAGCATGAGACAACTCATGAGAGAACTTGCAAGCAGCCTTGGGAAGTGAGGCATTTGGAAGGTAGTGGTTCACTGGGAGAGTCAGTGATGATGGGAGATGGAAGAGATCAGATGTTTGGTGAGGTGAGTCTTCCACTCTCTTCACAGAGCCCAGGAGGTCTCAAAGGCCAAGGGGATACTAGGGAAATAGCTGAAAATTCTAGGATGTGATACCCACGAGGACCCAGGGATAGTCCTTAGCCTGTCTTTGGAGAGGGTTATAGATTTAAGAGGATGTTGTGTCCAACATCCCAGCTGACAACTGTCAGAGAAGAAAGTCACACGGACTCATTGCTGGGGCTCTTCTCTGAAACCAGGACCAATGAGGCTCCCAACAAAAAAATGTCATCTCACATCCAGTGACACACGCAGCCCTGGGACATTTCCCTCAAAATGAGCATTGGTTGTTTCAAGAGCACTATGGAAAACAAGATCTAAACGCAAAGGCCTCTTGCCTTTTGGTTCTTTTGCGTAAATTTCCTAGAGCTACTGTAATACATTTCTATGAGACCAAGAGCTTAAAATATCATAAATTTATTCTCCAACAACTCCGGAAACCAAAGTTAAGGTGTCAACAGGACTGCTTCCCCTCCGAAAGCTCTTTGAGATATTTCTCTTGCCTCTTGGAGCTTCTAGTGACTCCAAGTGTTCCTTGAAATGGTTACATCATTTAGGTCAGTCTCTGTTCACTTTGTCCTCTTCTCCCTGCGTGTCTCCTCTATGTAAGTTATTTACTGAAAAGTCATTGTATTTAGAGCCTGCCTGGCATGATCTCAACTCATTACTTTTAACACAATTATACCTACAAAAATTATTTTTTTTTCCAAGGACGTTTCCAATCTCAGCTTTTAGAGATTAGAACATATCTCTTGGGTAACATCTCAACCCTCTGCATTCCTTGTCTAACGTTCCTTCTCTAATCAGGTGTCTGTTAGAGTTAGTGAAGGGAAGGGAGGGGAGCAAGCCCAGGTTTAAAGGAAAAATCTTGGAAATGCATGTGAGATTGCAGCTTGAAGCTGCACTCCACTAAACTTTTATTACCTCAAAGTAACTTTGAAGTCAAGAGATCTGCCTTGATTTCCTCATGGCAGGGCATATCAATGATGGAAAATGGTAAGACGGGATTCCTTGTCACAGTCCGTCGAGTTTGGCATTTTCAATAAACCAGTTAGCTAATAAACAGTAGCTAATGATTCATTTTCTTCTAATAGGAGGACTGTGGTTGGTTCTCTCCCTTTTTTTTTCCCCATAAGAAAAGCACAGTTTAGAGAGAATCTTGGCAATACACATTCTTAGTGTTGTATTGAAAAGGGATGAGCTGTTTGGAATAAACTGTCCTGGAAATCTATAACCTACAAGATTGTATCAAAAGCCCATCACTAAAGTGGAAAGACTGAGGATATATATATATATATATATATATATATATATATATATATGTATGTATTTTATGACAGGTGCTCTATGCATTTGCTTAATTGCCAACTCCAGATGTGGTCAAATAAGGAAGGTACACTGGGACTTCCAGCCACCCCAGCCTGTCACATTCTAGTAACGCAGCCTCATTACTGTCATGCTGCTGCTCACGCTGAGTAGTTGCTAGTGGGAGCCTTAAGGCCAGCTGCATTACTGAAGAGGGAGTCATCTTCTTGACAAAATTTGAGCCTTAATGCAATTCCTGGCCCAGCTTTCCTACCTGTAATGGCTTGACGGCCGGGGGATAGAGACCTCAGGCTGCAGTGAGCAATGAAAGAAACAGACTTCTAGGGAGACAGTTTCAGTAATTGGCGGGAGCAAAGGCTATTTAAACCTTTGGGATAGAGTCTTTCAGGTGAGTACATCATTGGCGGAGGGGCTGGGGGGCCGGGAGCTGCTGCAAGATGCTGGGGATGTCTTATTTCCATGAAGAGAAATTCCAGGTGCTCACTGGACATGACGTTATAAGACACCCCCCCTCCAGTTCAGATGTAGCCGATTGGCAGCTCAGTCTCTATGTGGATTCCAGAGTGAGGGGAGCAGGAGTTGCCTCTATCATGAACTGCCTGCTCTTTGATCACTTACCCTGGCGATGCAGCCTTGCCAGGCCACAGAGGAAGAGGATCCAGGCAGTCCTGATGGGACTTGATAAGATATGGGCAGATGGCAGAGGAGAACTCCCTCTTTCAGTGGAGTAGGGGAAGGGGGAGGCAGGAAGGGTAGGACTGGGAGGAGTTGAGGGAAAGGGCTTCAATCAGGGTATATAATGAATAAATTGTAAAAAAATAAAAATAAAAAAAGAAGAGAGGAAGTTTAACTGTAATTTGGGTGCCAGGCTATGTGGCCACCTCAAGGATGGCAGAGACGGGGGCTGTAAGGCTGCCGGCACCCTGGCTTACAGCCCCAGGACGAGCAGCCCTACTCCTGCTGGTCCCAGACTGAGATTTCTGGGGTTTGAACAAGTCTAGACCCCACTCTTGCTCCCAACCAATTCCCCAGCCCCACACCTTAACACCCTCTGTTCTCTTGTGCCTTGTCGTTAATTTCAAATCACCTTTTCATCTTGTAACCTTTATAGCATTGATTTTTGTTGTTCAATAGGTTAGCTCTTTTCTTAGTATTTTTTTCAATTACATGTACATTTGACTAACTGGCCATCTGGGCCTGTGTTAATCGGAACTTTGGGGTAGGGCAGGCTCAGAGGCAGGAGTCAGTGAAGACTACTGATCTAGCATTCACTTAGTTAAAATACAAGCACTTAGAGGCCCTCAGTAGTTTTTGCAATTTCAGACATTTTAGAGAAAGGGAAACATGAATCAAATAAACTAACATTAAAGCTAGTAGGGGCCTGGGGAGATGGCTCAGTTGATAAAGCTAGTAAAGCACTTGCTGTTACAAGTATGGAGATCTGAGTCTGGTCCCCAGTCCCATGTTGAAGGCCAGGCATGGTAATGTGTGCTTATAATACCACCACAGTGGAATGGGGAGGTGGAGACAGCCAGACCTGTCGAGTTGACTGGTCAGCCCACCTACCCTAATCATCAGGTCCAAGGTCCTAGTGAGAGACCTTGCCTCAAAAATCAGGGTGGGCAGCTCCTAGGGAACAACAACGAGATTGACCTCTAACCTCAACAATCACAAGCAAAAAACGTACACACATCTGCATTCTCTCACACACATACATGAACCTGTGTGAATGAATTTACACACATACACACACAATCACAGGTGATAAATTACATAACAAAGGTGAAGTCAACAGCATTGTGCTAAAACTTCTTTCCTCCTCACCCCTACAGAAAAGGTCTACAGTGTGAGAATTTATCTTCAGCTTAGCAGTTTTCAGTCATTTAGGGAAAAACTAAAATATATTAATCTATCTGAAACAAAGTCTATTTAATAATGTCTTAGCTAGAAACCTAATATGCCCTTGCCCTGCCACCCTTGCTCTCTGACTTTGGGTGCAACTAAAATATTCTTCCTTTCTTACTATAAAATAATGATTATAAGATTATATATAATATATATAATATATTATAATCATATAATATATGATTATAAGACAGAGAGGATTTACACAAAGGAAGGACAGATGGTGGGTGATGAATGAGTAAGTTCAGGGCTGAAGCGGTGTTGGAGTACAGACATCTGTGCTCATGGACCGGACATCATTCCTCTGAGTAGGAGTTTTAGCAAAAACAAAAACTGCCACCTATCTAGAATGCCTGACTCTGTAACTACTTGGTTGATGTTCTCATTCTGCAGAGGTGTGGCCCCCACAGGTATGAGTCAATTTATTTCTCTTTAGAAAGAAAGGGAGTTCTATCATCTAACAGAAATGTCAGAGTTTAATTCTATCAATACCATAGCATCACCCCAGGGCATTATGAAGAATTACTGAGTATAGAAAATACTGGTCTGGATTAAATTTTCTCTCTCACACACACACACATATATATATACATATACATATCACAAAACACATACACACACAACTTGAGCTGTACTTCAAACAAACGAGTTCTCAAACCTTGACAGGCCAACCTCCCACCGCTTGCATTTTCATCTTTCATGAATTACATGTTTTGAAAAATAAGTTACCCAAGTAAACAGCACTTATTTTAAAAAGTTTATCTGTTCATCTGTTGCTTTCTTAGAGACAGTGATTATGTAGCTATTAGGAATGTTATTTTTACATAGTGTTATGAGCTGCATGGCCACAGGAGTCCCTGTCATGGTCCAGACACTGTCATAATGAAGGAAACATTAAGGGCAGTGGTCAGCGTTTGACTTCAGCCATTGTGCTACACTGATGTCCAGGGCTATGTGTGTTCTGGCTGTGTTCCATGGAAGACTGAAGCCACTAAGTGAGTAGGTAAAACTATGTCACCCTCCCAGTTTAGCCTGGAGATTCTGATAATGTTGACACAAAATCACAGCTGTCGACGATCAAAAGCTGAGCTGTGTTAGTAGAGTTGTTATTTTTACCCTGAAGAAACTTGGCTTTGGGAGCTGGAGAGATGGCTTGGTGGTTAAGAGCACTGGCTGTGTTTCCAGAGAATCTGAGTTTGATTCCAGCACCCACATGGTGGCTCAGAACCAGCCGCAGTTCTAGGAGATCTGATTTTATTTTCTGGCTTCTGTGTGGTACACAAGCATACATACAAGAAAAACAGCCATACACATTTAGATAGATAGATAGATAGATAGATAGATAGATAGATAGATAGAGAGAGAGAGAGAGAGATAGATAAATTATGGAAGATATTTACTTTTAAAATAAATCCTGACCTTTTATTTTAGCTGATGTGATAAATTTTTGAGTTTATGTAACACTGCTTTAACTCTAGGCTTTATTTTCTGAGACCCTCCCACCCACCAAGTTCAAGGAAGCCTAAAGGGACAGCAAGGAGCCTCTATTCTAAGACACCTCCATGCTCTGACCAAACCTCAGCTGTGTTCCACACTGTTACAACTTTAAATGTTCTGGGTCCTGAAAAACATTCATCATAGGTGACTGCAAATGTCAGGGAGTGGCTGTTAAAGTGAAAATGTTGGAGTCGGTTTTAGTGTCTTGACTTTTCAAATACCCACTGGGCTGCATTTGGAAAGCACATTTCTTATCTGCAGTATCAAATAAACAGCCGCTACGAGCAGAATTACATGAGCAGAAATTCATGAAAGCCCTACTGTGTGCCTGACACTGTATTAGGTACTTCATCTTCATCATGTGTTTTCCCCACAGCTTTTCACAGCAGCTTTTATCATCTCAGTTCAGCATTATGCATAGGATTTATATTTTGAAAAAAAATTTTTTCTTCTATACATCTGGTGCTCTTTCTCAGATGAGACTCACTTTAGGCACTGGTTTTCCATAGTGAGACTGTTAGAGAAAAAATTAAAAGGATTAAGAGAAAGTGATTCTTGCCTATAAAAGCTAAGCAGTAAACTTGGGAAAAATACTTTCAATGGGAATTTTAACCAAAATAGAAAAGACATAAATTTCTAAGCTAACAGTCCAGAACAGAAGTTGGAAGAAAAAGAACTTTCTAATTTCACACTCTTAAAAACATCTTACTAGCCACTGTGGCTCAAATATTTCCTTTTTGGTACCCAGCAGAGGACCTGGAATAGCTATTGTCCATCTATCTGTTTTAGAGGTCCCTAGACTCTGAGTCTAGGCTGCTGAGTTGTGTGACCTCAAGGAAGGCTCCAGTGGGTAGGTCTGCCTCCCATCTCCTGCTCTCATCTTGGGAATCCTTGTGCTGCACTTTCCTTATTCCCTCCAGGTTCTTGCCTCAGTGTCTTCCTCGGCTCAGACTATTATAATCAACACACCATGGGTCAGCAGGCTTCGGAGTGAATTGCTCACTGTCTGAAGCATAGACGCCTGAGATCATGTGTGTGAACTGTCTCCTTCACAAACGTTGTACCCTCCCTCCCACGGTGAAGAAAGAGACCGAGGATGTAGCTCCTCCTGCCTCTTTTTATACATCTATTAAATCTCACAGGGGCGATGCCACATTCCTGACCCAATTACAACTCAGAGGCTTCTTTTGAAACAGGATCACACTGAGGATTGGGGTTCCAACGTGTTTTTTAGGAGGATGCAAACATGAGCTTGGTAAACTGCACTCTACTTCTGAATGCCAGTGCCATATGCCTTGAAACACAGATCAGCTGCTACAGTCTGTTGTTTCTGCTGGGCCTTTTTTACAGCCCTGCTTCTGACAGTCAATGGCTAACGAAGAACACCACTATCCCTTTGTCTCCCATACTTTCTCTTTTCTCTCTCCTTTTTCTCTTATCCCGGAAGTGAGACCACATCTGGGTTGGGGGTTTGACCTCTGCAAGATAGTTTTGGACATAACCTTGATTATTACTGATTAGAACCAGTGATGAATATTCCCAAGTGGAACCAATCAGAGTCTTTTCCTTAGAAACTTGAAATTGGAATTCAGTCTGTTCTTACGGCTGGGACACAGCCTTGGCATGGTTGGGGAGGCAGATTTCAACAATAAGGCTGGAGAAATATGGAGGTGAGAGATAGCCATATCACTTTCTAGCTCCTGGTTTCTTGAACGTATCTACCTGTTACCTCCACCCAGAATTAAAACAAACAAAAATGCGAATAACTCTTTATCCTTATGACGAATTCCCACCTTTATAAAAATCCGATTCAAAATTGTCTCCATTTTGTGAAGTTAGTCTTAATAAATACAGATAGCATGTGACAGAATTTAAACACTGCTGTAACTCCAGGCTGTTCATAGCCAACACGCCGCATTGACTCCCGAGTTGCTTAGCTTGTGGATAGTTTACTAATTTTGGGTAAGTGTCTGAGACTCAGCGCTATTGGTCAATTATTGGCAGGTTATTCCAATGGTAAAGAAAAGATCTCACAAATTTACATACTCATTGATATATCAAAACAAAACAATTGAACAAACTTTGGGTGGTGCATTCCCAGCTCATCAACTACTCTTTACTGAATCACCAACACTGCACTCACTACTTTTGTCATATGATAGGCAAGTTAAGCTCTATGTGATGATCTCCTGGAAGACCTGAAGACACTTTACACATTGTATACCAATTTACAGTGATTTCAGACACTGTATGACACCTCTTATCTACCGCTGTTCTTCGTGAGCAGTTTTATGGCATTTTTAGGCTCCCTTGAAGTTAGGGTGTGCAAGATACCAGGCTGTTGCCAAACGAATTACAAATATGATCTGAGCTACTTGTAGCTTGGTCCCCAGAAACTCCGAGCTGTCTGCCTCAATGTTCTTTCCTTACAGGAAAGAGCCTTGGAAGCCACATACTGAAGACGGAGGGGCTCCAACACGGAAGAAGCCTGAGTCCCTTAATTATTACCAAGGGCAGAGCTAACATCCAAGTAACAGCAAACACTTCAGAGAGTGGAGATCCGTTTTGGCATTGTTAAACTGTGAGTATACGCGTTCTAGCAGTTGCGTCTACCTTACGAAGGATGGCCTTGTGAAAACTAGCCCACCTTCCTGGACTGAGGCACATCACTAATTCATAACACTTGCATGCAGAGGACACACTTTAGTGCCACAGTTCATGTGTGGAATTTCCCCTTTCGAGTCTCGACTCCATGCCAGGTCTGCCACAGAATAAGATGACTTTGGCTGATTAACGTCCCAAGCATTTGTCTTATGAAAGAGGCTAGTGTTTTCCAGTCTTTAATTGGTGAATCACATTTCTAGCTATTAGCACTGAAAAAAAAATTCTTTGGTTGCTGGCAGGCACTGTTACCACAGAAGAGAACCTCCCCATGACAGCACTCTCACTAGCTGATTTTGCAAGGATGAATATTTTTTTCTTTTTCTTCTTCTAAGATTGATTCAGAGGTCAGAGGATAAGTACTTCAGCAAAGATGGCTAAATGTAATTAGTGAGAGGGAAATTCTCAGAGGGACAAAGTGGTATAGTGCCATGGCTAACTCATTTAATCATACAGAGTTGCGGACCTACACTCCAGATCATTTAGGATACACAGTGAATTGCTACTGTTGCTACTGCATGGCTGATCAATAATTTATATGTTAATGACTGCATTAGGGTTCTCTAGAGGAGCAGAACTTATGGAATGAATATATAAAGGGGTTTTAGTAGAACGGCTTATGGGCTGTGGTCCAGCTAGTCCAACAATGGCTGTCTACCAACAGAAGTTCCAACAATCTGGTAGTTGTTCAGTAAACCAGGCTGGATGTCTCGGCTGGTCTTCAGTACACAACTAATCCTGAACATGTGGGCTCTAACGCCAGTGAAGAATGGACTTGCCCAGGAGTGTAAGAGCTAGCGGGCAAAGGCGAAGAGCGGAAGTTTCCTTCTTCCTTGTCCTTCTATAGGCTCATAGAAGAAGGTGTGGCACAGGTCAAAGATGGATCTTCTCACCTCAAAAGATAAGGATTGAAAGTTGGTCTTCCCACTCCAAATGATTTAATTAAGAAAAAAAAATCCCTCCCAGGTGTGCCTGGTCACTTGGGTTTTAGTTAGTTCCAGAGGTGGTCAAGTTGACAGCTGGGAATAGCCATCACCATGAATTCAGGGTGAGCAGTTAGTCCAAACACTAGGAAAAATTCCTCTTTTCCTCCTCCACTCTTTCCTTAACTCAGAGAATGAACTTGACTGGTTGCTGTTTAATGGCAGAATGATGTGATGACTTTCCTTGACCTCATACATAAGGGTCAAGGGTCAAGGGTCAAAGCCCCTGTCACAAAAGAGATTAACCTGGTAAGCCTGTAACAGATACATGTAATTAAAGTTTTGTATGTGTCATTTCTGGAAATTAAAAAGACCCAGGGAGACCATCTCTTTGTGTTTAGCATTCACAAAGAATGACTGGACCTTAATAGGCTGTGAAGGGAAAGGCGCCCCCACCCTAGGGGATCTTCTGGGGTATTAGTTTTTGTGTGGAATTCATTCTCAGATACAGGGCAAGACCCCTTCTCGAAGGAGGGTCTAGTGGTCTGTTAGCAAGGCCAGTGAGGGAATTCTTCATAGCAAGCATTTACACAGAAAACCTAGAGCTATTTCTAGGTTTCATAACTGGCTTCGGTGAAAGGAATTCTGAGTTTCTCTGGCACGCTTTGGGGAGAGGAATTCTGATTTTTACGGACTGTCTTGAGATGGGGAGAATAACAGAGAAGGGCAGGAGAAGGTCACAACCTTTGCTTCTGATGGCTTCCAACATCCTTCCTTTCAAGTTACATGCCAAACTGCCAAACGTTGGAGTATCATTTTGTGACTCCTGCTAACTGCATGCCAGATAAGATGAGGCTGGGTCCACTCAGGGTGGTATGGTCCTAGACTGTATTATTTTTAACAGGGCATTCCAGTCAGACATCTGGTAATACTAATGTATACTAGACGGTCAAATTCTAGCTCATCAATTATTTGGTCATATGGGTTTGGGAGCCTTTTCTTGCTAGCTAGATTGGAACCCCTAGGGAAAAGAGGTGTTTTTGTTTTTATATCTTATTTATTGGAGGTTGTGTGCCATGGTAACTATGTAGAGGTTAGAGGACAACTCACGGAGTCAGTTCTCTGTTCTATTACGTGAATCCCAGGGATAAAACTCAGGTCATCGGACTTGGCAGCAGACTCCTTACATGGCAATCTATCTCTCCTGTCCACATTTATGTTTTGTTAATGTCTCAACCCAGAGCTCCTCATGTGAACACAGGCACACACGTTAAGCTAGATTACATTTTAGGAGATAATTTTTAGCCACCTCTTGGGCCCACTTACTTTAAGACACCTAGAGTCAGGAAATAGATAGGCTGTGCATCATTTAATTTGAATTTTCTATGTCATTGGTTTACGGTTATGGGCTTCACAGGTGTCCTGTCAAAGGATATTTGAATTAGAATTTATCTTCAAGGTCAGGGTTACACACATTGTCTCCCAATGCCCAGTCTGGAGTCTGTGACCCCAAGGCAGCTTTCTCTATTGGTCTCTGTTAGCTCCCATGGATGGGTCCATTGTGGATCTGTTTGCAGTAGGTGACAATTGCTGCCAGGCAGATAAACTCCCTTCCCCAAGGGTGGATTTAGAGTCTGTAACCCCTCCCCCCACCAAGTTTGCTGACATGTCAAGTTTGGGTTATTTTCAACTCCTGAAGGAAATTTTTAGAAAGATATTTACGATTTGTGCTCTTCTCATTGCTTTTAAAACCCGGCAGGTTTCAGCAGCGATCATTCCGGGGATTACAGGCTTTTGAGAGCACAGCCCACCACATCCTAAAATCCCTGTATGAGCACGTCTACAGCCTCATGTCAGGTGGCACAGAGGGTTGCCCTGCCTTGGGAACAAAGACTGCTTTGATTTGCATTTACCAACATACCTGGCTCCACATGCCTTCATGCCTTATTGTCACATTTCCCCTAGAGGTTTGTTTTTCAGATTTCAGGGAAGAAATAAAAGAGGAGGTAAATAATTACAGGACTTAGATGTGTCAGACTTTCACTGGCGAAGAGATGCTTTTATGCAAATCATTTTCCGACTTGCCTGTGGCTTAAAGCTTTTCCTTCCTGGACCAGGGAACTTAGAAAGATTGGTTCAATTAAATTGTGTTACATATAGTGAATTAATTTCTTGACTATAATCCAAAGCAACTATGTACTGACACGTATACGCAATTCATTTTTAACAGATTAAAATGGGTGTGAACAGTTTAAAGGGACAGGTTAATCAGGAAAGATAGGAACTAAATTGAAGTTGCTTAGCTCCTAAGTGAGAGTGTTTTCCTTTACACTGGTTTCAGAGACAAAAGAAATGAATTACAAACGCAAACTTATTCCCAATTGCCAATCCCACCCAAGAAAAAATTCTTGCTTGCTGGATCAGCTTTTGGAAGAAGCTGGGAAATGAGGGAGGCATTGTAACAATTAAATGACTAATAAAAAAATAAAACACAGAGACTAAGTTGATCTGCACAACATGAACTTCACAGACACACAAAGAAAGTGGAACTATGCGACCTAGGCTGGACTGGGGGAACCTTTGAAGAGCTGGGGCTGTGGCTGAAGGACACATTGGGGTGCCTGCTGTGTACAAAGGATGGCAAACTTCTGTGAGCTGGAGAAGAATGCCAAATGACCTTTGTTTTGCATCATCTGCCATTTAATGTTTCCTGACGAAATCCAATGCATTTAAATTTCATCTGAATTACCTTAGATTCACGGCTGAGTTTCTTTCCTGTGAAATTATGCCAAGGTGCAGCGTGTAGACATGCTTATTTGTGAATGTTAAACAGTGTGCATTTTAAATATTAACCAACACTTACATGTGCACCTAATTTTATGTACAAGCACATTTACTTATCCTGTTCAGTTTTCTCATTAATAATTTTTCATAGTCAAGAGGAATGAAAATTGTGAATGACTGTGTTGGGCAATCCTGTTTCTATCCTACTGGTAGAAAATCAAATGCCACTTTGCCACTAAATCCCAGCAAGCAAAAGACTATATTCTCATACAGTATCAAGGGAACGCAAAAGACATTGTAGACAAAGAGATAAGAAGTATCTAAGAGAGCGAGAAAAACACCACAAAAAATCACAAACCTGAAACACCATTTCCTACTTTTCTATTATTTCTTATTACCCAATAATTTTGTATGTGAATACAGTGTACCTGGAGCATATTCATTTCCTACTCCTCCTGAACGCCCCCACACCCTCACATTTCCAACTTCATACTTTTGTTTTTTTATTACCTGCTGTGTAAAATTAATGTTTCCCTGGTGTGTATATGTAGGCCCCCCGTGTAGGGCCATCCAATGGCTAATGGGTAACCCACTGTGGACCGCACCCTTGAGGAAAACTGACTCTCCATCCCTTAGCAGTCATCATCTGACAAAGGCTCCTACATTAGGGGGGGGGGGGTCTTATGAATGGCTTCCCTATCCTTGTTGGAACATTGTCTGCCTTGATCTTGTGTAGGTCCTATGCAGGCAACCACAGTGGCTCTGAGTTCATAAATGGGATGTTGTCATGTTATGTCCACAGGGCACTACTTCTCTCCAACCTCTGGCTCTTAAAACCTTTCTGCCCACTCTTACATGATTTTCCTAAGCCTTGGAAAGGGATGTGATATAAATATCCCAGTTAGGGTTGATCTCTCTGTAGTCACTTACTCTCTGCGTTTTGGCCAGTTGTGAGTCTATGTAACAGTCATCATCAACCACAAAAAGATTTCTGATGAGAGGAAAGAGATGCACTGGTCTGGCAGTATGGCTCAAGAATTGAGGGGAGTTGGGCCCACTTCTTGTAGAACACCATTCCATCACAGCAGGCCTTTTCTTAGCTATGTTCTTGTAGAAACTTCTGCAGTACTGACCTGAATCATTGGTTGGATTAAGAACATCTTTGAGAATCCGATAAAAACTACAGACTTACCCTAGAAAATGCACCTGTGTAATATACACACCATTTGCAATTTCACTGGTTTATAAATCCTTTCTAGGGTGGCCCCAATCCCTACATCTTTCTAGTTTGGCAAAGACTTTCATGGGAAAGGCCTTTGCCTTGTCTTGAGCTATAATCTGACAGTGTTAAGATTCTTTCATTTTTAACAATGCTACTGTACACAAGTCAGATAGAAGAGAAACTTCATGGATAAGAATACTGTTCACTTTGTACCCAAACATATGTACATGTAAAATAAAAAACTGCTGTTTCAGTGGTAAAATCACCTTTACTCAAAGAAAGACATCTTGGGACTCTGAGATAATTGAAAAAGGAAGTGTGCTATTTTCCCTACCCCACACAAAGAAGAAACAGGTTGAAAAGAATTCATGAAATAACATTTGTACATCATTGAAGTTGCAATTAATTATTTCACTGAAGTTTTAAAATGCTTCATAGCCTCAGGGAATTCTTAAGCAAACTCTAGGGTTATAGATCAAACTACAAATTAGCAGTGAGATTATTTTTTCTCTGACTAAATTTAAACATAAACCCTTTAATGGAAAAATATGTTTTTCTAAAGTTTAAATGTATATCCTCCCTTTAGAAGGTACACCCTGGATTCTATCATGGATTCTTGACTGTAACCGATTGTGCATCTATTGGTGCTGTTAACGCTTGCTGTAGGATTTAAAAGGGTCCATTATGTAAAGCTTTTGAGAGTCCCTCCCAAGGTAGCAGGGGATTTTACTTCAACTCTGGAGCTGTCTCCACCAGCACGCATGATTTTTCTGGTGACTTAGCTGTTCAACACAGTCTGTGACCGTGTCTAACCCAAAGGAGGCACTGAATTCCAATATGTAGCTGATTCCTACTTCTTGGTATTCCGTTACAGCAGGAATGGTGCTCATGTCTGTCAGCTTCACATCACCTGGTTGAGAGAACAGCTTTCCATACCTCTATTACAGATTGCTTGCTATGCATTTTCATGTGATTAACGTTCTGTTTGGTTCCTTCCAAGCCGGAGGTAGACTGGGAAGTGAGTCCTGTCATGTGTTATCATTGTCACCTGCTGTTTTTCAGAGTTTATAGGCATCTAAAAGTCATTGAGTTTGATCTTGCTAACCCCGAGGGCTCATGCATGTGGGCACTCATCCCTGCACTGTGAATTCTGACTCTCACGTATCATAACTCTCCAGCTGGTCCAACAGTCCTTACCATAACCATCCGAAAGCCTTACGATGTATTTTTCTACTTGAAATCACTAATTTTGTTTTTCTCACTCTATATTTCCAGTCTCATTGCTATTGCTACCTTTCCCAAATGTTCAACTAACACCGTTTTACCAAATTTTAATTTGAGTTCCATCTTTTCTCTTGACGTCTAGACTTGTATGACAAACTGCTTAGTCATACCACCTAGAGGGAGAATATAGCTGATCTCAAGCTCATCCTGTGATTTTCCTTTAGTTTTCTATTTTCTTGACTTTGGTTCAGCCGATTTTCTAGAGAAGTACAGGATTTATTCATTACCTCAGCAGACAGTCTTGCTCATCTTGGGAGTGCAGTGCGGTGTCCTGGTTAGCAGGAGAAGCCTCCTCAGTGTGGGTTGGTCTCTGCTCTGTATCATTTGCCTGGATGGATTGTCCTTCTTACAATGGCTGACCAAATCAGAATCATCATGCCTCAGTTTTGATTTATTTATGCCTTAGATACTTAGTTCAGTGATTATTCTGTTCTGTAATCGATGTAAAAAGGTGAAACTCTGGGGCCAGGATCTTGACCCTCAAAAACTATAAACAGTAAAAGAGAGGAACTTGTATAGTAAAATATAAACTAATGAATAAAATTTTAGAATGAGATAAGAAAAAGCAAGTAAGGGACAATATGATGGATGTAGGTGTTTCTGGAAACAAGAATCACTTAG
Source organism: Meriones unguiculatus (assembly GCF_030254825.1). NCBI lineage: Eukaryota > Metazoa > Chordata > Mammalia > Rodentia > Muridae > Meriones > Meriones unguiculatus. The sequence continues at coordinate 75,427,684 of NC_083361.1, read as the reverse complement.
ACCCCGTCTATATGGTTCTGTCTTCAGGCAATCTTTGCATTTCCTCTACCCCCACTGCTTAGACAGCTGAACATGTTATACTTTCTTGGCATTTAGGGAGTTCTCTTGTAAAGTGCATTTATCATTTGTGATTTGCCAGAGATTTATGAAATCATAAGTATTTTGTATATTTATTATGTGTGTTTCTGCTGCCAAAATTCCCAGCCCACTTCCTCTACCCTGATCTGTTTCTATGTGGGTGAGCTCACTTAAAAGCCCTCCTTGGGCTTGCGCTAGAGCTCTTGTCCATCCTTGTTGACTAGTGTATATACATACATATATATACACACACACATGGTGTGTATGTTGAATATATAGAGAGACATACACATATATGTATATATGGGTGTGTATAATACACACACACATACACACATATACCATATATATGGTGTACTTGGCTTGGGTCCCTCAAGGAGCATCAAATTTTTCCAAACATAATATTTTTATTGATTATTTGGGAATTTCATATCATATAGTTCAATCATGCTCACTTCCCAGTTCTGCCATACCCACCCCCACCATTGTGGCATTCCCCCCCCCCGGGAAAACAAGGGAGAAAGAGAGAAAAAAAGGAGAAAAAAAAAAACAAGTTCAGCTTGTGTTATCCCTAATCTCGTTGGTACCTGGTCAACTTCCCAGTGGCCAGCTCCATAAGGAGACCGAGTTCTTCTCAGCCTGCTAGCCCCCCACCCCTTTTATGCCCCACGCAGAAGCCATCAGTTGTGGAGGGCTACACCTCAGCATCCTTAGCACAATTTTAAAAAGTTCTCCTTAACGGCTTCTTTTTGAGGTTGTTACTTGTGGTGGGAATTGGGAGGTAGGGGTTGTCACAGGAGTCTTCTACATCTGTCCTTCTCAACTGTGAATCTGCAGTCATTGATACCACTGCAAAAGTGGGAGCACGAACCCTGGGCCCCTACACAGTTTCTGGCAACAACACAGGCCACAAACATCCACATGGTATCCAGCATCAGCATGCGACAAGGACCTCCGCTTGGCCTCCAGTGGCATCACAGACCACAGACATCAACCCAATCCTCTGTTGAAACATGGATGAGTGACACCATCATAACCCTCTGTGGCAGTACAAGACAGGGACATTAACATGGCCTCCAGGGCAACATGGGCTACAGACACCAACATGGACCCCATTGGCAGCCCAGCCCATGGACACTACCTTGGCCACAAGTGGCAGCACAGACCACCCACATCAGCATGGACCACGTGGCATGGCTTCAGGCAGAGGCACAGATCATAGACATATGCATGAGCCACAGACATCATCCACAAGGCGTCCAGCCGCATCAGGACCACAGACCCAGACATGGCGCTCAGCGGCATCATGGACCACAGACATCAACACGGGTCTCATGTTGCCGCACAGACCATCAACATGGCCCTTGGCAGCAACACAGACCACGGACAACCACACGGCCCTCAGGCTTCATCATGGCCTGGGGAAGCAGTACAGACGTCTAACAGCAGCAGGGTCTCTGCGGGAAGTACAGACCATAGCGGTATTCCAGGAGGTCCAATCCAGGGAACGAGCCATTCTTCTTTCAGGACATCCTGTTGCTGCTCAGAGCCAGGGTGATCATGCACCTGGGAGGCTTGTTGAGGGCTTGAGTGTGTTCAAGCCCCAGGCTGCTGCTCACCACCGTGCTAAGCCTATTACATCTCCATTGACTGCAGCCTTCTCTCATACCTGTCACAGCTGTCTGTCTCTAGTTCTGCCTCTCTCCGCCGAGTATGCACCATCTGTTCCTCCATCTTTCCCATACCACCACCACATACTCATCTGTGGTAGTGGCACTGGATGCTGCAGTTTCTCACATAGTATATATTTTTGCCCCAAACAGCTTTACATGCAAGCGTTCATTGTGATGAGTTGTTGGTCTGGTTCAAGGTGTTTGGTTTCTGCCACACCATCAATACCAGACCATTGTGGAGATTCCTCTCAGATGTACCCCTGGAATTCTTCTAGCTTGACAGAATGCAAAGATCAAGTCAATAATCCACCGCCTGGGGAAAAACTGAAGTGGAATAACATTCTTGACGCTGCTTCACAGCCCCGCCCTCTCAGCACCCGCCTTTCCTGTGTTGCTCGCTTCCCTTGGGTTGTCTCCTCCATCACTTCACGGTGTCCAGCTCCTGATTTGGCATCTGCTTTCCAGTCTTTCCATGTTTCCCTGTTTTTAAACCTTTAAAATTACCTTCACTTATTTGGCGGTGATGGTGACCTTCTCAAAGCACACGTATGAAGGTAAAGGCAACTTGCATGAGTCTGTCCTCTCTTTTCACCTGTGGGTTCAGGGGTCAAACTCAGGTTATCAGGTTTGGTTGCAAGCTCCTTTACTCACTGAGCCATCTCCCCACATCCCTTGGTCATTGTCTTCTCTAGACTTCTTGAGTCCAGAACTCATCAATCATCAAAGTTCCTTGAAGCCACTAAGAACTAGTGTTGCCCAGCTGAGTGATATCACGACGGGGCAAAATCTTCCTTACCATTCATGGACTTGGAAAGAAAGAGAAAGAAAGAAAGAAAGAAAGAAAGAAAGAAAGAAAGAAGGAAGGAAGGAAGGAAGGAAGGAAGGAAGGAAGGAAGGAAGGAAAGAAAGAAAGAAAGAAAGAAAGAAAGAAAGAAAGAAAGAAAGAAAGAAAGAAAGAAAGAAAGAAAGAAAGAATTGTACACATAAGGGAACTCTAAGACAATTTAGGGAAAAATAAGGCAGCTTGGGGTCTTGGCAGCTGCCACAGGGAGGGGGATGAAAAGAACAGCAAAGCGACACTCGTGATTTATAGGATGCAAATAGAAAGATATACCTTTGAGTGGGCACACAAGGGGAAAGAATTCTGAGATACCCATGGCCTGGTTTTATTGATGGGCTTCAAAAGTGCCTGCCTGCTCCTCTGTTGTGGGCTTCAGGATTATGTGCAGTGCTCTATTCTTTCAGATCAAAAGAGGAAATATTTAACCATAACATTATTTGGTTTGGCTTTGTGGTCAGATAGAACTCTGGTTACAGCTAAGACAAAAAATAACAATCAACTGATTTATTGTCATCAGCTTGTCCTTTCCCTGTGTGGTCAGTTTAAAGCCCTTGTACCAGCTCATGCTTAACCTTTCGGTTGGGTTCCAGACATCTGGCAGATCTTCGCTATCTATTGAAATGATGGCACTGGCTTATTTTTTCTCTTTTATTGAAAATAGATTTTTTTTCTCGGATAATATATCCTGATTACCATTTCCCCTCCCTCTACTCCTCCCAGTTTCTCCCCACCCCTTCCATCTGGATCCACTCCCTTTCTGTCTCTCATTAGAAAACAAACAGGCTTCTAAGGGATAATAATAAAATATAATAAAATAAAATACAATAAAACAAAAACTATCACATCAAAGTTGGAAAAGACAAAAAGCCCAAGAGAAGGCACAAGAATCAGAGACATACTCATTTGCACACTCAAGAATCCCATAAAACCACTAAACTGGAAGCCATAATATATAGACAGAGGAGTTCGTGCAGGGCCTGTCCATGTAGCCACAGTCTCTGTGAGTTCATTGGAGAGTTGATGATGTTGATTTAAAGGGCCTTGTTTTCTTGGTGTCCTCCATCCCTTCTGGCTTATGCTGTTTCAGCCTTCTCTTTCATGGGGTTCTCTGATGGAGGGATTAGATAGAGACATCATGTTTAGGGCTGAGTGTTCCAGGGTCTCTCACTCTCTGCCTATTGGTCTCTGTATTTGTTCCCATCATCCTGAGGGAGATGTCCCAGAACCAAAAAAACAAAAAACAACAACAACAACAAAAAAAAAACAACCAAACACGATATGATTTTTCTTATTTGTGGATATTAGCTGTGAAGGTAATGGTAACCAAGCTACAATCTATAGAGCCACAGCGGATGTAAAGGACTGGAGGGAACAGATAGATCTCCTTAGGAAAGGCAAATAGAATAAACAGTTATGATGGATGGGGGGGCTGGAAGGGAAGGATCAAGTAGGAACGGAGGAGAGATGGGGGTGATGGAGGAAATGTGAGACGGCTGAAGTTAAGGGTCATTTGAGGGGCAGTATGGAAACCTGATACAGTAGGAGCTTCCTAAAATGTATTTGTATAGGAAAGTGATCTCAATGAAATTGACAGATAGTGAGGAGACAGAGTACCAACTGGCATTTCTTGTCACCAATTGAAGCTTCCAGTACTGGGGTGGGTTACATCTAATTGAGTTGTTGGCCAAAGGGGTCCCATGGGAGTCCACAAACAACTCAGGCTATTGGCAAGGTTAGAGGCACTGGTTTATTTTTTAAGGTGTAATGAAAAGCCAGCCCTTGACAACGCGTTAGACAGTAGCTTGGAGGTTTTCCATTACATTGATTGACCTATGGCCCCTTTCACATTGTTGAATTCCCTACGTACCATGGTATTGCTGATCACAGACTATACCATTTGTCATATTCGACATTCGATGCCTGGGAAATAAATAGCTGTGGGGGTACTTCATGCCCTGTCAGGTGTTCCCTATCAACAAACTTACCTTCTGTGAGGACTTAGATGGACACAAAATAACCCAGGTAATTGAATTCACCTGTGAGAGTGTCAGGCTTCCAGGATAAGGAAGGACCCGTAGGTTCAGATGGAACCTGGGGGAGTCAGGAGGAACAGGAGAGATATCCTGGCAAGCACACTGCACCCTGACAGAGTCGTAGCGGGGAGAACCCCTCGACTTTTGGAGCTGGTAACTTAACCTTCTCTTCTGTGCAAAAACAAAATAAAGCAAGCAAGCAAGCAAAAAACAATTGCAGTAAATAACTTTAAGTTATCTCACTTTACTATTATCACATAATAAACATTTTGTTCACACAAAATTAGTTCAGAGAACTAATGGTTTTCTGTTAGTTCATCTTTGTTTAAGACCACTTTCGGTGCTTTTGGGTGCACATATGTGAGTGGATGAGTGTGAGCATGTGCATGCATGTGCGTGTGTGTGCGTATGCGTGTGTGTGTGTGTGTGTGTGTGTGTGCGCGTAGGTAGGCCAGAGGATGATGTTAGGTATCTTCTTCAGCCACTCTCAAGCTACTTTTGAGATGGAGTCTCTCACTGATTGGCGAGGCCAGTCAGTCAGGGAGTCTCAGAAACCCTCCTAAAGCTACCTCCAAGCGCTGATATTACAATGCCTGCCTCCATGCCCAGACTTTTTAAATGTGTTCTGGGCATCAAATGCAGACAGCGATGCTTGCATGGCAAGCACTTCACCACCTGAGCTGCCTCCCCAGCTCTCAGCTCCCTTATTGAAACCATCAGAAGAGTCAGCAATCCTGCAGTGATCGAAACGACAATGGACTAGAACTCAAGCCGTGTTCCTTTTGTTAGGCTGTGTGTTCATTTGAGTATTTATCTGTTCAAAACTAAAAAGCAGGGCGAGAGTGTTACTAGAATGATTATTTTAAAATGATGTCCAACTAAGTGTGACCCGGGGAGCCTCCCTATTTTATAATGTGTGTCAGAGGCCGCTGTGGTTTGTATATTTTAAATATGTTTTTGAAACTCAACAGTAACTGCAGCATTGCTTTGAAATTCTTAGACCAAACAAAGATACTTGAGGGAGGAGTGTGTGGAATTGTTTTGAATCCTCTAGGCTTAACAGTAAGAAAAAGAAGGCCGATTTTTATTCAGCTTTATAGTAGCTTTAAATGCTAACTGTGCCTTCCTTTTATGCCAGCACCCAGAGCAGATCATTTAATTGTTACACTGATTCTCACCAGGTCTCCATTCTAGAAAAGGTGAATAGTTTTAAAAAATTGTGTGTGCGTGTGAAGTACACATCAATACCATTGCTTTAGAGGCCATAAACGGCATCAGATTCCCGGGGGCTGGACTGATAGGCAGTTGTGAACCACCTGACGTGGGTACGGAGAATTGAACTTGAACTCTCTGTACTCTTAACAGCTGAGTCATCTCCCCAGTCCCCAAATTGTTTTGATTTCAAAGTACATTTCTACCATCCTTGATTTCTCTCATTCACAGGAACTTAGGACCTGCCTCGCCCGTGTTGAAGCTCCGTGCACAATACCTCATCTATCCTCCTAAGTCCGTTAGTCTAGTTGCAGGTGAGTGAACGCGGCTTTAAGAAGTTACATTACTTGTCCCCTCAACAACTTGCAGACTCAGGTGGGGCTCCAGACTTGAGGTGGCAGGCATTTGCTCCAACCTCAAGTCTCGCTTCCTGCACCCGGGCCTCGGTTAAGAATGCCCGCCTCACACACCTCTGTTATCCGGCTTCTTCTCATCTCTTCAGCTCTATTTCGAGATATTCCCAGCGAGATCATTCTGCCACTGTGCTCTCAATTCCCCCGACTCATCTGACTCTCTCATGCTCACTCTTTAGGACCCCTTTAGACATTCCCAGGAAGTGGTCCTAATCCCTTCCGTCACCAAAACCCACGTTGATACTAAGCAAGCCCTCCACTGCGCTCCCATAATGTCCCGAATTAACTTTTATCTAGAACCTAATACGCTCAATTGAAGGAGTCCAAAATAAGTGTTTTGTCCCCCCAGGCCATCCTGGATATATTTGGAGAGATCTTATTTTCATCTTTATGCTCCCAACAGCCAGCACTGTTGCCTGAAACAGAATGCAGTCTCATACCGTATTTCCGAATGATTTAGAAAAACTGGATCTCGGAGCTGGCATGATACCTAAGGCTTAAAAAAGCTCACCAACTCATTCACCACGGGCATGGCTCCCTCTTCCCTGAGTGCCTCAGCCCTTTCCTGAAGCGCGCTTCTCCGCTGAACAGATAGATCAGCAGTAGAAAGAGCAGCGTGTGGTCATCTTCACCTTGCTTCTCGGCTTCCTGCAGAATTAGCCCTTTGCATTCGTGACCACTGATGTGATTGGTTATTGCTGACATTTCCAGTCTTGCCACAAATGTATTTTATGAATTCATGGAAAACGTCATTTTATATTTTAATAAACAAAAATTCAGGATGCTTAAGGGTCCTGTTTTTTTCTTCTTTTTTGTTTTTTTTGCAAGTCAACCAATTTATTATTCTATAAAAATTATGATGTAATGTTGCTTAGTTGATAGTACAGTAATCCTAAAAAAGATTTAAAAAATAAATTAGATGCTTGTGGCAGTAAAAAAAAAAAAAAAAAGGAAAAATGTTTGCTTTAAGATTTTTTTATTTTTTACTTTTTTACAATTTTTTTCATTGTATATCCTGATTGCAGCCCCCTTTCTCAACTCCTCCCAGTTCCTCCCTCTTCCTCCTATCCCTTTCCCCTAGTTCACTGAAAGGAGGAGTTCATCTGCCCCTAGTTTATCAAGTCTCATCAGAACTTCCTGGGTCCTCTTCCTCTGTGGTCTGGCAAGACCATATCACGAGTGGCAAGTGATCAAAGAGCAGGCAACCGGAGTTCATGTCAGAGGCAGCCCCTGCTGCCCTTACTCATGCACCCACATGGAGACTGAGCTGCCTATCGGCTGAGCAGGGGCTCTAGGTCCTCTCCATGCTTGGTCCTTGGTTGGTGCATCAGTCTCTGCAGAGGGTCCTGTTTTTAATTCATGTGGGACAAATGTCTACATCCAAGACCTGTTCATCCCAAACGAAACATGACCCCTTCCAAAAGGGTCTTGCTGCCCCAAGTATCAGGTGAAATGAGTTTGTCAAGTGTCTGACGGAGGCTGCTCTGAGCCTGTGGGGTTCCTCCCTGACTGTATGCCTAGAGTAGATGGTGTCAGACTTCTGCAGCCGTTTGTCTGCCCTACTCTCCTTGCCGTGTCTGCTCTGCTTGCGACGGGAACTCTGTGCGCTGAGCAAAATCTAGCTTGTGTGGATGTACTTGTTTTTTCTGTTTCAGAGTAAAGGATTATTTATATTCTAGCCTTTAGCATGTCTAGGGAACTAGAAATAGACATGAGCCCTGGGGCCTCTGGGAGGGACAGGCTACTGCTTCCTGTGGTCAGAAAATATAGAAGTTCTAACAATCCTGAGCCAGAGAGAGAGGTCTCAAAGCCCATATTTGTAGTATGTTCTCCTAAATCACAGGGAGGAGTCCTGCGACATGGGCAAGGAACAGTTTTCCAGATAACCATAACGATTGGCCTCCACTAATCCCAAATCAGAGAGACGTTTGTCATCCTGTCATCAGACAGCCTAGGCTCCTGGTTCGGCCACTTGCTTGCTGGGGTTCCTTGGAAAGTTCTGTGCTCCAGTTTTTCTATCTCTAATGAGGCCAATAATACTTTGGGGGTCAATGCAACTGGCAAATAAGCAGATAATAAACACTTAGCAGGGTGCCGGCACATAGTGGGTACTTAAGAAATTATAGTCTGTGCTGCTGATTCTGTCATTTCTGATGTCAAATTTCTCTTTAGCACCAGCTATTTTCTTTCTTTCCAATGTTCTTTATGTAACTACTAATGAGCTGACTATTATTACTTGTAAAAAATAATGCTAATATATTGACCATGAATTAATACTTTTAGACAAAAAAGAAACCTTCCTATAGCAAATTGCTGGAAATCGTCTTTACATTGCAGTACATGTCAAGCGCCACAAGCTTAATAGTTTTAGCATTCTATTTTCCCTTGCATTAAAAATATACGTGCTTGACCGAGAGTTCTGAATCTTATTTAGGCTCAGCTGTATGTACTGACTCTGACCTTTGTGTTTAAGAAAGGAGGGGCAAAGTGACACCACCCCGGCTTTGATCCTCGTGCAGTAGATGTCTAAGTAGGTGAATGAAAAGAAAATAAAAATGCTCAGCAAGTTGCCGGCATGAATACACTCAGTGAATGGTAGATAAAATCGTTATTATGAGTTTTTTTGTGCTTTGGCCAATTGACTGCACTCAGTTTTACTTCTTAGGTTTAGACTAGTAACGCGTTAGAAACGTTCTTGATTCTTTCTGCATCTTGCTTATGTATCACCTCCCTATTTCATCAGGAATGAGCTTACGGATCGTGATACGGATCACAATGGGGAATAAACCTTCAAAATCATAAGGATGCAGACCCTGTATCTGGCTGGGGTACTGTTTCTAGCTGCCTAAAGCAGACAGCTCAGGTTACTCTCTTTTCCTGGCATTTGAGCAGAACGAATATGATTGGCATCCATGAGTAGTTATCAATCAATTAAAATTTTTAATTATTTTAAATATTCTCTCCAAATATTCACCGAAGTGTTGTAAATTGTTCATAGAATATTTCTTTAATAACTGTGCCCTTCTTGACTCCAACATTAAATATGTACATTTCCTGTTTATACTGTGCAAATTCCCAATATGTCTGCTTTTTGCTCCCAATTTTTAATATGAATCTAACTACGATCAAATAGAGACAACTATGCTGCAAGATGAATGTTGGATTGCCTTGACCTTTTCTCTGCCATGTTATCCAGTCACCTTTAAATTCAGCCCTATGCAAAGTCTTGGGACAAAGACAAAATGTGGAGTTCTTTACCAGAACGTAACATGCATAGCCTCTACTTCTACACCCAAGAAAGACATGTTGCCACCGGAAACCTTATGAACACAACCCTATTATCTGAAGTCTTCTGTGTACCTGTAAGACTCAGCCATTCATTACTGCTGATGGTTCACTACTGCTGAGCCTACTTCAAATTTCTTCACATTCCTCCTGCAAACAAGTCCCAAGGAAGCAAGCACTGTAGTGTTAAGTGTAGCCACTACTATGAGCCCATCCTCTGGTACCAATTTTTCATGTAAGGCAGTCTTGAGCAATACCTGACAAATGTAACTTAAAGGGAGGAGAGATTTATGTTGGCTCCTGGGTTCCCATGTTTCAGTGATTGAGGGGTACAATAAAGCAGAGCAGTTCACATCACAATCATTAGGAAACAGATACAAAAATGCCTGTGTTACTGGGTTTCTGGTTTTCCCCTTTTATTATCTCTGGGCCTCCAGTCTGTGGGGTAATGCAGCTTCCACTCAGAACAGTTTTTCCCTTAGTCTATCTTCTCTGGAAATATCAGAGATGTGCATTATTTTCTAGGCGCTTCTCAATCTACTCAAGTTTACAGTCAAGATCCAACAGCACAAATTTGATGAAGAGTAGACAGTCACATAAAAATGTGATGTCTACCCTTAGCCTCTCTACCACAGTCTTTTCCTCAGGTATAACCCAAGACATCTATTACATGAGGGGCTTCAGAGGAAAGTGAGACTCTAGTGAGTGACATTTCTAAATTTATGACTTGCTTGGGAGAAGAAGAATTCTAGTTTCTATTACCTATTTCTGGGAGGGAAATGTGGAAAAAGGGGTAGCACGAGAGAGGACCATACCAGATATACCCTCTAGCTTCTGAATCCCGTTAGTCTCCTTTAGAGCAAAGTACTCAAAATGCCAAAGCATCATACTTTAGGATATCTCACTCAAAAAGATCATTCTGAGTGAGGTATCCCAGAAGGAGAAAGACACACATGGTATATACTCACTTATATAGAACTATAAGATATGATAAACATAATGAAATCTATACAGCTAAAGAAGATAAACAAGAAAGAGGACCCGGGGTAAGATGCTCAATCCTCACTTAGAAAGACAAATGGGATGTGTATTGGACGTAGGACAGGAGCCTACTGCAGAAGGAATCTGAAAGACTACCTAGCAGTGTATCAAAGCAGATACTAAGACTCATAACCAAACCTTCTGCAGAGTGCAGGGAATCATATGAAAGAAGGAGGAGTTAGTAGGACGTGGAAAGGATAGGAGATCCACAAGGACCAAATATATCTGGGCACAGGGGTCTTTTCTGAGACTGATACTACAACCAAGGACCATGTATGGATATAACCTAGAACCTCTGCTCGAATGTAGCCCATGGTAGCTCAGTAACCAATTGGTTTCCCATAGTAAGGGGAACGGGGACTATTTCTGACAGGAACTCAATGGCTGGCTCTTTAACCTCCCCAACCCCATGGGAGGAGCAGTCCTGCTAGGCCACAGAGGAGGACATTGCAGCCAGTCCTGAAGATACCTGATAAAACAGGGTCAGATGAAAGGGGAGGAAGTCATCCTCAATCAGTGGACTTGGAAAGAGGCAGAGAGAAGATGAGGGAGGGAGGGAAGGATTGGGAGGGAATGAGGGAGCGGGATACAGCTGGGATACAGAGTTAATAAAATGTAACATAATAAAAATTAAAAAATAAAAAAATACTTTAGGATATCATATACTGAACCCCAGTATCATTGCTCACACACTGAATAATGGGATCTGAGTCAATATTCATGCCCATGTTACCTTGAAAATCATTTAACTGGTTTGATTCCTCATTTAAAAAAATTATGTAAAAAAAAGAAATAAAATAAGCTAAAGGCGAACTGTTCGCAGCTAAGCCAAATATAGCAACTGGTAAAGAATTTATATACCAGTTTGCTTCATTCTAAAAGTATCATTGAAAGAGGTAAATAAGATGATTAAAAGTTACAACAGAAAGACTAAAATAGTGTGGGAATCTTTAAAACTTTCTGTAACCCACATGCCCCTGGTCCCATCAGCCTAAAGGAACAAATAAATTCTCACTAATGCTCACAGGTTTTGCTCTCATGGCCTTACCTGAAGGACCTCCTTCTCAAAGATCTTCTCAGGTTTTTGATAGAGCCCTGGTCTTGTTATCACTCAGAAACAAGTCTGATGTTTCCTACGCCTCTGCCTCCTTGTTAATATCCACTGCCCCGGGCACATTCTGTTCCTCTGCTGTTAATGACTTTATGCCAAGTCTGTTTTACTGTCTGAGTCTCCATCTGTAAGCCCCAAATCCATGCTACATCAACGTCACCCTGTGCCAGGTCCACATCCATCATTGTGATGCCTATGATCAGAGAGAGCCCTCATAATCACACTTCTTCATACTGTGTTCACCCTCTGGAAGACATTAATGATGGACATCAAAAATGAGCTCCAGGCAAGACCAAACAGAACACTGGATCCTGAACTAACCCTTGTCATACTCTGCCACTACGCTGTCTTTACTCATCCACCCATCCCCAACCCACTCACCCATCCCCATAGTCTCCAAAAACTACATCCTGGTTTCCAGCCAGATTCACAAAAAATCCTTCTCCCCCTGCATTTCTTTAGTCCTTGTAAATCCCCTACAACTCAAAAGCCTACTAATATTAAAAGGATGTTTAAGGCGTTTTATTCCATGTTTTAGATATAGTTCTCTTATAACTTTACAACAGCAATCTACGGCAAGTGCTATACTAGAAATCATAAGACAACTGGGAAATAGATACATTGGTGTGAGAGCATTTGCTCATGTCAGAATGCGTGATTGATGACAGAGCTAAGATTTGAACCTGGATTTCATGCTTATCTCTGTAAGTCTAAAGCCCTTAATTGCTACATAATGTTGCTTCTTTAAGAAAAAAAAAAACAAAAAAACAAAAAAAAAAAAAACCAAAAACAAAAAAAAACAAAAAACATCTATTAAGTTGTAGGATAGCTACGGTTCTATTCTTTGCTCTTTCCAAAATGTAAGTTCATTTAACTTAATCTGATGATAGTCACTTAATAGGCATTAGCAAGTACTCTTGTGTTATTACTTTCTCTCTTTTGAAGCAGGACCTGATTGTTAGGCTTCTTCAGAGCCCCAGATCTAATTCGTGCCTAAAACTTACTATGTAACTCAAGTTATCTATGTCTCTATGACAAAATCATTAGGTACATTAACACCGATCAGAAAGCAAGGAAGAGGAAAGAAATCAAAGAGATGTGAAAATATTAAGTAAATCACTATCCCCTGATATTTCTTTCCTGCCAGCCAACTTAGGTCTTTTTTTTCCCCCATAAGGGTCCATCCTGTTTCTTTAGGTAGAGGAGAGAAACAGGCTTTTTGCTTAGCTTTAGCATTTTTTTTTTTTTTGTATTGTTTTAAATTCACCAGGGTGTTGGATTCCAAGCTGGCTGCATGAACTCCTGCAAGCACCGACAGCACCGGCTGGCTGGAGTGAATCACTGCCTTTAATCCCGAGCTTGATTAATGCGCCAGTACTTGTGGGGGCATGCTTGACATCCAGAGCAAAACAGCTTACTCTGTACGGAAGAATGACCTCAGAGAACACCCTTGTAAGTCACGGGACTTACAGGCTTTGGAAGCAATGGCAACACTCGTTCCTCTGAGGTCTTACAACCATCTCCAAGGAGAGACTCGCTCCCAAGGTCCTGTGTTGCTCCACAGGCACATTCTCGCTCTTTACTTGCACAAATTCAGGATCTAATTTAACACCCGACAGAGCTGAACGGAACTCGTGTTAAAGGTCCTTGGGTGGGCTGTAAACAAATATAGTGTTTTCATGGCAAACGCAGAACTTAGGGAGAGGCCCAAGTGTCTGTCTGTCCCAGAAATGAAGCTGTGGGCGTAGATTTATCAGGAAGCTCATGACAGTGTCAGGGCCTCTTAATTCTGTGCTTCCCTTCCAAGGCTCTGTTGTTTGTTACCTTTAACCTTGTAATTCTGTATTAATTTCCTTCCTTCCTTCCTTCCTTCCTTCCTTCCTTCCTTCCTTCTTTCCTTCTTTCCTTCCTTCCTTCCTTCTTCCCTTCCTTTCTTTTGAGACAAGATTTTTATGTGTAGCTTTGGCTGTCCTGGACTTGCGTTGTAGACCAGGCTGGCCTCGACCTCACAGCAATGACCCTGCATCTGCCTCTTTGAATGGTGGGGTTAAAGGTGTGCGCTACCACATCCGGCTGTATTAATTTTTTTTTAAGGAGCTCTTTCCCCCTGGATTGTCTAGCCATTGGGACCCAAAGCACCTGGGTCCATTCAAGCTCTAGGCAGACTTCTCAGCAAGATGTGGCCCAACTGTTCCAGATGACTCAGGAATTAATGATTTAACTTATCCCCTTTGGCTCCTTCACCCTTTTTGGCCCTTCTGACACAGATTTCAGGAGCCATCCACCAGGATCCCTCCCCCAAAAAGAAAGGAATCCCAGAGGGGAGAACTCTTTCCCACACTGAAGGGTCAACTAAGGGATACATTTCCTGAAATTCCCAGTAGAGACTTTTCCGAGCTCTCTGTGTCATCAACTAGTACCCCAAAGCCATCCCAGGCATGCTAGAAATGAGCCACAGAGGTAGGGGAGGATTCTACACATTCTTTTCACTGAGCCCAGAATTCCACCCCCCCCCCAAATTCCTACAATTCATACTTTTAAAAACAGCTCTTATATATAAGTAGGAGAAAAAGAAGTAATAGTACTCATTCCTGAACCAGTCATTGGTGGCATTTTATAGGCAATTAATAGATTTTTAAACCACATAAAGGGACAAATGAATTCATCTATGAAATATGAGAAGCAAAACACTAGGAGAGGAAAAGGAACCAGTCAAAAGTAGGGAAGGAAAGGAAAGAGAGAGAGAGAGAGAGAGAGAGAGAGAGAGAGAGAGAGAGAGAGAAAGAGGGAGGGAGGGAGATGCCAGGACATGTAAATATGAGTTTGAGCTGTATGACCAAAATATAATGCAAATATCAATTAACTGTGACCCCTGATTTTTTTTTTTTGAGTTATAAAAAAGTAGATATTTCTTTTGGAAGGGTGCTAAGCACTTTATTGATTGACTCATGTCCTCAGATCCAGTTACTTACATGTTAAGAGATAGTGGATGTGGTGAGAAAATGAACCTGTAATTCATATCAGGTCTGTGTCTATTCACTCTGTAAGGTGAATAGACACAGCCAAGAATGCTCGAGCACCACCCAGTAGATCACGTATGTGAAATCCCAGCATGACAGCTCATACCTATGAGCCCAGAATGAGGAAGGCTGAGACAGAACGGTTCTCCTAAGTTCCAGGCCAGCCTGGGCTATAGTCTGTCTCATCCCTGTCCAATAAAACTTAGACAAAGACCTAACAACAAGGAAAAAAAAGTATGAGAAATCATATTATTGTGGTGTAATTTCTATTGCACACAAGAAAATGGATGGCTAAATGAAATCATATTATTGTGGTGTAATTTCTATTGCACACAAGAAAATGGATGGCTAAATTTTAAATTATTCAGCTCTTAGCATCTTAGAATAAGATACTCATACAGAAGAATCTTCGTAAGCAATGAAGAGATGGAGAAATCTTTGAGAACTGACATGCACAGGCATATCTTTAAAAATTTATGGTAACATCAACTCCCTTATCAGGAGGTACTTGCTGAGCAAAAGGATTGATAATCCAGGTCTGGAAGAAGCTGGATTAACTTGCTTTCTCCTCCATTGCTGCATTGTTTCCTGCTCAACTCTGTGACTTCCATATTGCCTTTGACTGCAATATTTTCAATAGAGTAAAACAAAAACACTCGTGTTCCTTAGCGTTAAGGCCACCACAGGACGTTTTCACGGGTCATCATTTTGATCTGGAGTATTCGTCAATCACCCTTCTCTAAAGCTCTGCGTTACTTTAGATTTCATTGGCGCGGTGCTTCCTGGGGAAGCCATTATGATGTAGCTTCCTGGGGAGAACAGCTTCCTGTTAACACTTCATGAAGTACGGGTGCCTTTCACAATGTCATTTCACATTTACTTTGTGACCACTTGGCTGATATTTATCACACTAAGCTGTATGAAATGTGAGTTGAGGGACCATGTCTTACTCGCCCCCCTCCTGTCATCATCAACACTTTATGTAACGCTTGCCACACGAGAGACTCTGAAATGTTACTTGAATACACGAGGGAATAACTGAAACCTTTTACACTATTATTTTCTCATTGTATGTGTAGGATGTTTTGCTTACAGCTATGTCTGTGCATCATGTGTGTGCTTGGTACCGACAGAGACCAGAGAAGGTGTTGGAGCCCCTGGCACTGAGCTATAGATGTTTTTGAGCTGCTGTGCTGGGAATTGAATCCAGGTCCTCTGAAAGAGCAGCCAATGTTCTCTCTCTCTCTCTCTCTTTTAGGTTTTTAATTAATTTATTTTAAAAAATTTATTACAATTTATTCACTTTGTATCCCAGCTCTAGCCCCCTGCCTCATCCCCTCCTAACCCCACCTTTCCTCCCTCATCTTCTCCCATGCCCCTCTCCCAGTCCACTGATAGGGGAGGTCCTCCTCCCCTTCCATCTGGCCCTAACCTATCAGGTCTCATCAAGACTGGAAGCATTGTCTTCTTCTGTGGCCTGGTAAAGCTGCACTGTTCACTCAGGGGAAGGTGATCAATGAGCCAGCCATGGAGTTCATATCAGAGAGAGACCCTGTTCCCCTTACTAGGAAGCCCATTTGGAGACTGAGCTATCATGGGCTACATCTGAGCAGGGGTTCTAGGTTAACTTCATGCATAGTCCTTAGTTGGAGTATCAGTCTCAGAAAAGACTCCTGTGCCCAGAATTTTTTGATTCTGTTATTCTCCTTATGGAGCTCCTGTCCCTTCCAGGTCTTTCTATCTTCCCCTTCTTTCATAAGATTCTCAGCACTCTGCCCAAAGTTTGATTATGAGTCTCAGCATCTGCTTTCTGGGTAGAATCTTTCAGAGAACCTCTGTCGTAGGCTCCTGTCCTGTTCCCTCTTTTCTCCCTCTTCTGATGTCCATCCCATTTGCCTTTCTGAATGAGGATTGAACATCGTACTCAGAGTCTTGCTTAGCTTCTTTAGGTACAGATTTTAGTATGTTTATCCCATGTCTAATATCCACTTATAAGTGAGTATATACCATTTGTGTCTTTCTGCTTCTGGGATACCTCACTCAGGATGATTTTTCTAGTTCCCACCATTTGTTTGCAAATTTCATGATTTTCTTGGTTTTAGTTGCTGAATAGTATTCCATTGTGTAGAATACTATCCATTCCTCAGTTGAGTGATATCTGGGTTGTTTCCAGCTTCTGGCTGTTACGAATAAAGCTGCTACAAACATGGTTGAACAAATGCCCCAGCCAATGCTCTTAACCACTGAAGCACCTCTCCAGCCTCAGATTAAAATATTTTTAAATTAAAAAAAATTCTCTTTTCATATATTACATCCCGACTGCAGTTTCTCCTCCTTCCCCAGCCCTTCCTACCTCTCCCATCCCCAACTCCATGCCTCCCCTCTTACCCAGATACACCCCTCCTCTTCTCCTGAGAAAAGAGCAGGCCTCCCAGGGGCATCAACCAAACACTGTAATATTAGGCACACGCCATTACATCAAGGCTGGACAAGGCACCTCAATAGGAGGAAAAGAAGGATAGGAGGAATAAGAAACCGAAAGACCCCTGTGTTCAAATTTTTTGGTTCTGTTGCTCTCCTTGTGGACCTCCTGTCCTCTCCAGATCTTATTATTTCCCACTTCTTTCATAAGATTCCCTGCATTCTGCCCAAAGTTTGGCCATAAGTCTCAGCATCTGCTTTGATACCCTGCAGGGCAGAGCCTTTCAGAGGCCCTCTGTGGGAGGCTCCTGACTTGTTCCCTCTTTCTCCTTCTTCTGATGTCTATCCTCTTTGCCTTTCAGGATGGGGATTGAGCATTTTAGCCAGACTCCTCTCTCTAGATTAGTTTCTTTAGGTATACAGATTTTAGTAGGTTTATCCTATATTATATGTCTATATGAGTGAGTATATACTGTGTGTGTCTTTCTGCTTCTGGGATAGCTCACTCAGGATGATCCTTTCCAGTTCCCTCCATTTACCTGCAAATTCCACAATTTCCTTGTTTTTCGTTGCTGAGTAATATTCCATTGTGTAGATGTACCACAATTTCTGTACTCCAACCAAGGACTATTCATGGAGATAACCTAGAACCCTTGCACAGATGTAGCCCATGGAAGTTCAGTGTCCAAGTGGGTTACATAGTGATGGGAACAGGGACTGCTTCTGACATGAACTGATCGGCCTGCTCTTTGATCACCTCCTCCTGAGGGGGGAGCAGCCTTACCAGGCTACAGAGGAAGACAATGCAGCCACTCCTGGTGAGACCTAACAGACTAGGATCAGAAGGAAGAAAAAGAAACCCTCCCCTACCAGTGGACTAGGGGAGGGGCATGCGTGGAGAAGGGGGAGGAAGGGAGAGATTAGAAGGGGAGGAGGAAGGGAACTAGAGGGGGGATACAAAGTAAATAAAGTGTAATTAAAAATAAAATAAAAGAAAAATTAAAAGAAAAAGAAGCCAAAAGAGCCAGGGAGAGGCTCTGCTCCCATAGTTAGAGGTTCCATAAGAACACCAAGCCAAGCTACTGAGCCATAGCATATATACACAGGACCTAGGTCAGATCCCTTACAGGCTCCCTGATCTCTGCAAGCCCTCACGAGGCTGGGTCAGTTGATTCTGTGGGCAGATTGACACATTTAAAGCACTCTATTTTTTTTATCTACACTGTGGCTGTAACTAGGTAGAAGAGAAAGTTTGCCATTTAGATCTGGGCACCATGTTTTGGGTTTATAATTTTTTTTTCTTAGTAACACTGACTTTGGCTTTAGGGTCCAAAGCTATCGCTAACATATAGGATTTTGGTGAAAATAAAAATAACACAACACATGACAAAGGGCAGCTGGCAAAGTGTGCGACGGTCACAAATGTTCAACCACTCACTGTTTGAGTGGGTTCAGCAGGTAGAGAACGTCACAGAAAATTTTCTTTCTCAAGAAATGCGTTTTTCTTGAGCTTTTGAAGCAGTATGTACAGATTAAAGAAGCTGTCTCAACATACATCCATGCACAAAATAGTTGCAATATGACAGACAGTGTGGTTTTTTAAAATGTGGGTTTTACAGTTCTCTGAGGGGTGTATCTTAGTGTCTGTGTCAGGACAAGATGTGATCCATTTGAACTCTGTCTGCTTGTCTTCCACTTAGAGGGTTGATAGTCTAATTCCAATCCTACTGCTGACTGCCTCGATGACCTTAGATAAATCATTTACTCTCTACTAATTTCCATGTTGAAAGCAGAGGTTATCCTATCCTCCTATAATGCTGTTGCAAGAATTCATGACGGTTGTAAATTCCTACATCAAAACAAGAATAAAGGCATGTGACCAATAGTCTGAAAAAAGAAAGACCTCAATTCAAGAGCAAATTAAACCCAAAGCAGACACCAGGAAGGAATTAATAAAAAACAGCATGGAAACAAATTAAATACAGAATATAAAATTAGTAGAAAAAAATCAATAAAACAAAAATATCTCTAAAATGGTCCACAAAACTGAGAAGCCTGTTATTGTGAAAAGAGGAGGGGAAGAGGTGGAGAAAGAGGAGGAGGGGAAAGAAGAGAAGGAAAAGGAGGAGGAGGAGGAAAAGGAGGAGAATGGGGAAGAGGATAAAGAGGTGAGAGATACCCTGAATTAAAACCACCAGGAATGAAAGTCAAGATAAAATATGAATATATCTAAAGCAGAGAGAGATTATTAGTGATCAAAGATGTCCCTCCAAAGACATTGCAGCCAGTCCTGATGAGACCTGATAAGCTAGTGTCAGGTGGAAGGGAGGAGGATCTCCCCTATCAGTGGACTTGGAGAGGGGCAGGGAAGAGATGAGGGAGGGAGGGTGAGATTGGGAGGAAATAAGGGAGTAGGCTAGGGCTGGGATACAAAGTAAATAAACTGTAATTAATATAAAAAATAAAAATTTAATTAAAAAAAGATGTCCCTCCAAGAAGAGCCCTAAGGTAAGTAGATTTCCTAGTGCCTAAGCATCTTTGAGGGAAAAATTACATAAACTCTTCACATTTTTTTTTCCAGAAAGTAGAGAATGTTTTAAAACTGATTTTGAGACTGGAATACCCTGTTAGTAAAGTTGGGAAAAGATAACATAAAGAGAAAACAATTAATAACTATATAATCTATGACTATAAGGTGGTAGAATCTTCTATAAAATACTAGCAAACTAAGTCTAGCAACATGTAAAGAGAACTGAATACCAGGAAAAACTGACATTTATACAGGAAATTTAAATTTCGTTTAACACACAAAACCTAAACAACATAATAACAAATTATGTTGATAGATGCATGGTCAAAAGCCACAGGATCATTTAATATATGCAGAAAACCTATTTGGCAAAATCTAACATTTTTCATGAAATGATATAAAATAAACTAGGAAAGAAGGGAACTTCACCAACTCTGTGATGGTCATCCATGAAAAACATGCAGGTACCATCATGCTTAGTTCCTTCTAAGATCAGGAACAAGACAAGGGTGTCTGCTCTTGCCTGTTATAGTCAACAGTCTACTGGAGGGGCTAGCCATGAGAATTAGGGGGAAAAGGCATCCAGATAATAAAGACAGAAGGGGAGGTATCTCATTCTCAGATTAAATGAAATTACATATACAGAATCCCAGGTAATGTCAAAAGTTAACTACCAGGCCCAACAAACAAGTACAAAAGGTTTTAGGTTTCCAGATGATAACAAAATCAGCCGTATTCCTGCATGCTAAAATGAACTCCTTTAAAAATATAACTCATGTATAAAAGCACTAAAAAGGATGAAAGAAATAGAAATTAATTTGATCCAAAAGTATGAGAACTATGTGTTAAGCATTTATAAAGTTTCGTTGAAAGAATTTAATGGCTATCTAAGTGGATGGGAGAGCTTTTTATACTCATGGAGCGGAATACTTGGTGTTAAGATAGCAGTACTTCTCCAGTCATTTCACACAGTCCCAACAATGTAAACAAAAACCTCTCTATCTGCCTTTGTTAAGCACAATTTTAGAAGCTGATCCTCAATTTCAAATGGAGTTGCAAAGCTCTAGGAACCAAGCTGAGAGCACTGGGAGAACACAGTTGCCAGAATCAACTAAGCAGGGATCATGGGGGATCACAGAGACTGAATCAGTCGTGGGCCTGCATGGGTCTGCGGTACGTCCTCTGCATATATGTTCTGGTTGTTGGTGTGCTGTTTGGGGAGGACTCCTGGCAGTGGGAGTGGGGTTGTCTCTAACTCTTTTGCCTCCTCTTGGGACACTTTTCCTCCTACTGTGTTTTCTCCCTAAGCCTTGGTGAGAGGGTTGGTTCCTAGTTTCATTGTATCTTGTTGTACTGTATTTGGTTGATGTCCCCGGATGGATGCCTGCTCTTTCCTGAGGGGCAATGGAGATCTGGAGGTATGTGGTGGGGACTGGCAGGAGTGGAGGGCAAGGGAGCTGTGGTCGGGATGTATTGTATGAGAGAAGATTAAATAAAACTTTTTTTAAAGAATAAAAAAAGGTATTCTGATTTCAATACTTACTATATTCTTACTATGAACTACTTACTATATTCAATCCATAAACCAAAAAAAAAAAATAAAAATAAATCATCACAAAGCAACTGCAATTAAGACATTTAGTATGACAGTCCCGTAATGATAGACCTTTAAGCGAGTAGAATAGATTTAGGAACCCCAAAATAGATCCTGCTCAATTGATCTGAGTAGGATGCTAGATTAGTAAATAAAGAGCAGTTACAATAAAGAAATGTTGTGGAGGCATTGAATATCCACATGCAAATTGGATGTGGCCTCTTATTATATACTACATGTAAAGTTAACTCAAAATGACTTGAAAGATGGAATGTAAGCTCTAGAGCTATGGCACTTTTAGACTAGAACATAGCTGTAAATCTTAGAACCTTGAATTTGACAGTGGCTTGGTAGACACAATGCCAACAACACAACCAATAAAGGAAAAAGCAGGCAAACTGGACTTCATACATTTAAAAGGTTTGTGTTTCCACAGAACACTATCAAGTAAGCAAGCAGCAGCCAACAAAATTAGAGACAATATAGTGAAAAGCACATTCGTTGTACGGGATCGATAACCAGAGTATTTACAGAACAACAACCCAAATGTAAATAGGCAAAGACATTGTATAAGCATTTCTTTAGAGAAGGCACCATGCATCATTGCTCTCACATCCTGGGGGTTCATGCGTGTTCCTAGACCCAAACCTTGAGGAATGGTTGGGAGACATGGTTTAGTGTCACAGGAGAAGCACAGGTTTTTGGTGGAGACTAGCAGGGTGTGCCTCCAGGTAACTATTAGCCCTCTCACTTGGCCATCTTCAAAGTACAAAACCTGTATTCTGAGACCGGAAGAATCTGCTCAAACTCAGGGTCACTGCTGTTTGGACTTTGGCTTCTCTGTGGCCACATGATTATTCCATCCTGGGAAAGCAGAAATCCCCTCTTCCTGAGCACTTGGTATACTGATGGTATTTCTTCCTTTTATCCCATATGGAATATGTAAATTTATATTTAAAAAACGTGTGTGTGTGTTTTATGTCATTTGTACATAAGGCATTTCCTCTCTTGGCATCTCTGGGGCTAATGAATGACATCATTTTCCCCCTTTATACTCTCCATGCTCCTTCGTGTGCTGCGTGGGAAAGAACCCGCTCCCTCCCTGTCTGATGTAGGCGCATGCACACTGCGAGTCTTGTCATTAATTATGCTCCTTGATTCATGGTAACATGTGGTGACAGTGTTTCCCCATTACACTCAGAAGAGAAGCCTGGGTGGCTGGGGAAGGATGCAAATGCCAAGCCCAGCTTGGTTACACTAGGATTAGTTAGCTATGTGATGATAACAGGAACAAAGGATTGACCCAAATTCCCAAACAGTCAAGTGCTCAGAATGTCATTGTATTTTTTAGGATGAGGGATCCCAACCACGCTTAACCCCTAGTCTCCCCAAGCAATAAATCTGTTTTTCTGAGCTCAACAGCAAAAAACCACCACCACAACCAACAACAAAAACATGATTATTGAAGTTGCAAACCTATTTGCAGCCTTACAAATATCTGTCTGACCCCTGGCTACAGTGTGACGGGGCACACAGCTTCATTCACTCACCGAGCATGTGCAATGCACATCTTTATTTCAGTTTCTTAAGAGGAATTTGAGGCCGAGAGATTTGCCGAAGATCGAGGGTGGTGAGATTGTGAAGTGTGTGCGTGCATGCATGTGTATGTGTGTGGATAAGCCTGTGTATGCCCATGTATGCACACATGCATTTAGATCAGAGAACACCCTTGTGTGTTGTTTAGATGCCACCCATTTTTTTCTCTTATTGTCCCGGTGCCCTCCACATAGGCTAAGCTGGCTTGCACTGAGCCCCAGAAAGCCGCTTGCTCCACCTCTCCAGTAATAGAATTAGGAGCTGTGTTCAATGCTCGGCTGTTGATAAGTGGGCTCTCGGGCTCAAACTCAGGTCCTCCTGAGTTCAGGGCAGGCAGTGAGCTATTGCCATTCCCCCAACACATACTTGCCTTAACTCTAGATCTCTTAAGTCAATATTAACTTACAAGAGACATTTCAGTATTCACATACTTCAGGCAGAGTCACAGGAACTGTGTATTCTATTCCCCATCTAAACATCAGTCTTAAGAACAGACGTTTCCCTGTTTCAGCAGATTCAGGATCCCCAATTCTTAGCACCTGATTATGGCAGTGCTAAAGGCTCCACTTAGTTCTCTCTATACCAACTGTTCTTTGCCCAGTGCTGTTTGCTATGCCTCGGAGACTCTCCCGCCCCTTGAGACCCCGGATGATTCAATCATTGACATATGTTTGAGAGCGCCTCTCCAAAAGCCCCCCTCTGTGGCGCTCATCACCCTGAATGCTCTTGAGCCCGCAGCCCTCATGGT